>NC_132911.1:48128503-48455247 GCF_047675955.1 Chlorocebus sabaeus
GATGAATTAACAGAACACAGAGCAATTTCTCAGAAAGCTTCTTTCCAGTTTTGAACGGAAGATATTTGCTTTTTCACCGTAGACCTCTATGGGCTTCCAAATATCCCTTTGCCAATTCCACAAGAACAGCCTTAGCGAAAGGTTTCTTGAAGGGAAAGATGTAACTCTGTGAGATGAATTAACAGAACACAGAGCAGTTTCTCAGAAAGCTTCTTTCCAGTTTTGAACGGAAGATATTTCGTTTTTCACCACAGCCCTCTAAGGCTTCCAAGTATCCCTTTGCCAATTCCATAAGAAGAGCCTTAGCGAAAGGCTTCTTGAAGGGAAAGATGTAACTCTGTGAGATGAATTAACAGAACACAGAGCAGTTTCTCAGAAAGCTTCTTTCCAGTTGTGAACGGAAGATATTTCCTTTTTCACCATAGCCCTCTATTGGCGTCCAGATATCCCTTTCCAATTCCAAAAGAACAGCCTTAGCGAAAGTCTTCTTGAAGGGAAAGATGTAACTCTGTGAGATGAATTAACAGAACACAGAGCAGTTTCTCAGAAAGCTTCTTTCCAGTTTTGAACGGAAGATATTTCCTTTTTCACCATATCCCTCTATGGGCTTCCAAATATCCCTTTGCTAATTACAGAAGAACAGTCTTAGCGAAACGCTTCTTGATGGGGAAGATGTAACTCTGTGAGATGATTTAACAGAACACAGAGCAGTTTCTCAGAAACCTTCTTTCCAGTTTTGAACGGAAGATATTTCCTTTTTCACCATAGCCCTCTATGGGCTTCCAAATATCCCTTTGCCAATTCCACAAGAACAGCCTTAGCGAAAGGCTTCTTGAAGGGAAAGATGTAACTCTGTGAGATGAATTAACACAACACAGAGCAGTTTCTCAGAAAGCTTCTTTCCAGTTTTGAACGGAAGATATTTCCTTTTTCACCGTAGCCCTCTATAGGCGTCCAAATATCCCTTTGCCAATTCCACAAGAACAGCCTTAGCGAAAGGCTTCTTGAAGGGAAAGATATAGCTCTGTGAGATGAATTAACCGAACACAGAGCAGTTTCTCAGAAAGCTTCTTTCCAATTTTGAACGGAAGATATTACCTTTTTCACCATAGCCCTCTATGGGCTTCCAAATATACCTTTGCCAATTCCACAAGAACAGCCATAGCGAAAGGCTTCTTGAAGGGAAAGATGTAACTCTGTGAGATGAATTAACAGAACACAGACCAGTTTCTCAGAAAGCTTCTTTCCACTTTTGAACGGAAGATATTTTCTTTTTCACCATAGCCCCCTAGGGTCTTCCAAATATCCCTTTGCCAATTCCACAAGAACAGCCTTAGCGAAACGCTTCTTGATGGGGAAGATGTAACTCTGTGAGATGATTTAAGAGAACACAGAGCAGTTTCACAGAAAGCTTCTTTCCAGTTTTGAACGGAAGATATTTCCTTTTTCACCATAGCCCTCTATGGGCTTCCAAATATCCCTTTGCCAATTCCACAAGAACAGCTTTAGCGAAAGGCTTCTTGAAGGGAAGGATGTAACTCTGTGAGATGAATTAACAGAACACAGAGCAGTTTCTCAGAAAGCTTCTTTCCACTTTTTAACGGAAGATATTTCCTTTTTCAACATAGCCCTCTATGGGCTTCCAAATATCCCTTTGCCAATTCCAGAAGAACAGTCTTAGCGAAACGCTTCTTTATGGGGAAGATGTAACTCTGTGAGATGATTTAACAGAACACAGAGCAGTTTCTCAGAAAGCTTCTTTCCAGTTTTGAACGGAAGATATTTCCCTTTTCACCGTAACCCTCTATGGGCGTCCAAATATCCCCTTGCGAATCACACAAGAACAGCCTTACCGTAAGGCTTCTTGAAGGGAAAGATGTAACTCTGTGAGATGAATTAACAGAACACAGAGCAGTTCCTCAGAAAGCTTCTTTCCAGTTTTGAACGGAAGATATTTCCTTTTTCACCCTAGTCCTCTATGGGCTTCCAAATATCCCTTTGCCAATTCCACAAGAACAGCTTTAGCGAAAGGCTTCTTGAAGGGGAAGATGTAACTCTGTGAGATGAATTAACAGAACACAGAGCAGTTTCTCAGAAACCTTCTTTCCAGTTTTGAACGGAAGATATTTCCTTTTTCACCGTACCCCTCTATGGGCTTCCAAATATCCCTTTGCCAATTCCACAAGAACAGCCTTAGCGAAAGGCTTCTTGAAGGGAAAGATGTAACTCTGTTAGATGAATTAACAGAACACAGAGCAGTTTCTCAGAAAGCTTCTTTCCAGTTTTGAACGGAAGATATTTCCTTTTTCACCGTAGCCCTCTATGGGCGTCCTGATATCCCTTTCCAATTCCAAAAGAACAGCCTTAGCGAAAGTCTTCTTGAAGGGAAAGATGTAACTCTGTGAGATGAATTAACAGAACACAGAGCAGTTTCTCAGAAAGCTTCTTTCCAGTTTTGAACGGAAGATATTTCCTTTTTCACCATAGCCCTCTATGGGCTTCCAAATATCCCTTTGCCAATTCCAGAAGAACAGTCTTAGCGAAACGCTTCTTGAAGGGGAAGATGTAACTCTGTGAGATGATTTAACAGAACACAGAGCAGTTTCTCAGAAACCTTCTTTCCAGTTTTGAACGGAAGATATTTCCTTTTTCACCATAGCCCTCTATGGGCTTCCAAATATCCCTTTGCCAATTCCACAAGAACAGCCTTAGCGAAAGGCTTCTTGAAGGGAAAGATGTAACTCTGTGAGATGAATTAACATAACACAGAGCAGTTTCTCAGAAAGCTTCTTTCCAGTTTTGAACGGAAGATATTACCTTTTTCACCATAGCCCTCTATCGGCGTCCAAATATCCCTTTGCCAATTCCACAAGAACAGCCTTAGCGAAAGGCTTCATGAAGGGAAAGATGTAGCTCTGTGAGATGAATTAACCGAACACAGAGCAGTTTCTCAGAAAGCTTCTTTCCAGTTTTGAACGGAAGATATTAAATTTTTCACCATAGCCCTCTATGGGCTTCCAAATATACCTTTGCCAATTCCACAAGAGCAGCCATAGCGAAAGGCTTCTTGAAGGGAAAGATGTAACTCTGTGAGATGAATTAACACAACACAGAGCAGTTTCTCAGAAAGCGTCTTTATAGTTTTGAACGGAAGATATTTCCTTTTTCACCATAGCCCTCTATGGGCTTCCAAATATCACTTTGCGAATTCCACAAGAACAGCCTTAGCGAAAGCTTTCTTGACGGGAAAGATGTAACTCTGTGAGATGAATTAACAGAACACAGAGCAGTTTCTCAGAAAGCTTCTTTCCAGTTTTGAACGGAAGATATTTCCTTTTTCACCATAGCCCTCCATGGGCTTCCAAATATCCCTTTGCCAGTTCCACAAGAACAGCCTTAGGGAAAGGCTTCTTGAAGGGAAAGATGTAACTCTGTGAGATGAATTAACAGAACACAGAGCAGTTTCTCAGAAAGCTTCTTTCCAGTTTTGAACGGAATACATTTTCTTTTTCACCATAGCCCCCTATGGGCTTCCAAATATCCCTTTGCCAATTCCACAAGAACAGTCTTAGCGAAACGCTTCTTGATGGGGAAGATGTAACTCTGTGAGATGATTTAACAGAACACAGAGCAGTTTCACAGAAAGCTTCTTTCCAGTTTTGAACGGAAGATATTTTCTTTTTCACCATAGCCCCCTATGGGCTTCCAAATATCCCTTTGCCAATTCCACAAGAACAGCCTTAGCGAAACGCTTCTTGATGGGGAAGATGTAACTCTGTGAGATGATTTAACAGAACACAGAGCAGTTTCACAGAAAGCTTCTTTCCAGTTTTGAACGGAAGATATTTCCTTTTACACCATAGCCCTCTATGGGCTTCCAAATATCCCTTTGCCAATTCCACAAGAACAGCTTTAGCGAAAGGCTTCTTGAAGGGAAAGATGTAACTCTGTGAGATGAATTAACAGAACACAGAGCAGTTTCGCAGAAAGCTTCTTTCCACTTTTTAACGGAAGATATTTCCTTTTTCAACATAGCCCTCTATGGGCTTCCAAATATCCCTTTGCCAATTCCAGAAGAACAGTCTTAGCGAAACGCTTCTTGATGGGGAAGATGTAACTCTGTGAGATGATTTAACAGAACACAGAGCAGTTTCTCAGAAAGCTTCTTTCCAGTTTTGAACTGAAGATATTTCCCTTTTCACCATAACCCTCTATGGGCGTCCAAATATCCCCTTGCGAATCACACAAGAACAGCCTTAGCGTAAGGCTTCTTGAAGGGAAAGATGTAACTCTGTGAGATGAATTAACAGAACACAGAGCAGTTTCTCAGAAAGCTTCTTTCCAGTTTTGAACGGAAGATATTTCCTTTTTCACCCTAGCCTTCTATGGGTTTCCAAATATCCCTTTGCCAATTACACAAGAACAGCTTTAGCGAAAGGCTTCTTGAAGGGGAAGATGTTACTCTGTTAGATGAATTAGCAGAACACAGAGCAGTTTCTCAGAAAGCTTCTTTCCAGTTTTGAACGGAAGATATTTCCTTTTTCACCATAGCCCCCTATGGGCTTCCAAATATCCCTTTGCGAATTCCACAAGAACAGCCTTAGCGAAACGCTTTTGATGGGGAAGATGTAACTCTGTGAGATGAATTAATAGAACACAGAGCAGTTTCTCAGAAAGCTTCTTTCCTGGTTTGAACGGAAGATATTTCCTTTTTCACCATAGCCCTCTATGGGTTTCCAAATATCACTTTGCGAATTCCACAAGAACAGCCTTAGCGAAAGGCTTCTTGAAGGGAAAGATGTAACTCTGTGAGATGAATTAACAGAACACAGAGCAGTTTCTCAGAAAGCTTCTTTCCACTTTTGAACGGAAGGTATTTTCTTTTTCACCATAGCCCCCTAGGGTCTTCCAAATATCCCTTTGCCAATTCCACAAGAACAGCCTTAGCGAAACGCTTCTTGATGGAGAAGATGTAACTCTGTGAGATGATTTAAGAGAACACAGAGCAGTTTCACAGAAAGCTTCTTTCCAGTTTTGAACGGAAGATATTTCCTTTTTCACCATAGCCCTCTATGGGCTTCCAAATATCCCTTTGCCAATTCCACAAGAACAGCTTTAGCGAAAGGCTTCTTGAAGGGAAGGATGTAACTCTGTGAGATGAATTAACAGAACACAGAGCAGTTTCTCAGAAAGCTTCTTTCCACTTTTTAACGGAAGATATTTCCTTTTTCAACATAGCCCTCTATGGGCTTCCAAATATCCCTTTGCCAATTCCAGAAGAACAGTCTTAGCGAAACGCTTCTTTATGGGGAAGATGTAACTCTGTGAGATGATTTAACAGAACACAGAGCAGTTTCTCAGAAAGCTTCTTTCCAGTTTTGAACGGAAGATATTTCCCTTTTCACCGTAACCCTCTATGGGCGTCCAAATATCCCCTTGCGAATCACACAAGAACAGCCTTAGCGTAAGGCTTCTTGAAGGGAAAGATGTAACTCTGTGAGATGAATTAACAGAACACAGAGCAGTTCCTCAGAAAGCTTCTTTCCAGTTTTGAACGGAAGACATTTCCTTTTTCACCCTAGCCCTCTATGGGTTTCCAAATATCACTTTGCGAATTCCACAAGAACAGCCTTAGCGAAAGGCTTCTTGAAGGGAAAGATGTAACTCTGTGAGATGAATTAACAGAACACATAGCAATTTCTCAGAAAGCTTCTTTCCAGTTTTGAACGGAAGATATTTCCTTTTTCACCATAGCCCTCTATGGGCTTCCAAATATCCCTTTGCCAATTCCACAAGAACAGCCTTAGCGAAAGGCTTCTTGAAGGGAAAGATGTAACTCTGTGAGATGAATTAACATAACACAGAGCAGTTTCTCAGAAAGCTTCTTTCCAGTTTTGAACGGAAGATATTTCCTTTTTCACCGTAGCCCTCTATCGGCGTCCAAATATCCCTTTGCCAATTCCACAAGAACAGCCTTAGCGAAAGGCTTCTTGAAGGGAAAGATGTAGCTCTGTGAGATGAATTAACCGAACACAGAGCAGTTTCTCAGAAAGCTTCTTTCCAGTTTTGAACGGAAGATATTACCTTTTTCACCATAGCCCTCTATGGGCTTCCAAATATACCTTTGCCAATTCCACAAGAACAGCCATAGCGAAAGGCTTCTTGAAGGGAAAGATGTAACTCTGTGAGATGAATTAACAGAACACAGAGCAGTTTCTCAGAAAGCTTCTTTATAGTTTTGAACGGAAGATATTTTCTTTTTCACCATAGCCCTCTATGGGCTTCCAAATATCACTTTGCGAATTCCACAAGAACAGCCTTAGCGAAAGCCTTCTTGAAGGGAAAGATGTAACTCTGTGAGATGAATTAACAGAACACAGAGCAGTTTCTCAGAAAGCTTCTTTCCAGTTTTGAACGGAAGATATTTCCTTTTTCACCATAGCCCTCCATGGGCTTCCAAATATCCCTTTGCCAGTTCCACAAGAACAGCCTTAGGGAAAGGCTTCTTGAAGGGAAAGATGTAACACTGTGAGATGAATTAACAGAACACAGAGCAGTTTCTCAGAAAGCTTCTTTCCAGTTTTGAACGGAATATATTTTCTTTTTCACCATAGCCCCCTAAGGGCTTCCAAATATCCCTTTGCCAATTCCACAAGAACAGCCTTAGCGAAACGCTTCTTGATGGGGAAGATGTAACTCTGTGAGATGATTTAACAGAACACAGAGCAGTTTCACAGAAAGCTTCTTTCCAGTTTTGAACGGAAGATATTTCCATTTTCACCATAGCCCTCTATGGGCTTCCAAATATCCCTTTGCCAATTCCACAAGAATAGCCATAGCGAAAGACTTCTTGAAGGGAAAGACGTAACTCTGTGAGATGAATTAACAGAACACAGAGCAGTTTCTCAGAAAGCTTCTTTCCAGTTTTGAACGGAAGATATTTCCTTTTTCACCGTAGCCACCTATGGGCTTCCAAATATCCCTTTGCCAATTCCACAACAACAGCCTTAGCGAAACGCTTTTGATGGGGAAGATGTAACTCTGTGAGATGAATTAACAGAACACAGAGCAGTTTCTCAGAAAGCTTCTTTCCAGTTTTGAACGGAAGATATTTCCTTTTTCACCATAGCCCTCCATGGGCTTCCAAATATCCCTTTGCCAGTTCCACAAGAACAGCCTTAGGGAAAGACTTCTTGAAGGGAAAGATGTAACTCTGTGAGATGAATTAGCAGAACACAGAGCAGTTTCTCAGAAATCTTCTTTCCAGTTTTGAACGGAAGATATTTTCTTTTTCACCATAGCCCCCTATGGGCTTCCAAATATCCTTTTGCCAGTTCCACAAGAACAGCCTTAGCGAAACGCTTCTAGATGGGGAAGATGTAACTCTGTGAGATGATTTAACAGAACACAGAGCAGTTTCACAGAAAGCTTCTTTCCAGTTTTGAACGGAAGATATTTCCTTTTTCAACATAGCCCTCTATAGGCTTCCAAATATCCTTTTGCGAATTCCACAAGAACAGCCTTAGCGAAAGGCTTCTTGAAGGGAAAGATGTAACTCTGTGAGATGAATTAACAGAACACAGAGCAGTTTCTCAGAAAGCTTCTTTCCAGTTTTGAACGGAAGATATTTCCTTTTTCACCATAGCCCTCTATGGGCTTCCAAATATCCCTTTGCCAATTCCACAAGAACAGCCTTAGCGAAACGCTTCTTGAAGGGAAAGATGTAACTCTGTGAGATGAATTAACATAACACAGAGCAGTTTCTCAGAAAGCTTCTTTCCAGTTTTGAACGGAAGATATTTCCTTTTTCACCGTAGCCACCTATGGGCTTCCAAATATCCCTTTGCCAATTCCACAACAACAGCCTTAGCGAAACGCTTTTGATGGGGAAGATGTAACTCTGTGAGATGAATTAACAGAACACAGAGCAGTTTCTCAGAAAGCTTCTTTCCAGTTTTGAACCGAAGATATTTCCTTTTTCACCGTAGCCCTCTATGGGCTTCCAAATATCACTTTGCGAATTCCACAAGAACAGCCTTAGCGAAAGGCTTCTTGAAGGGAAAGATGTACCTCTGTGAGATGAATTAACAGAACACAGAGCAGTTTCTCAGAAAGCTTCTTTCCAGTTTTGAACGGAAGATATTTCCTTTTTCACCATAGCCCTCCATGGGCTTCCAAATATCCCTTTGCCAGTTCCACAAGAACAGCCTTAGGGAAAGACTTCTTGAAGGGAAAGATGTAACTCTGTGAGATGAATTAGCAGAACACAGAGCAGTTTCTCAGAAAGCTTCTTTCCAGTTTTGAACGGAAGATATTTTCTTTTTCACCATAGCCCCCTATGGGCTTCCAAATATCCTTTTGCCAGTTCCACAAAAACAGCCTTAGCGAAACGCTTTTGATGGGGAAGATGTAACTCTGTGAGATGGATTAACAGAACACAGAGCAGTTTCTCAGAAAGCTTCTTTCCAGTTTTGAACGGAAGATATTTCCTTTTTCACCATAGCCCTCTATGGGCTTCCAAATATCAATTTGCCAATTCCAGAAGAACAGTCTTAGCGAAACGCTTCTTGATGGGGAAGATGTAACTCTGTGAGATGAATTAACATAACACAGAGCAGTTTCTCAGAAAGCTTCTTTCCAGTTTTGAACGGAAGATATTTCCTTTTTCACCGTAGCCGTCTATCGGCGTCCAAATATCCCTTTGCCAATTCCACAAGAACAGCCTTAGCGAAAGGCTTCTTGAAGGGAAAGATGTAGCTCTGTGGGACGAATTAACAGAACACAGAGCAGTTTCTCAGAAAGCTTCTTTCCAGTTTTGAACGGAAGATATTTCCTTTTTCACCATAGCCCTCTATGGGCTTCCAAATATCCCTTTTCCAATTCCACAAGAACAGCCATAGCGAAAGGCTTCTTGAAGGGAAAGATGTAACTCTGTGAGATGAATTAACAGAACACAGAGCAGTTTCTCAGAAAGCTTCTTTCCAGTTTTGAACGGAAGATATTTCCTTTTTCACCATAGCCCTCTATGGGCTTCCAAATATCACTTTGCGAATTCCACAAGAACAGCCTTAGCGAAAGGCTTCTTGAAGGGAAAGATGTAACTCTGTGAGATGAATTAACAGTACACAGAGCAGTTTCTCAGAAAGCTTCTTTCCAGTTTTGAACGGAAGATATTTCCTTTTTCACCATAGCCCTGCATGGGCTTCCAAATATCCCTTTGCCAGTTCTACAAGAACAGCCTTAGGGAAAGGTTTCTTGAAGGGAAAGATGTAACTCTGTGATATGAATTAACAGAACACAGAGCAGTTTCTCAGAAAGCTTCTTTCCAGTTTTGAACGGAAGATATTTCCTTTTTCACCATAGCCCTCTATGGGCTTCCAAATATCCCTTTGCCAATTCCAGAAGAACAGTCTTAGCGAAACGCTTCTTGATGGGGAAGATGTAACTCTGTGAGATGATTTAACAGAACACAGAGCAGTTTCTCAGAAAGCTTCTTTCCAGTTTTGAAAGGAAGATATTTCCTTTTTCACCATAGCCCTCTATGGGATTCCAAATATCCCTTTGTCAATTCCACAAGAACAGCCTTAGCGAAAGGCTTCTTGAAGGGAAAGATGTAGCTCTGTGAGATGAATTAACATAACACACGGCAGTTTCTCAGAAAGCTTCTTTCCAGTTTTGAACGGAAGACATTTCCTTTTTCACCGTAGCCCTCTATCGGCGTCCAAATATCCCTTTGCCAATTCCACAAGAACAGCCTTAGCGAAAGGCTCCTTGAAGGGAAAGATGTAGCTCTGTGAGATGAATTAACAGAACACAGAGCAGTTTCTCAGAAAGCTTCTTTCCAGTTTTGAACGGAAGATATTTCCTTTTTCACCATAGCCCTCTATGGGCTTCCAAATATCACTTTGCCAATTCCAAAAGAACAGTTTTAGCGAAAGGCTTCTTGAAGGGAAAGATGTAACTCTGTGAGAGAAATTAACGGAACACAGAGCAGTATCTCAGAAAGCTTCTTTCCAGTTTTGAACGGAAGATATTTCCTTTTTCACCATAGCCCTGCATGGGTTTCCAAATATCCCTTTGCCAGTTCTACAAGAACAGCCTTAGGGAAAGTTTTCTTGAAGGGAAAGATGTAACTCTGTGATATGAATTAACAGAACACAGAGCAGTTTCTCAGAAAGCTTCTTTCCAGTTTTGAACGGAAGATATTTCCTTTTTCACCATAGCCCTCTATGGGCTTCCAAATATCCCTTTGCCAATTCCAGAAGAACAGTCTTAGCGAAACGCTTCTTGATGGGGAAGATGTAACTCTGTGAGATGATTTAACAGAACACAGAGCAGTTTCTCAGAAAGCTTCTTTCCAGTTTTGAACGGAAGATATTTCCTTTTTCACCTTAGCCCTCTATGGGCTTCCAAATATCCCTTTGCCAATTCCACAAGAACAGCCTTAGCGAAAGGCTTCTTGAAGGGAAAGATGTAGCTCTGTGAGATGAATTAACATAACACACGGCAGTTTCTCAGAAAGCTTCTTTCCAGTTTTGAACGGAAGGTATTTCCTTTTTCACCGTAGCCCTCTATCGGCGTCCAAATATCCCTTTGCCAATTCCACAAGAACAGCCTTAGCGAAAGGCTCCTTGAAGGGAAAGATGTAGCTCTGTGAGATGAATTAACAGAACACAGAGCAGTTTCTCAGAAAGCTTCTTTCCAGTTTTGAACGGAAGATATTTCCTTTTTCACCATAGCCCTCTATGGGCCTCCAAATATCCCTTTTCCAATTCCACAAGAACAGCCATAGCGAAAGGCTTCTTGAAGGGAAAGATGTAACTCTGTGAGATGAATTAACAGAACACAGAGCAGTTTCTCAGAAAGCTTCTTTCCAGTTTTGAACGGAAGATATTTCCTTTTTCACCATAGCCCTCTATGGGCTTCCAAATATCCCTTTGCCAATTCCACAAGAACAGCCTTAGCGAAAGGCTTCTTGAAGGGAAAGATGTAGCTCTGTGAGATGAATTAACATAACACACGGCAGTTTCTCAGAAAGCTTCTTTCCAGTTTTGAACGGAAGGTATTTCCTTTTTCACCGTAGCCCTCTATCGGCGTCCAAATATCCCTTTGCCAATTCCACAAGAACAGCCTTAGCGAAAGGCTCCTTGAAGGGAAACATGTAGCTCTGTGAGATGAATTAACAGAACACAGAGCAGTTTCTCAGAAAGCTTCTTTCCAGTTTTGAACGGAAGATATTTCCTTTTTCACCATAGCCCTCTATGGGCTTCCAAATATCCCTTTTCCAATTCCACAAGAACAGCCATAGCGAAAGGCTTCTTGAAGGGAAAGATGTAACTCTGTGAGATGAATTAACAGAACACAGAGCAGTTTCTCAGAAAGCTTCTTTCCAGTTTTGAACGGAAGATATTTCCTTTTTCACCATAGCCCTCTATGGGCTTCCAAATATCACTTTGCCAATTCCAAAAGAACTGTTTTAGCGAAAGGCTTCTTGAAGGGAAAGATGTAACTCTGTGAGTGAAATTAACGGAATACAGAGCAGTATCTCAGAAAGCTTCTTTCCAGTTTTGAACAGAAGATATTTACTTTTTCACCATAGCCCTCTCTGGGCTTCCAAATATCCCTTTGCCAATTCCACAAGAACAGCTTAGCGAAAGGCTTCTTGAAGGGAAAGATGTAACTCTGTGAGATGAATTAACAGAACACAGAGCAGTTTCTCAGAAAGCTTCTTTCCAGTTTTGAACGGAAGATATTTCCGTTTTCATCATAGCCCTCTATGGGCTTCCAAATATCCATTTGCCAATTCCACAAGAACACCCTTAGCGAAAGGCTTCTTGAAGGGAAAGATGTAACTCTGTGAGATGAATTAACAGAACACAGAGCAGTTTCTCAGAAAGCTTCTTTCCAGTTTTGAACGGAAGATATTTCCTTTTTCACCCTAGCCCTCTATGGGCTTCCAAGTATCCCTTTACCAAATCCAAAAAAAACAGCGTTAGCGAAAGGCTTCTTGAAGGGAAAGATGTAACTCTGTGAGATGAATTAACAGAACACAGTGCAGTTTCTCAGAAAGCTTCTTTCCAGTTTTGAACGGAAGATATTTCCTTTTTCACCATAGCCCTCTATGGGCGTCCAAATATCACTATGCGAATTCCACAAGAACAGCCTTAGCGAAAGGCTTCTTGAAGGGAAAGATGTAACTCTGTGAGACGAATTAACAGAACACAGAGCAGTTTCTCAGAAAGCTTCTTTCCAGTTTTGAACGGAAGATATTTCCTTTTTCACCATAGCCCTCTATGGGCTTCCAAATATCCCTTTGCCAATTCCACAAGAACAGCCTTAGCGAAAGGCTTCTTGAAGGGAAAGATGTAACTCTGTGAGACGAATTAACAGAACACAGAGGAGTTTCTCAGAAAGCTTCTTTCCAGTTTTGAACGGAAGATATTTCCTTTTTCACCATAGCCCTCTATGGGCTTCCAAATATCACTTTGCGAATTCCACAAGAACAGCCTTAGCGAAAGGCTTCTTGAAGGGAAAGATGTAACTCTGTGAGATGAATTAACAGTACACAGAGCAGTTTCTCAGAATGCTTCTTTCCAGTTTTGAACGGAAGATATTTCCATTTTCACCATAGCCCTCAATGGGCTTCCAAATATCCCTTTGCCAATTCCACAAGAACAGCCTTAGCGAAAGGATTCTTGCAGGGAAAGATGTAACTCTGTGAGATGAATTAACAGAACACAGAGCAGTTTCTCAGAAAGCTTCTTTCCAGTTTTGAACGGAATATATTTCGTTTTTCACCATAGCCCTCTATGGGCTTCCAAATATCACTTTGCGAATTCCACAAGAACAGCCTTAGCGTAAGGCTTCTTGAAGGGAAAGATGTAACTCTGTGAGATGAATTAACAGAACACAAGACAGTTTCTCAGAAAGCTTCTTTCAAGTTTTGAACGGAAGATATTTCCTTTTTCACCATAGCCCTGCATGGGCTTCCAAATATCCCTTTGCCAGTTCTACAAGAACAGCCTTAGGGAAAGGTTTCTTGAAGGGAAAGATGTAACTCTGTGATATGAATTAACAGAACACAGAGCAGTTTCTCAGAAAGCTTCTTTCCAGTTTTGAACGGAAGATATTTCCTTTTTCACCATAGCCCTCTATGGGCTTCCAAATATCCCTTTGCCAATTCCACAAGAACAGCCTTAGCGAAAGGCTTCTTGAAGGGAAAGATGTAGCTCTGTGAGATGAATTAACATAACACACGGCAGTTTCTCAGAAAGCTTCTTTCCAGTTTTGAACGGAAGATATTTCCTTTTTCACCGAAGCCCTCTATCGGCGTCCAAATATCCCTTTGCCAATTCCATAAGAACAGCTTAGCGAAAGTCTTCTTGAAGGGAAAGATGTAACTCTGTGAGATGAATTAACAGAACACAGAGCAGTTTCTCAGAAAGCTTCTCTCCAGTTTTGAACGGAAGATATTTCCGTTTTCATCATTGCCCTCTATGGGCTTCCAAATATCCGTTTGCCAATTCCACAAGAACAGCCTTAGCGAAAGGCTTCTTGAAGGGAAAGATGTAACTCTGTGAGATGAAATAACAGAACACAGAGCAGTTTCTCAGAAAGCTTCTTTCCAGTTTTGAACGGAAGATATTTCCTTTTTCACCCTAGCCCTCTATGGGCTTCCAAGTATCCCTTTACCAAATCCAAAAAAACAGCGTTAGCGAAAGGCTTCTTGAAGGGAAAGATGTAAATCTGTGAGATGAATTAACAGAACACAGAGCAGTTTCTCAGAAAGCTTCTTTCCAGTTTTGAACGGAAGATATTTCCTTTTTCACCATAGCCCTCCATGGGCTTCCAAATATCCCTTTGCAAGTTCCACAAGAACAGCCTTAGCGAAAGGCTTCTTGAAGGGAAAGATGTAACTCTGTGAGATGAATTAACATAACACAGAGCAGTTTCTCAGAAAGCTTCTTTCCAGTTTTGAACGGAAGATATTTCCTTTTTCACCGTAGCCCTCTATCGGCGTCCAAATATCCCTTTGCCAATTCCACAAGAACAGCCTTAGCGAAAGGCTTCTTGAAGGGAAAGATGTAGCTCTGTGAGATGAATTAACCGAACACAGAGCAGTTTCTCAGAAAGCTTCTTTCCAGTTTTGAACGGAAGATATTACCTTTTTTACCATAGCCCTCTATGGGCTTCCAAATATCCCTTTGCCAATTGCACAAGAACAGCCATAGCGAAAGGCTTCTTGAAGGGAAAGATGTAAATCTGTGAGATGAATTAACAGAACACAGAGCAGTTTCTCAGAAAGCTTCTTTATAGTTTTGAACGGAAGATATTTCCTTTTTCACCATAGCCCTCTATGGGCTTCCAAATATCACTTTGCGAATTCCACAAGAACAGCCTTATCGAAAGGCTTCTTTAAGGGAAAGATGTACCTGTGTGAGATGTATTAACAGAACACCGAGCAGTTTCTCAGAAAGCTTCTTTCCAGTTTTGAACGGAAGATATTTCCTTTTTCACCATAGCCCTCCATGGGCTTCCAAATATCCCTTTGCCAGTTCCACAAGAACAGCCTTAGGGAAAGACTTCTTGAAGGGAAAGATGTAACTCTGTGAGATGAATTAGCAGAACACAGAGCAGTTTCTCGGAAAGCTTCTTTCCAGTTTTGAACGGAAGGTATTTTCTTTTTCACCATAGCCCCCTATGGGCTTCCAAATATCCTTTTGCCAGTTCCACAAGAACAGCCTTAGCGAAACGCTTTTGATGGGGAAGATGTAACTCTGTGAGATGGATTAACAGAACACAGAGCAGTTTCTCAGAAAGCTTCTTTCCAGTTTTGAACGGAAGATATTTCCTTTTTCACCATAGCCCTCTATGGGCTTCCAAATATCAATTTGCCAATTCCAGAAGAACAGTCTTAGCGAAACGCTTCTTGATGGGGAAGATGTAACTCTGTGAGATGAATTAACATAACACAGAGCAGTTTCTCAGAAAGCTTCTTTCCAGTTTTGAACGGAAGATATTTCCTTTTTCACCGTAGCTGTCTATCGGCGTTCAAATATCCCTTTGCCAATTCCACAAGAACAGCCTTAGCGAAAGGCTTCTTGACGGGAAAGATGCAGCTCTGTGAGACGAATTAACAGAACACAGAGCAGTTTCTCAGAAAGCTTCTTTCCAGTTTTGAACGGAAGATATTTCCTTTTTCACCATAGCCCTCTATGGGCTTCCAAATATCCCTTTGCCAATTCCACAAGAACAGATATAGCGAAAGGCTTCTTGAAGGGAAAGATGTAACTCTGTGAGATGAATTAACAGAACACAGAGCCGTTTCTCAGAAAGCTTATTTCCAGTTTTAAACGGAAGATATTTCCTTTTTCACCGTAGCCCTCTATGGGCTTCCAAATATCACTTTGCGAATTCCACAAGAACAGCCTTAGCGAAAGGCTTCTTGAAGGGAAAGATGTAACTCTGTGAGATGAATTAACAGAACACAGAGCAGTTTCTCAGAAAGCTTCTTTCCAGTTTTGAACGGAAGATATTTCCTTTTTCACCATAGCCCTCTATGGGCTTCCAAATATCACTTTGCGAATTCCACAAGAACAGCCTTAGCGAAAGGCTTCTTGAAGGGAACGATGTAACTCTGTGAGATGAATTAACAGAACACAGAGCAGTTTCTCAGAAAGCTTCTTTCCAGTTGTGAACGGAAGATATTTCCTTTTTCACCATAGCCCTCTATGGGCTTCCAAATATCCCTTTGCCAATTCAAGAAGAACAGCCTTAGCGAAAGGCTTCCTGAAGGGAAAGATGTAAATCAGTGAGATGAATTAACAGAACACAGAGCAGTTTCTCAGAAAGCTTTTTTCCAGTTTTGAAAGGAAGATAGTTCCTTTTTCACCATAGCCCTCAATGGGCTTCCAAATATCACTTTGCCAATTCCACAAGAACAGCCTTAGCGAAAGGCTTCCTGAAGGGAAAGATGTAACTCTGTCAGATGAATTAACAGAACACAGAGTAGTTTCTCAGAAAGATTCTTTCCAGTTTTGAACGGAAAATATTTCCTTTTTTCACCATAGCACTCTATGGGCTTGCAAATATCGCTTTGCGAATTCCACAAGAACAGCCTTAGCGAAAGGCTTCTTGAAGGGAAAGATGTAACTCTGTGAGATGAATTAACAGAACACAGAGCAGTTTCTCAGAAAGCTTCTTTCCAGTTTTGAACGGAAGATATTTCCTTTTACACCATAGCCCTCTATGGGCTTCCAAATATCACTTTGCCTATTCCAAAAGAACAGCCTTAGCGAAAGGCTTCTTGAAGGGAAAGATGTAACTCTGTGAGATGAATTAACAGAACACAGAGCAGTTTCTCAGAAAGCTTCTTTCCAGTTTTGAACGGAAGATATTTCCTTTTTCACCATAGCCCTCTATGGGCTTCCAAATATCCCTTTGCCAATTCCACAAGAACAGCCTTAGCTAAAGGCTTCTTGAAGGGAAAGATGCAACTCTGTGAGATGAATTAACAAAACACAGAGCAGTCTCTCAGAAAGCTTCTTTCCAGTTTTGAACGGAAGATATTTCCTTTTTCACCATAGCCCTTTATGGGCTTGCAAATATCCCTTTGGCAATACCACAAGAACAGCCTAAGCGAAAGGCTTCTTGAAGGGAAAGATGTAACTCTGTGAGATGAATTAACAGAGCACAGACCAGTTTCTCAGATAGCTTCTTTCCAGTTTTGAACTTAAGATATTTCCTTTTTCACCATAGCCCCCTATGGGCTTCCAAATATCAATTTGCCAATTCCACAAGAACAGCCTTAGCGAAACGCTTTTGATGGGGAAGATGTAACTCTGTGAGATAAATTAATAGAACACAGAGCAGTTTCTCAGAAAGCTTCTTTCCAGGTTTGAACGGAAGATATTTCCTTTTTCACCATAGCCCTCTATGGGTTTCCAAATATCACTTTTCGAATTCCACAAGAACAGCCTTAGTGAAAGGCTTCTTGAAGGGAAAGATGTAACTCTGTGAGATGAATTAACAGAACACATAGCAATTTCTCAGAAAGCTTCTTTACAGTTTTGAACGGAAGATATTTCCATTTTCACCATAGCCGTCCATGGGCTTCCAAATATCCCTTTGCCAGTTCCACAAGAACAGCCTTAGGGAAAGGCTTCTTGAAGGGAAAGATGTAACTCTGTGAGATGAATTAACAGAACACAGAGCAGTTTCTCAGAAAGCTTCTTTCCAGTTTTGAACGGAAGGTATTTCCTTTTTCAGCATAGCCCTCTATGGGCTTCCAAATATCCCTTTGCCAATTCCACAAGAACAGACTTAGCGAAAGGCTTCCTAAAGGGAAAGATGTAACTCTCTGAGATAAATTAACAGAACACAGAGCAGTTTCTCAGAAAGCTTCTTTCCAGTTTTGAAAGGAAGATATTTCCTTTTTCACCATAGCCCTCTATGGGCTTCCAAATATCACTTTGCGAATTCCACAAGAACAGCCTTAGCGAAAGGCTTCTTGAAGGGAAAGATGTAACTCTGTGAGATGAATTAACAGAACACAGAGCAGTTTCTCAGAAAGCTTCTTTCCAGTTTTGAACGGAAGATATATCCTTTTTTCACCACAGCCCTCTATGGGCTTCCAAATATCCCTTTGCGAATTCCACAAGAACAGCCTTAGCGAAAGGATTCTTCAAGGCAAAGATGTAATTCTGTGAGATGAATTAACAGAACACAGAGCAGTTTCTCAGAAAGCTTCTTTCCAGTTTTGAACGGAAGATATTTCCTTTTTTCACCATAGCCCTCTATGGGCTTCCAAATATCACTTTGCGAATTCCACAAGAACAGCCTTAGCGAAAGGCTTCCTGAAGGGAAAGATGTAACTCTGTGAGATGAATTAACAGAACACAGAGCAGTTTCTCAGAAAGCTTTTTTCCAGTTTTGAAAGGAAGATATTTCCTTTTTCACCATAGCCCTCTAGGGGTTCCAAATATCACTTTGCCGATTCCACAAGAACAGCCTTAGCGAAAGGCTTCCTGAAAGGTAAGATGTAACTCTCTGAGATGAATTAACAGAACACAGAGCAGTTTCTCAGAAAGCTTCTTTCAAGTATTGAACGGAAGATATTTCCTTTTTCACCATAGCCCTCTATGGGCTTCCAAATATCCCTTTGCCAATTCCACAAGAACAGCCTTAGCGAAAGGTTTCTTGAAGGGAAAGTGTAACTCTGTGAGATGAATTAACAGAACGCAGAGCAGTCTCTCAGAAAGTTTCTTTCCAGTTATGAACGGAAGATATTTCCTTTTTCAACATAGCCCTCTATGGGCTTCCAAGTATCCCTTTGCCAATTCCACAAGAAGAGTCTTAGCGAAAGGCTTCCTGAAGGGAAAGATGTAACTCTGTGAGATAAATTAACAGAACACAGAGCAGTTTCTCAGAAAGCTTCTTTCCAGTTTTGAAAGGAAGATATTTCCTTTTTCACCGTAGCCCTCTATGGGCTTTCAAATATCACTTGCCAATTCCACAAGAACAGCCTTAGCGAAAGGCTTCTTGAAGGGAAAGATGTAACTCTGTGAGATGAATTAACAGAACACAGAGCAGTTTCTCAGAAAGATTCTTTCCAGTTTTGAATGGAAGATATTTCCTTTTTTCACCATAGCCCTCTATGGGCTTCCAAATATCCCTTTGCCAATTCCACAAGAACAGCCTTAGCGAAAGTCTTCTTGAAGGGAAAGATGTAACTCTGTGAGATGAATTAACAGAACACAGAGGAGTTTCTCAGAAAGCTTCTTTCCAGTTTTGAACGGAAGATATTTCCTTTTTCACCATAGCCCTCTATGGGATTCCAAATATCACTTTGCGAATTCCACAAGAACAGCCTTAGCGAAAGGCTTCTTGAAGGGAAAGATGTAACACTGTGAGATGAATTAACAGAACACAGAGCAGTTTCTCAGAAAGCTTCTTTCCAGTTTTGAACGGAAGATATTTCCTTTTTCACCATAGCCCTCCATGGGCTTCCAAATATCCCTTTGCCAGTTCCACAAGAACAGCCTTAGGGAAAGACTTCTTGAAGGGAAAGATGTAACTCTGTGAGATGAATTAACAGAACACAGAGCAGTTTCTCAGAAAGCTTTTTCCAGTTTTCAACGGAAGATATTTTCTTTTTCACCATAGCCCCCTATGGGCTTCCAAATATCCCTTTGCCAATTCCACAAGAACAGTCTTAGCGAAACGCTTCTTGATGGGGAAGATGTAAGTCTGTGAGATGATTTAACAGAACACAGAGCAGTTTCACAGAAAGCTTCTTTCCAGGTTTGAACGGAAGATATTTCCTTTTTCACCATAGCCCTCTATGGGCTTCCAAATATCCCTTTGCCAATTCCACAAGAACAGCTTTAGCGAAAGGCTTCTTGAAGGGAAAGATGTAACTCTGTGAGATGAATTAACAGAACACAGAGCAGTTTCTCAGAAAGCTTCTTTCCACTTTTTAACGGAAGATATTTCCTTTTTCACCATAGCCCTCTATGGGCTTCCAAATATCCCTTTGACAATTCCAGAAGAACAGCCTTAGCGAAAGGCTTTTGATGGGGAAGATGTAACTCTGTGAGATGAATTAATAGAACACAGAGCAGTTTCTCAGAAAGCTTCTTTCCAGTTTTGAACGGAAGATATTTCCTTTTTCACCATAGCCCTCTATGGGTTTCCAAATATCACTTTTCGAATTCCACAAGAACAGCCTTAGCGAAAGGCTTCTTGAAGGGAAAGATGTAACTCTGTGAGATGAATTAACAGAACACATAGCAATTTCTCAGAAAGCTTCTTTACAGTTTTGAACGGAAGATATTTCCTTTTTCACCATAGCCCTCCATGGGCTTCCAAATATCCCTTTGCCAGTTCCACAAGAACAGCCTTAGGGAAAGGCTTCTTGAAGGGAAAGATGTAACTCTGTGATATGAATTAACAGAACACAGAGCAGTTTCTCAGAAAGCTTCTTTCCAGTTTTGAACGCAAGATATTTCCTTTTTCACCATAGCCCCCTACGGACTTCCAAATATCCCTTTGCCAATTCCACAAGAAGAGCCTTAGCAAAACGCTTCTTTATGGGGAAGATGTAACTCTGTGAGATGATTTAACAGAACACAGAGCAGTTTCACAGAAAGCTTCTTTCCAGTTTTGAACGGAAGATATTTCCTTTTTCACCATAGCCCTCTATAGGCTTCCAAATATCCCTTTGCGAATTCCACAAGAACAGCCTTAGCGAAAGGCTTCTTGAAGGGAAAGATGTAACTCTGTGAGATAAATTAACAGAACACAGAGCAGTTTCTCAGAAAGCTTCTTTCCAGTTTTGAACGGAAGATATTTCCGTTTTCACCATAGCCCTCTATGGGCTTCCAAATATCCCTTTGCCAATTCCACAAGAACAGACTTAGCGAAAGGCTTCCTAAAGGGAAAGATGTAACTCTCTGAGAGAAATTAACAGAACACAGAGCAGTTTCTCAGAAAGCTTCTTTCCAGTTTTGAAAGGAAGATATTTCCTTTTTCACCATAGCCCTCTATGGGCTTCCAAATATCACTTTTCCAATTCCACAGGAACAGCCTTAGCGAAAGGCTTCTTGAAGGGAAAGATGTAACTCTGTGAGATGAATTAACAGAACACAGAGCAGTTTCTCAGAAAGCTTCTTTCCAGTTTTGAACGGAAGATATATCCTTTTTTCACCATAGCCCTCTATGGGCTTCCAAATATCCCTTTGCGAATTCCACAAGAACAGCCTTAGCGAAAGGATTCTTGAAGGGAAAGATGTAACTCTGTGAGATGAATTAACAGAACACAGAGCAGTCTCTCAGAAAGCTTCTTTCCAGTTTTGAACGGAAGATATTTCGTTTTTCACCATAGCCCTCTAAGGGCTTCCAAATATCCCTTTGCCAATTCCACAAGAAGAGCCTTAGCGAAAGGCTTCTTGAAGGGAAAGATGTAGCTCTGTGAGATGAATTAACAGAACACAGAGCCGTTTCTCAGAAAGCTTCTTTCCAGTTTTGAACGGAAGATATTTCCTTTTTCACCCTAGCCCTCTATGGACTTCCAAATATCCCTTTGCCAATTCAACAAGAACAGCCTTAGCGAAAGGCTTCCTGAAGGGAAAGATGTAACTCTGTGAGATGAATTAACAGAACACAGAGCAGTTTCTCAGAAAGCTTTTTTCCAGTTTTGAAAGGAAGATATTTCCTTTTTCACCATAGCCCTCTAGGGGTTCCAAATATCACTTTGCCGATTCCACAAGAACAGCCTTAGCGAAAGGCTTCCTGAAAGGTAAGATGTAACTCTGTGAGATGAATTAACAGAACACAGAGCAGTTTCTCAGAAAGCTTCTTTCCAGTATTGAACGGAAGATATTTCCTATTTCACCATAGCCCTCTATGGGCTTCCAAATATCCCTTTGCCAATTCCACAAGAACAGCCTTAGCGAAAGGCTTCTTGAAGGGAAAGATGTAACTCTGTGAGATGAATTAACAGAACACAGAGCAGTTTCTCAGAAAGCTTCTTTCCAGTTTTGAACGGAAGATATTTCCTTTTTCACCCTAGCCCTCTATGGACTTCCAAATATCCCTTTGCCAATTCAACAAGAACAGCCTTAGCGAAAGGATTCTTGATGGGGAACATGTAAGTCTGTGAGATGATTTAACAGAACACAGAGCAGTTTCACAGAAAGCTTCTTTCCAGTTTTGAACGGAAGATATTTCCTTTTTCACCATAGCCCTCTATGGGCTTCCAAATATCCCTTTGCCAATTCCACAAGAACAGCTTTAGCGAAAGGCTTCTTGAAGGGAAAGATGTAACTCTGTGAGATGAATTAACAGAACACAGAGCAGTTTCTCAGAAAGCTTCTTTCCACTTTTTAACGGAAGATATTTCCTTTTTCACCATAGACCTCTATGGGCTTCCAAATATCCCTTTGCCAATTCCAGAAGAACAGTCTTAGCGAAACGCTTCTTGATGGGGAAGATGTAACTCTGTGAGATGATTTAACAGAACACAGAGCAGTTTCCCAGAAAGCTTCTTTCAGTTTTGAACGTAAGATATATCCCTTTTCACCATAACCCTCTATGGGCGTCCAAATATCCCTTTGCGAATCACACAAGAACAGCCTTAGCGAAAGGCTTCTTGAAGGGAAAGATGTAACTCTGTGAGATGAATTAACAGAACACAGAGCAGTTTCTCAGAAAGCTTCTTTCCAGTTTTGAACGGAAGATATTTCCCTTTTCACCATAACCCTCTATGGGCTTCCAAATATCCCTTTGCCAATTCCACAAGAACAGCTTTAGCGAAAGGCTTCTTGAGGGGGAAGATGTAGCTCTGTGAGATGAATTAACAGAACACAGAGCAGTTTCTCAGAAAGCTTCTTTCCAGTTTTGAACGGAAGATATTTCCTTTTTCACCATAGCCCCTATGGGCTTCAAAATATCCCTTTGCCAATTCCACAAGAACAGCCTTAGCGAAACGCTTTTGATGGGGAAGATGTAACTCTGTGAGATGAATTAATAGAACACAGAGCAGTTTCTCAGAAAGCTTCTTTCCAGTTTTGAACGGAAGATATTTCCTTTTTCACCATAGCCCTCTATGGGTTTCCAAATATCACTTTTCGAATTCCACAAGAACAGCCTTAGCGAAAGGCTTCTTGAAGGGAAAGATGTAACTCTGTGAGATGAATTAACAGAACACCTAGCAATTTCTCAGAAAGCTTCTTTACAGTTTTGAACGGAAGATATTTCCTTTTTCACCATAGCCCTCCATGGGCTTCCAAATATCCCTTTGCCAGTTCCACAAGAACAGCCTTAGGGAAAGGCTTCTTGAAGGGAAAGATGTAACTCTGTGATATGAATTAACAGAACACAGAGCAGTTTCTCAGAAAGCTTCTTTCCAGTTTTGAACGGAAGATATTTCCTTTTTCACCATAGCCCCCTACGGACTTCCAAATATCCCTTTGCCAATTCCACAAGAAGAGCCTTAGCGAAACGCTTCTTGATGGGGAAGATGTAACTCTGTGAGATGATTTAACAAAACACAGAGCAGTTTCACAGAAGGCTTCTTTCCAGTTTTGAACGGAAGATATTTCCTTTTTCACCATAGCCCTCTATAGGCTTCCAAATATCCCTTTGCCAATTCCACAAGAACAGACTTAGCGAAAGGCTTCCTAAAGGGAAAGATGTAACTCTCTGAGAGAAATTAACAGAACACAGAGCAGTTTCTCAGAAAGCTTCTTTCCAGTTTTGAAAGGTAGATATTTCCTTTTTCACCATAGCCCTCTATGGGCTTCCAAATATCACTTTTCCAATTCCACAAGAACAGCCTTAGCGAAAGGCTTCTTGAAGGGAAAGATGTAACTCTGTGAGATGAATTAACAGAACACAGAGCAGTTTCTCAGAAAGCTTCTTTCCAGTTTTGAACGGAAGATATATCCTTTTTTCACCATAGCCCTCTATGGGCTTCCAAATATCACTTTGCGAATTCCACAAGAACAGCCTTAGCGAAAGGATTCTTGAAGGGAAAGATGTAACTCTGTGAGATGAATTAACAGAACACAGAGCAGTCTCTCAGAAAGCTTCTTTCCAGTTTTGCACGGAAGATATTTCGTTTTTCACCATAGCCCTCTAAGGGCTTCCAAATATCCCTTTGCCAATTCCACAAGAAGAGCCTTAGCGAAAGGCTTCTTGAAGGGAAAGATGTAACTCTGTGAGATGAATTAACAGAACACAGAGCCGTTTCTCAGAAAGCTTCTTTCCAGTTTTGAACGGAAGATATTTCCTTTTTCACCCTAGCCCTCTATGGACTTCCAAATATCCCTTTGCCAATTGAACAAGAACAGCCTTAGCGAAAGGCTTCCTGAAGGGAAAGATGTAACTCTGTGAGATGAATTAACAGAACACAGAGCAGTTTCTCAGAAAGCTTTTTTCCAGTTTTGAAAGGAAGATATTTCCTTTTTCACCATAGCCCTCTAGGGGTTCCAAATATCACTTTGCCGATTCCACAAGAACAGCCTTAGCGAAAGGCTTCCTGAAAGGTAAGATGTAACTCTGTGAGATGAATTAACAGAACACAGAGCAGTTTCTCAGAAAGCTTCTTTCCAGTATTGAACGGAAGATATTTCCTATTTCACCATAGCCCTCTATGGGCTTCCAAATATCCCTTTGCCAATTCCACAAGAACAGCCTTAGCGAAAGGTTTTTTGAAGGCAAAGATGTAACTCTGTGAGATGAATTAACAGAACGCAGAGCTGTCTCTCAGAAAGTTTCTTTCCAGTTATGAACGGAAGATATTTCCTTTTTCAGCATAGCCCTCTATGGGCTTCCAAGTATCCCTTTGCCAATTCCACAAGAAGAGACTTAGCGAAAGGCTTCCTGAAGGGAAAGATGTAACTCTGTGAGATAAATTAACAGAACACAGAGCAGTTTCTCAGAAAGCTTCTTTCCAGTTTTGAAAGGAAGATATTTCCTTTTTCACCGTAGCCCTCTATGGGCTTCCAAATATCAATTGCCAATTCCACAAGAACAGCCTTAGCGAAAGGCTTCTTGAAGGGAAAGATGTAACTCTGTGAGATGAATTAACAGTACACAGAGCAGTTTCTCAGAAAGCTTCTTTCCAGTTTTGAACGGAAGATATTTTCTTTTTCACCATAGCCCCCTATGGGCTTCCAAATATCCCTTTGCCAATTCCACAAGAACAGCCTTAGCGAAACGCTTCTTGATGGGGAAGATGTAACTCTGTGAGATGATTTAACAGAACACAGAGCAGTTTCACAGAAAGCTTCTTTCCAGTTTTGAACGGAAGATATTTCCTTTTTCACCATAGCCCTCTATGGGATAGCAAATATCCCTTTGCCAATTCCACAAGAACAGCTTTAGCGAAAGGCTTCTTGAAGGGAAAGATGTAACTCTGTGAGATGAATTAACAGAACACAGAGCAGTTTCTCAGAAAGCTTCTTTCCACTTTTTAACGGAAGATATTTCCTTTTTCACCATAGCCCTCTACGGGCTTCCAAATATCCCGTTGCCAATTCCAGAAGAACAGTCTTTGCGAAACGCTTCTTGATGGGGAAGATGTAACTCTGTGAGATGATTTAACAGAACACAGAGCAGTTTCTCAGAAAGCTTCTTTCCAGTTTTGAACGGAAGATATTTCCCTTTTCACCATAACCCTCTAAGGGCGTCCAAATATCCCTTTGCCAGTTACACAAGAACAGCCTTAGCGAAACGCTTTTGATGGGGAAGATGTAACTCTGTGAGATGAATTAACAGAGCACAGAGCAGTTTCTCAGAAAGCTTCTTTCCAGGTTTGAACGGAAGATATTTCCTTTTTCACCATAGCCCTCTATGGGTTTCCAAATATCACTTTGCGAATTCCACAAGAACAGCCTTAGCGAAAGGCTTCTTGAAGGGAAAGATGTAACTCTGTAAGATGAATTAACAGAACACATAGCAATTTCTCAGATGCTTCTTTACAGTTTTGAACGGAAGATATTTCCTTTATCACCATAGCCCTCCATGGGCTTTCAAGTATCCCTTTGCCAGTTCCACAAGAACAGCCTTAGGGAAAGGCTTCTTGAAGGGAAAGATGTAACTCTGTGATATGAATTAACAGAACACAGAGCAGTTTCTCAGAAAGCTTCTTTCAAGTTTTGAACGGAAGATATTTCCTTTTTCACCATAGCCCTCTATGGGCTTCCAAATATCACTTTTCCAATTCCAAGAAAACAGTTTTAGCGAAAGGCTTCTTGAAGGGAAAGATGTAACTCTGTGAGATGAATTAACGGAACACAGAGCAGTATCTCAGAAAGCTTCTTTCCAGTTTTGAACAGAAGATATTTACTTTTTCACCATAGCCCTCTATGGACTTCCAAATATCCCTTTGCCAATACCACAGGAACAGCTTAGCGAAAGTCTTCTTGAAGGGAAAGATGTAACTCTGTGAGATGAATTAACAGAACACAGAGCAGTTTCTCAGAAAGCTTCTTTCCAGTTTTGAACGGAAGATATTTCCGTTTTCATCATAGCCCTCTATGGGCTTCCAAATATCCGTTTGCCAATTCCACAAGAACAGCCTTAGCGAAAGGCTTCTTGAAGGGAAAGATGTAACTCTGTGAGATGAATTAACAGAACACAGAGCGGTTTCTCAGAAAGCTTCTTTCCAGTTTTGAACGGAAGATATTTCCTTTTTCACCCTAGCCCTCTATGGGCTTCCAAGTATCCCTTTTCCTAATCCAAAAAAACAGCGTTAGCGAAAGGCTTGTTGAAGGGAAAGATGTAACTCTGTGAGATGAATTAACAGAACACAGAGCAGTTTCTCAGAAAGCTTCTTTCCAGGTTTGAACGGTAGATATTTCCCTTTTCACCATAACCCTCTATGGGCGTCCAAATATCCCTTTGCGAATCACACAAGAACAGCCTTAGCGTAAGGCTTCTTGAAGGGAAAGATGTAGCTCTGTGAGATGAATTAACAGTACACAGAGCAGTTTCTCAGAAAGCTTCTTTCCAGTTTTGAACGGAAGATATTTCCTTTTTCACCCTAGCCTTCTATGGGCTTCCAAATATCCCTTTGCCAATTCCACAAGAACAGCTATAGCGAAAGGCTTCTTGAGGGGGAAGATGTAACTCTGTGAGATGAATTAACAGAACACAGAGCAGTTTCTCAGAAAGCTTCTTTCCAGATTTGAACGGAAGATATTTCCTTTTTCACCATAGCCCCTATGGGCTTCAAAATATCCCTTTGCCAATTCCACAAGAACAGCCTTAGCGAAACGCTTTTGATGGGGAAGATGTAATCCTGTGAGATGAATTAATAGAACACAGAGCAGTTTCTCAGAAAGCTTCTTTCCAGGTTTGAACGGAAGATATTTCCTTTTTCACCATAGCCCTCTATGGGTTTCCAAATATCACTTTGCGAATTCCACAAGAACAGCCTTTGCGAAAGGCTTCTTGAAGGGAAAGATGTAACTCTGTAAGATGAATTAACAGAACACATAGCAATTTCTCAGATGCTTCTTTCCAGTTTTGAACGGAAGATATTTCCTTTTTCACCATAGCCCTCCATGGGCTTTCAAGTATCCCTTTGCCAGTTCCACAAGAACAGCCTTAGGGAAAGGCTTCTTGAAGGGAAAGATGTAACTCTGTGATATGAATTAACAGAACACAGAGCAGTTTCTCAGAAAGCTTCTTTCCAGTTTTGAACGGAAGATATTTCCTTTTTCACCATAGCCCCCTATGGACTTCTAAATATCCCTTTGCCAAATCCGGAAGAACAGCCTTAGCGAAACGCTTCTTGATGGGGAAGATGTAACTCTGTGAGATGATTTAACAGAACACAGAGCAGTTTCTCAGAAAGCTTCTTTCCAGTTTTGAACGGAAGATATTTCCTTTATCACCCTAGCCCTCTATGGGCTTCCAAATATCCCTTTGCCAATTCCACAAGAACAGCTTTAGCGAAAGGCTTCTTGAAGGGGAAGATGTAACTCTGTGAGATGAATTAACAGAACACAGAGCAGTTTCTCAGAAAGCTTCTTTCCAGTTTTGAACGGAAGATATTTCCTTTTTCAACATAGCCCTCTTTGGGCTTCCAAATATCCCTTTGCCAATTCCAGACGAACAGTCTTAGCAAAACGCTTCTTGATGGGGAAGATGTAACTCTGTGAGATGATTTAACAGAACACAGAGCAGTTTCTCAGAAAGCTTCTTTCCAGTTTTGAACGGAAGATATTTCCCTTTTCACCATAACCCTCTATGGGCGTCCAAATATCGCTTTGCGAATCACACAAGAACAGCGTTAGCGTAAGGCTTCTTGAAGGGAAAGATGTAGCTCTGTGAGATGAATTAACAGTACACAGAGCAGTTTCTCAGAAAGCTTCTTTCCAGTTTTGAACGGAAGATATTTCCTTTTTCACCCTAGCCTTCTATGGGCTTCCAAATATCCCTTTGCCAATTCCACAAGAACAGCTTTAGCGAAAGGCTTCTTGAGGGGGAAGATGTAACTCTGTGAGATGAATTAAGAAAACACAGACCAGTTTCTCAGAAAGCTTCTTTCCAGTTTTGAACGGAAGATATTTCCTTTTTCACCATAGCCCCTATGGGCTTCAAAATATCCCTTTGCCAATTCCACAAGAACAGCCTTAGCGAAAGACTTCTAGAAGGGAAAGATGTAACTCTGTGAGATGAATTAACATAACACAGAACAGTTTCTCAGAAAGCTTCTTTCCAGTTTGAAAGGAAGATATTTCCTTTTTCACCGTAGCCCTCTATCGGCATCCAAATATCCCTTTGCCAATTCCATAAGAACAGCCTTAGCGAAAGACTCCTTGAAGGGAAAGATGTAGCTCTGTGAGATGAATTAACAGAACACAGAGCAGTTTCTCAGAAAGCTTCTTTCCAGTTTTGAACGGAAGATATTTCCTTTTTCACCATAGCCCCTTATGGGCTTCCAAATATCCCTTTGTCACTTCCACAAGAACAGACTTAGCGAAAGGCTTCTTGAAGGGAAAGATGTAAATCTGTGAGATGAATTAACAGAACACAGAGCAGTTCCTCAGAAAGCTTCTTTCCAGTTTTGAACGGAAGATATTTCCTTTTTCACCATAGCCCTCTATGGGCTTCCAAATATCACTTTTCCAATTCCAAGAAAACAGTTTTAGCGAAAGGCTTCTTGAAGGGAAAGATGTAACTCTGTGAGATGAATTATCGGAACACAGAGCAGTATCTCAGAAAGCTTCTTTCCAGTTTTGAACAGAAGATATTTACTTTTTCACCATAGCCCTCTATGGACTTCCAAATATCCCTTTGCCAATTCCACAAGAACAGCTTAGCGAAAGTCTTCTTGAAGGGAAAGATGTAACTCTGTGAGATGAATTAACAGAACACAGAGCAGTTTCTCAGAAAGCTTCTTTCCAGTTTTGAACGCAAGATATTTCCGTTTTCATCATAGCCCTCTATGGGCTTCCAAATATCCGTTGGCCAATTCCACAAGAACAGCCTTAGCGAAAGGCTTCTTGAAAGGAAAGATGTAAATCTGTGAGATGAATTAACAGAACACAGAGCGGTTTCTCAGAAAGCTTCTTTCCAGTTTTGAACGGAAGATATTTCCTTTTTCACCCTAGCCCTCTATGGGCTTCCAAGTATCCCTTTTCCAAATCCAAAAAAAAAGCGTTAGCGAAAGGCTTCTTGAAGGGAAAGATGTAACTCTGTGAGATGAATTAATAGAACACAGAGCAGTTTCTCAGAAAGCTTCTTTCCAGTTTTGAACGGAAGATATTTCCTTTTTCACCATAGCCCTCCATGGGCTTCCAAATATCCCTTTGCCAGTTACACAAGAACAGCCTTAGCGAAACGCTTTTCATGGGGAAGATGTAACTCTGTGAGATGAATTAACAGAACACAGAGCAGTTTCTCAGAAAGCTTCTTTCCAGTTTTGAACGGAAGATATTTCCTTTTTCACCATAGCCCTCTAGGGGCTTCCAAATATCACTTTCCGAATTCCACAAGAACAGCCTCAGCGAAAGGCTTTTTGAAGGGAAAGATGTAACTCTGTGACAGAAATTAACGGAACACAGAGCAGTATCTCAGAAAGCTTCTTTCCAGTTTTGAACAGAAGGTATTTACTTTTTCACCATAGCCCTCTATGGGCTTCCAAATATCCCTTTGCCAATTCCAGACGAACAGTCTTAGCGAAACGCTTCTTGATGGGGAAGATGTAAGGCTGTGAGATGATTTAACAGAACACAGAGCAGTTTCTCAGAAAGCTTCTTTCCAGTTTTGAACGGTAGATATTTCCCTTTTCACCATAACCCTCTATGGGCGTCCAAATATCCCTTTGCGAATCACACAAGAACAGCCTTAGCGTAAGGCTTCTTGAAGGGAAAGATGTAGCTCTGTGAGATGAATTAACAGTACACAGAGCAGTTTCTCAGAAAGCTTCTTTCCAGTTTTGAACGGAAGATATTTCCTTTTTCACCCTAGCCTTCTATGGGCTTCCAAATATCCCTTTGCCAATTCCACAAGAACAGCTATAGCGAAAGGCTTCTTGAGGGGGAAGATGTAACTCTGTGAGATGAATTAACAGAACACAGAGCAGTTTCTCAGAAAGCTTCTTTCCAGTTTTGAACGGAAGATATTTCCTTTTTCACCATAGCCCCTATGGGCTTCAAAATATCCCTTTGCCAATTCCACAAGAACAGCCTTAGCGAAACGCTTTTGATGGGGAAGATGTAATCCTCTGAGATGAATTAATAGAACACAGAGCAGTTTCTCAGAAAGCTTCTTTCCAGGTTTGAACGGAAGATATTTCCTTTTTCACCATAGCCCTCTATGGGTTTCCAAATATCACTTTGCGAATTCCACAAGAACAGCCTTAGCGAAAGGCTTCTTGAAGGGAAAGATGTAACTCTGTAAGATGAATTAACAGAACACATAGCAATTTCTCAGATGCTTCTTTCCAGTTTTGAAGGGAAGATATTTCCTTTTTCACCATAGCCCTCCATGGGCTTTCAAGTATCCCTTTGCCAGTTCCACAAGAACAGCCTTAGGGAAAGGCTTCTTGAAGGGAAAGATGTAACTCTGTGATATGAATTAACAGAACACAGAGCAGTTTCTCAGAAAGCTTCTTTCCAGTTTTGAACGGAAGATATTTCCTTTTTCACCATAGCCCCCTATGGACTTCTAAATATCCCTTTGCCAAACCCGGAAGAACAGCCTTAGCGAAACGCTTCTTGATGGGGAAGATGTAACTCTGTGAGATGATTTAACAGAACACAGAGCAGTTTCTCAGAAAGTTTCTTTCCAGTTTTGAACGGAATATATTTCCTTTTTCACCATAGCCCTCTATGGGCTTCTAAATATCACTTTGCGAATTCCACAAGAACAGCCTTAGCGTAAGGCTTCTTGAAGGGAAAGATGTAACTCTGTGAGATGAATTAACAGAACACAGAGCAGTTTCTCAGAAAGCTTCTTTCCAGTTTTGAACGGAAGATATTTCCTTTATCACCCTAGCCCTCTATGGGCTTCCAAATATCCCTTTGCCAATTCCACAAGAACAGCTTTAGCGAAAGGCTTCTTGAAGGGGAAGATGTAACTCTGTGAGATGAATTAACAGAACACAGAGCAGTTTCTCAGAAAGCTTCTTTCCAGTTTTGAACGGAAGATATTTCCTTTTTCAACATAGCCCTCTTTGGGCTTCCAAATATCCCTTTGCCAATTCCAGACGAACAGTCTTAGCGAAACGCTTCTTGATGGGGAAGATGTAACTCTGTGAGATGATTTAACAGAACACAGAGCAGTTTCTCAGAAAGCTTCTTTCCAGTTTTGAACGGAAGATATTTCCCTTTTCACCATAACCCTCTATGGGCGTCCAAATATCGCTTTGCGAATCACACAAGAACAGCGTTAGCGTAAGGCTTCTTGAAGGGAAAGATGTAGCTCTGTGAGATGAATTAAGAGTACACAGAGCAGTTTCTCAGAAAGCTTCTTTCCAGTTTTGAACGGAAGATATTTCCTTTTTCACCCTAGCCTTCTATGGGCTTCCAAATATCCCTTTGCCAATTCCACAAGAACAGCTTTAGCGAAAGGCTTCTTGAGGGGGAAGATGTAACTCTGTGAGATGAATTAACAGAACACAGAGCAGTTTCTCAGAAAGCTTCTTTCCAGTTTTGAACGGAAGATATTTCCTTTTTCACCATAGGCCCTATGGGCTTCAAAATATCCCTTTGCCAATTCCACAAGAACAGCCTTAGCGAAAGACTTCTAGAAGGGAAAGATGTAACTCTGTGAGATGAATTAACATAACACAGAGCAGTTTCTCAGAAAGCTTCTTTCCAGTTTTAAAGGAAGATATTTCCTTTTTCACCATAGCCCTCTAGGGGCTTCCAAATATCACTTTCAGAATTCCACAAGAACAGCCTCAGTGAAAGGCTTTTTGAAGGGAAAGATGTAACTCTGTGAGAGAAATTAACGGAACACAGAGCAGTATCTCAGAAAGCTTCTTTCCAGTTTTGAACAGAAGATATTTACTTTTTCACCATAGCCCTCTATGGGCTTCAAATATCCCTTTGCCCATTCCACAAGAACAGCTTAGCGAAAGTCTTCTTGAAGGGAAAGATGTAACTCTGTGAGATGAATTAACAGAACACAGAGCAGTTTCTCAGAAAGCTTCTTTCCAGTTTTGAACGGAAGATATTTCCGTTTTCATCATAGCCCTCTATGGGCTTCCAAATATCCGTTTGCCAATTCCACAAGAACAGCCTTAGTGAAAGGCTTCTTGAAGGGAAAGATGTAACTCTGTGAGATGAATTAACAGAACACAGAGCAGTTTCTCCGAAAGCTTCTTTCCAGTTTTGAACGGAAGATATTTCCTTTTTCACCATAGCCCTCTATGGGCTTCCAAATATCACTTTGCGAATTCCACAAGAACAGCCTCAGCGAAAGGCTTCTTGAAGCGAAAGATGTAACTCTGTGAGATGAATTTACAGAACACAGAGCAGTTTCTCAGAAAGCTTCCTTCCAGTTTTGAACGGAAGATATTTCCTTTTTCACCATAGCCCTCTATGGGCTTCCAAATATCCCTTTGCCAGTTCCACAAGAACAGCCTTAGGGAAAGGCTTCTTGAAGGGAAAGATGTAACTCTGTGAGATGAATTAACAGAACACAGAGCAGTTTCTCAGAAAGCTTCTTTCCAGTTTTGAACGGAAGATATTTCCTCTTTCACCATAGCCCCCTATGGGCTTCCAAATATCCCTTTGCCAATTCCACAAGAACAGCCTTAGCGAAACGCTTCTTGATGGGGAAGATGTAACTCTGTGAGATGATTTAACAGAACACAGAGCAGTTTCACAGAAAGCTTCTTTCCAGTTTTGAACGGAAGTTATTTCCTTTTTCACCATAGCCCTCTATGGGCTTCCAAATATCCCTTTGCCAATTCCACAAGAACAGGCTTAGCGAACGGCTTCTTGAAGGGAAAGATGTAACTCTGTGAGATGAATTAACAGAACACAGAGCAGTTTCTCAGAAAGCTTCTTTCCACTCTTGAACGGAAGATATTTCCTTTTTCACCATAGCCCTCTAAGGGCTTCCAAATATCCCTTTGCCAATTCCAAAAGAACAGTCTTAGCGAAACGCTTCTTGATGGGGAAGATGTAACTCTGTGATATTATTTAACAGAACACAGAGCAGTTTCTCAGAAAGCTTCTTTCCAGTTTTGAACGGAAGATATTTCGTTTTTCACCACAGCCCTCTAATTGCTTCCAAGTATCCCTTTGCCAATTCCATAAGAAGAGCCTTAGCGAAAGGCTTCCTGAAGGGAAAGATGTAAATCTGTGAGATGAATTAACAGAACACAGAGCAGTTTCTCAGAAAGCTTTTTTCCAGTTTTGAAAGGAAGATAGTTCCTTTTTCAACATAGCCCTCAATGGGCTTCCAAATATCAGTTTGCCAATTCCACAAGAACAGCCTTAGCGAAAGGCTTCCTGAAGGGAAAGATGTAACTCTATCAGATGAATTAACAGAACACAGAGCAGTTTCTCAGAAAGATCCTTTCCAGTTTTGAACGGAAAATATTTACTTTTTTCACCATAGCACACTATGGGCTTGCAAATATCGCTTTGCGAATTCCACAAGAACAGCCTTAGCGAAAGGCTTCTTGAAGGGAAAGATGTAACTCTGTGAGATGAATTAACAGAACACAGAGCAGTTTCTCAGAAAGCTTGTTTCCAGTTTTGAACGGAAGATATTTCCTTTTTCACCATAGCCCTCTATGGGCTTCCAAATATCACTTTGCCAATTCCAAAAGAACAGTCTTAGCGAAAGGCTCCCTGAAGGGAAAGATGTAACACTGTGAGATGAATTAACAGAACACAGAGCAGTTTCTCAGAAAGCTTCTTTCCAGTTTTGAACGGAAGATATTTCCTTTTTCACCATAGCCCTCTATGGGCTTCCAAATATCCCTTTGCCAATTCCAAAAGAACAGCCTTAGCGAAAGGCTTCTTGCAGGGAAAGATGTAACTCTGTGAGATGAATTAACAGAGCACAGACCAGTTTCTCAGATAGCTTCTTTCCAGTTTTGAACGGAAGATATTTCCTTTTTCACCATAGCCCCCTATGGGCTTCCAAATATCACTTTGCCAATTCCACAAGAACAGCCTTAGCGAAACGCTTTTGATGGGGAAGATGTAACTCTGTGAGATGAATTAATGGAACACAGAGCAGTTTCTCAGAAAGATTCTTTCCAGGTTTGAACGGAAGATATTTCCTTTTTCACCATAGCCCTCTATGGGTTTCCAAATATAACTTTTCGAATTCCACAAGAACAGCCTTAGCGAAAGGCTTCTTGAAGGGAAAGATGTAACTCTGCGAGATGAATTAACAGAACACATAGCAATTTCTCAGAAAGCTTCTTTACAGTTTTGAACGGAAGATATTTCCTTTTTCACCATAGCCCTCCATGGGCTTCCAAATATCCCTTTGCCAGTTCCACAAGAACAGCCTTAGGGAAAGGCTTCTTGAAGGGAAAGATGTAACTCTGTGATATGAATTAACAGAACACAGAGCAGTTTCTCAGAAAGCTTCTTTCCAGTTTTGAACGGAAGATATTTCCTTTTTCACCATAGCCCCTTAAGGGCTTCCAAATATCCCTTTGTCACTTCCACAAGAACAGTCTTAGCGAAAGGCTTCTTGAAGGGAAAGATGTAACTCTGTGAGATGAATTAACAGAACACAGAGCAGTTTCTCAGAAAGCTTCTTTCCAGTTTTGAACGGAAGATATTTCCTTTTTCTCCATAGCCCTCTATGGGCTTCCAAATATCACTTTTCCAATTCCAAGAAAACAGTTTTAGCGAAAGGCTTCTTGAAGGGAAAGATGTAACTCTGTGAGATGTATTAACGGAACACAGAGCAGTATCTCAGAAAGCTTCTTTCCAGTTTTGAACAGAATATATTTACTTTTTCACCATAGCCCACTATGGACTTCCAAATATCCCTTTGTCAATTCCACAAGAACAGCTTAGCGAAAGTCTTCTTGAAGGGAAAGATGTAACTCTGTGAGATGAATTAACAGAACACAGAGCAGTTTCTCAGAAAGCTTCTTTCCAGTTTTGAACGCAAGATATTTCCGTTTTCATCATAGCCCTCTATGGGCTTCCAAATATCCGTTTGCCAATTCCACAAGAACAGCCTTAGCGAAAGGCTTCTTGAAGGGAAAGATGTAACTCTGTGAGATGAAGTAACAGAACACAGAGCAGTTTCTCAGAAAGCTTCTTTCCAGTTTTGAACGGAAGATATTTTCTTTTTCACCATAGCCCCCTATGGGCTTCCAAATATCCCTTTGCCAATTCCACAAGAACAGCCTTAGCGAAACGCTTCTTGATGGGGAAGATGTAACTCTGTGAGATGATTTAACAGAACACAGAGCAGTTTCACAGAAAGCTTCTTTCCAGTTTTGAACGGAAGATATTTCCTTTTTCACCATAGCCCTCTATGGGCTTCCAAATATCCCTTTGCCAATTCCACAAGAACAGCTTTAGCGAAAGGCTTCTTGAAGGGAAAGATGTAACTCTGTGAGATGAATTAACAGAACACAGAGCAGTTTCTCAGAAAGCTTCTTTCCACTTTTTAACGGAAGATATTTCCTTTTTCAACATAGCCCTCTATGGGCTTCCAAATATCCCTTTGCCAATTCCAGAAGAACAGTCTTAGCGAAACGCTTCTTGATGGGGAAGATGTAACTCTGTGAGATGATTTAACAGAACACAGAGCAGTTTCTCAGAAAGCTTCTTTCCAGTTTTGAACGGAAGATATTTCCCTTTTCACCATAACCCTCTATGGGCGTCCAAATATCCCTTTGCGAATCACACAAGAACAGCCTTAGCGTAAGGCTTCTTGAAGGGAAAGATGTAACTCTGTGAGATGAATTAACAGAACACAGAGCAGTTTCTCAGAAAGCTTCTTTCCAGTTTTGAACGGAAGATATTTCCTTTTTCACCCTAGCCCTCTATGGGCTTCCAAATATCCCTTTGCCAATTCCACAAGAACAGCTTTAGCGAAAGGTTTCTTGAGGGGGAAGATGTAACTCTGTGAGATGAATTAACAGAACACAGAGCAGTTTCTCAGAAAGCTTCTTTCCAGTTTTGAACGGAAGATATTTCCTTTTTCACCATAGCCCCTATGGGCTTCAAAATATCCCTTTGCCAATTCCACAAGAACAGCCTTAGCGAAAGGCTTCTTGAAGGGAAAGATGTAACTCTGTGAGATGAATTAGCAGAACACAGAGCAGTTTCTCAGAAAGCTTCTTTCCAGTTTTGAACGGAAGATATTTTCTTTTTCACCATAGCCCCCTATGGGCTTCCAAATATCCTTTTGCCAGTTCCACAAGAACAGCCTTAGCGAAACGCTTTTGATGGGGAAGATGTAACTCTGTGAGATGGATTAACAGAACACAGAGCAGTTTCTCAGAAAGCTTCTTTCCAGTTTTGAACGGAAGATATTTCCTTTTTCACCATAGCCCTCTATGGGCTTCCAAATATCAATTTGCCAATTCCAGAAGAACAGTCTTAGCGAAACGCTTCTTGATGGGGAAGATGTAACTCTGTGAGATGAATTAACATAACACAGAGCAGTTTCTAAGAAAGCTTCTTTCCAGTTTTGAACGGAAGGTATTTCCTTTTTCACCGTAGCCGTCTATCGGCGTCCAAATATCCCTTTGCCAATTCCACAAGAACAGCCTTAGCGAAAGGCTTCTTGAAGGGAAAGATGTAGCTCTGTGAGACGAATTAACAGAACACAGAGCAGTTTCTCAGAAAGCTTCTTTCCAGTTTTGAAAGGAAGATATTTCCTTTTTCACCATAGCCCTCTATGGGCTTCCAAATATCCCTTTGCCAATTCCACAACAACAGCCTTAGCGAAACGCTTTTGATGGGGAAGATGTAACTCTGTGAGATGAATTAACAGAACACAGAGCAGTTTCTCAGAAAGCTTCTTTCCAGTTTTGAACGGAAGATATTTCCTTTTTCACCATAGCCCTCTATGGGCTTCCAAATATCACTTTGCGAATTCCACAAGAACAGCCTTAGCGAAAGGCTTCTTGAAGGGAAAGATGTAACTCTGTGAGATGAATTAACAGTACACAGAGCAGTTTCTCAGAAAGCTTCTTTCCAGTTTTGAACGGAAGATATTTCCTTTTTCACCATAGCCCTGCATGGGCTTCCAAATATCCCTTTGCCAGTTCTACAAGAACAGCCTTAGGGAAAGGTTTCTTGAAGGGAAAGATGTAACTCTGTGAGATGAATTAACAGAACACAGAGCAGTTTCTCAGAAAGCTTCTTTCCAGTTTTGAACGGAAGATATTTCCTTTTTCACCATAGCCCTCTATGGGCTTCCAAATATCCCTTTGCCAATTCCAGAAGAACAGTCTTAGCGAAACGCTTCTTGATGGGGAAGATGTAACTCTGTGAGATGATTTAACAGAACACAGAGCAGTTTCTCAGAAAGCTTCTTTCCAGTTTTGAACGGAAGATATTTCCTTTTTCACCATAGCCCTCTATGGGATTCCAAATATCCCTTTGCCAATTCCACAAGAACAGCCTTAGCGAAAGGCTTCTTGAAGGGAAAGATGTAGCTCTGTGAGATGAATTAACATAACACACGGCAGTTTCTCAGAAAGCTTCTTTCCAGTTTTGAACGGAAGATATTTCCTTTTTCACCGTAGCCCTCTATCGGCGTCCAAATATCCCTTTGCCAATTCCACAAGAACAGCCTTAGCGAAAGGCTCCTTGAAGGGAAAGATGTAGCTCTGTGAGATGAATTAACAGAACACAGAGCAGTTTCTCAGAAAGCTTCTTTCCAGTTGTGAACGGAAGATATTTCCTTTTTCACCATAGCCCTCTATTGGCGTCCAGATATCCCTTTCCAATTCCAAAAGAACAGCCTTAGCGAAAGTCTTCTTGAAGGGAAAGATGTAACTCTGTGAGATGAATTAACAGAACACAGAGCAGTTTCTCAGAAACCTTCTTTCCAGTTTTGAACGGAAGATATTTCCTTTTTCACCATAGCCCTCTATGGGCTTCCAAATATCCCTTTGCCAATTCCACAAGAATAGCCTTAGCGAAAGGCTTCTTGAAGGGAAAGATGTAACTCTGTGAGATGAATTAACACAACACAGAGCAGTTTCTCAGAAAGCTTCTTTCCAGTTTTGAACGGAAGATATTTCCTTTTTCACCGTAGCCCTCTATCGGCGTCCAAATATCCCTTTGCCAATTCCACAAGAACAGCCTTAGCGAAAGGCTTCTTGAAGGGAAAGATATAGCTCTGTGAGATGAATTAACCGAACACAGAGCAGTTTCTCAGAAAGCTTCTTTCCAATTTTGAACGGAAGATATTACCTTTTTCACCATAGCCCTCTATGGGCTTCCAAATATACCTTTGCCAATTCCACAAGAACAGCCATAGCGAAAGGCTTCTTGAAGGGAAAGATGTAACTCTGTGAGATGAATTAACAGAACACATAACAATTTCTCAGAAAGCTTCTTTCCAGTTTTGAACGGAAGATATTTCCTTTTTCACCATAGCCCTCCATGGGCTTCCAAATAACCCTTTGCGAATTCCAGAGGAACAGCCTTAGGGAAAGGCTTCCTGAAGGGAAAGATGTAACTCTGTGAGATGAATTAACAGAACACAGACCAGTTTCTCAGAAAGCTTCTTTCCACTTTTGAACGGAAGATATTTTCTTTTTCACCATAGCCCCCTAGGGTCTTCCAAATATCCCTTTGCCAATTCCACAAGAACAGCCTTAGCGAAACGCTTCTTGATGGGGAAGATGTAACTCTGTGAGATGATTTAAGAGAACACAGAGCAGTTTCACAGAAAGCTTCTTTCCAGTTTTGAACGGAAGATATTTCCTTTTTCACCATAGCCCTCTATGGGCTTCCAAATATCCCTTTGCCAATTCCACAAGAACAGCTTTAGCGAAAGGCTTCTTGAAGGGAAGGATGTAACTCTGTGAGATGAATTAACAGAACACAGAGCAGTTTCTCAGAAAGCTTCTTTCCACTTTTTAACGGAAGATATTTCCTTTTTCAACATAGCCCTCTATGGGCTTCCAAATATCCCTTTGCCAATTCCAGAAGAACAGTCTTAGCGAAACGCTTCTTTATGGGGAAGATGTAACTCTGTGAGATGATTTAACAGAACACAGAGCAGTTTCTCAGAAAGCTTCTTTCCAGTTTTGAACGGAAGATATTTCCCTTTTCACCGTAACCCTCTATGGGCGTCCAAATATCCCCTTGCGAATCACACAAGAACAGCCTTAGCGTAAGGCTTCTTGAAGGGAAAGATGTAACTCTGTGAGATGAATTAACAGAACACAGAGCAGTTCCTCAGAAAGCTTCTTTCCAGTTTTGAACGGAAGATATTTCCTTTTTCACCCTAGTCCTCTATGGGCTTCCAAATATCCCTTTGCCAATTCCACAAGAACAGCTTTAGCGAAAGGCTTCTTGAAGGGGAAGATGTAACTCTGTGAGATGAATTAACAGAACACAGAGCAGTTTTTCTGAAAGCTTCTTTCCAGTTTTGAACGGAAGATATTTCCTTTTTCACCTTAGACCCCTATGGGCTTCCAAATATCCCCTTGCCAATTCCACAAGAACAGCCTTAGCGAAACGCTTTTGATGGGGAAGATGTAACTCTGTGAGATGAATTAATAGAACACAGAGCAGTTTCTCAGAAAGCTTCTTTCCTGGTTTGAACGGAAGATATTTCCTTTTTCACCATAGCCCTCTATGGGTTTCCAAATATCACTTTGCGAATTCCACAAGAACAGCCTTAGCGAAAGGATTCTTGAAGGGAAAGATGTAACTCTGTGAGATGAATTAACAGAACACATAGCAATTTCTCAGAAAGCTTCTTTCCAGTTTTGAATGGAAGATATTTCCTTTTTCACCATAGCCCTCCATGGGCTTCCAAATATCCCTTTGCCAGTTCCACAAGAACAGCCTTAGGAAAGGCTTCTTGAAGGGAAAGATGTAACTCTGTGAGATGAATTAACAGAACACAGAGCAGTTTCTCAGAAAGCTTCTTTCCAGTTTTGAACGGAAGATATTTCCTTTTTCACCATAGCCCCCTATGGACTTCCAAATATCCCTTTGCCAATTCCACAAGAACAGCCTTAGCGAAACGCTTCTTGATGGGGAAGATGTAACTCTGTGAGATGATTTAACAGAACACAGAGCAGTTTCACAGAAAGCTTCTTTCCAGTTTTGAACGGAAGATATTTCCTTTTTCACCATAGCCCTCTATAGGCTTCCAAATATCCATTTGCGAATTCCACAAGAACAGCCTTAGCGAAAGGCTTCTTGAAGGGAAAGATGTAACTCTGTGAGATGAATTAACAGAACACAGAGCAGTTTCTCAGAAAGCTTCTTTCCAGTTTTGAACGGAAGATATTTCCTTTTTCACCATAGCCCTCTATGGGCTTCCAAATATCCCTTTGCCAATTCCAGAAGAACAGTCTTAGCGAAACGCTTCTTGATGGGGAAGATGTAACTCTGTGAGATGATTTAACAGAACACAGAGCAGTTTCTCAGAAACCTTCTTTCCAGTTTTGAACGGAAGATATTTCCTTTTTCACCATAGCCCTCTATTGGCTTCCAAATATCCCTTTGCCAATTCCACAAGAACAGCCTTAGCGAAAGGCTTCTTGAAGGGAAAGATGTAACTCTGTGAGATGAATTAACAGAACACATAGCAATTTCTCAGAAAGCTTCTTTCCAGTTTTGAATGGAAGATATTTCCTTTTTCACCATAGCCCTCCATGGGCTTCCAAATATCCCTTTGCCAGTTCCACAAGAACAGCCTTAGGAAAGGCTTCTTGAAGGGAAAGATGTAACTCTGTGAGATGAATTAACAGAACACAGAGCAGTTTCTCAGAAAGCTTCTTTCCAGTTTTGAACGGAAGATATTTCCTTTTTCACCATAGCACTCCATGGGCTTCCAAATATCCCTTTGCCAGTTCCACAAGAACAGCCTTAGGGAAAGGCTTCTTGAAGGGAAAGATGTAACTCTGTGAGATGAATTAACAGAACACAGAGCAGTTTCTCAGAAAGCTTCTTTCCAGTTTTGAACGGAAGATATTTCCTTTTTCACCATAGCCCCCTATGGACTTCCAAATATCCCGTTGCCAATTCCACAAGAACAGCCTTAGCGAAACGCTTCTTGATGGGGTAGATGTAACTCTGTGAGATGATTTAACAGAACACAGAGGAGTTTCACAGAAAGCTTCTTTCCAGTTTTGAACGGAAGATATTTCCTTTTTCACCATAGCCCTCTATAGGCTTCCAAATATCCTTTTGCGAATTCCACAATAACAGCCTTAGCGAAAGGCTTCTTGAAGGAAAGATGTAACTCTGTGAGATGAATTAACAGAACACAGAGCAGTTTCTCAGAAAGCTTCTTTCCAGTTTTGAACGGAAGATATTTCCTTTTTCACCGTACCCCTCTATGGGCTTCCAAATATCCCTTTGCCAATTCCACAAGAACAGCCTTAGCGAAAGGCTTCTTGAAGGGAAAGATGTAACTCTGTTAGATGAATTAACAGAACACAGAGCAGTTTCTCAGAAAGCTTCTTTCCAGTTTTGAACGGAAGATATTTCCTTTTTCACCGTAGCCCTCTATGGGCGTCCTGATATCCCTTTCCAATTCCAAAAGAACAGCCTTAGCGAAAGTCTTCTTGAAGGGAAAGATGTAACTCTGTGAGATGAATTAACAGAACACAGAGCAGTTTCTCAGAAAGCTTCTTTCCAGTTTTGAACGGAAGATATTTCCTTTTTCACCATAGCCCTCTATGGGCTTCCAAATATCCCTTTGCCAATTCCAGAAGAACAGTCTTAGCGAAACGCTTCTTGAAGGGGAAGATGTAACTCTGTGAGATGATTTAACAGAACACAGAGCAGTTTCTCAGAAACCTTCTTTCCAGTTTTGAACGGAAGATATTTCCTTTTTCACCATAGCCCTCTATGGGCTTCCAAATATCCCTTTGCCAATTCCACAAGAACAGCCTTAGCGAAAGGCTTCTTGAAGGGAAAGATGTAACTCTGTGAGATGAATTAACATAACACAGAGCAGTTTCTCAGAAAGCTTCTTTCCAGTTTTGAACGGAAGATATTACCTTTTTCACCATAGCCCTCTATCGGCGTCCAAATATCCCTTTGCCAATTCCACAAGAACAGCCTTAGCGAAAGGCTTCATGAAGGGAAAGATGTAGCTCTGTGAGATGAATTAACCGAACACAGAGCAGTTTCTCAGAAAGCTTCTTTCCAGTTTTGAACGGAAGATATTAAATTTTTCACCATAGCCCTCTATGGGCTTCCAAATATACCTTTGCCAATTCCACAAGAGCAGCCATAGCGAAAGGCTTCTTGAAGGGAAAGATGTAACTCTGTGAGATGAATTAACACAACACAGAGCAGTTTCTCAGAAAGCGTCTTTATAGTTTTGAACGGAAGATATTTCCTTTTTCACCATAGCCCTCTATGGGCTTCCAAATATCACTTTGCGAATTCCACAAGAACAGCCTTAGCGAAAGATTTCTTGACGGGAAAGATGTAACTCTGTGAGATGAATTAACAGAACACAGAGCAGTTTCTCAGAAAGCTTCTTTCCAGTTTTGAACGGAAGATATTTCCTTTTTCACCATAGCCCTCCATGGGCTTCCAAATATCCCTTTGCCAGTTCCACAAGAACAGCCTTAGGGAAAGGCTTCTTGAAGGGAAAGATGTAACTCTGTGAGATGAATTAACAGAACACAGAGCAGTTTCTCAGAAAGCTTCTTTCCAGTTTTGAACGGAATACATTTTCTTTTTCACCATAGCCCCCTATGGGCTTCCAAATATCCCTTTGCCAATTCCACAAGAACAGTCTTAGCGAAACGCTTCTTGATGGGGAAGATGTAACTCTGTGAGATGATTTAACAGAACACAGAGCAGTTTCACAGAAAGCTTCTTTCCAGTTTTGAACGGAAGATATTTTCTTTTTCACCATAGCCCCCTATGGGCTTCCAAATATCCCTTTGCCAATTCCACAAGAACAGCCTTAGCGAAACGCTTCTTGATGGGGAAGATGTAACTCTGTGAGATGATTTAACAGAACACAGAGCAGTTTCACAGAAAGCTTCTTTCCAGTTTTGAACGGAAGATATTTCCTTTCACACCATAGCCCTCTATGGGCTTCCAAATATCCCTTTGCCAATTCCACAAGAACAGCTTTAGCGAAAGGCTTCTTGAAGGGAAAGATGTAACTCTGTGAGATGAATTAACAGAACACAGAGCAGTTTCGCAGAAAGCTTCTTTCCACTTTTTAACGGAAGATATTTCCTTTTTCAACATAGCCCTCTATGGGCTTCCAAATATCCCTTTGCCAATTCCAGAAGAACAGTCTTAGCGAAACGCTTCTTGATGGGGAAGATGTAACTCTGTGAGATGATTTAACAGAACACAGAGCAGTTTCTCAGAAAGCTTCTTTCCAGTTTTGAACTGAAGATATTTCCCTTTTCACCATAACCCTCTATGGGCGTCCAAATATCCCCTTGCGAATCACACAAGAACAGCCTTAGCGTAAGGCTTCTTGAAGGGAAAGATGTAACTCTGTGAGATGAATTAACAGAACACAGAGCAGTTTCTCAGAAAGCTTCTTTCCAGTTTTGAACGGAAGATATTTCCTTTTTCACCCTAGCCTTCTATGGGTTTCCAAATATCCCTTTGCCAATTACACAAGAACAGCTTTAGCGAAAGGCTTCTTGAAGGGGAAGATGTTACTCTGTGAGATGAATTAGCAGAACACAGAGCAGTTTCTCAGAAAGCTTCTTTCCAGTTTTGAACGGAAGATATTTCCTTTTTCACCATAGCCCCCTATGGGCTTCCAAATATCCCTTTGCGAATTCCACAAGAACAGCCTTAGCGAAACGCTTTTGATGGGGAAGATGTAACTCTGTGAGATGAATTAATAGAACACAGAGCAGTTTCTCAGAAAGCTTCTTTCCTGGTTTGAACGGAAGATATTTCCTTTTTCACCATAGCCCTCTATGGGTTTCCAAATATCACTTTGCGTATTCCACAAGAACAGCCTTAGCGAAAGGCTTCTTGAAGGGAAAGATGTAACTCTGTGAGATGAATTAACAGAACACAGAGCAGTTTCTCAGAAAGCTTCTTTCCACTTTTGAACGGAAGGTATTTTCTTTTTCACCATAGCCCCCTAGGGTCTTCCAAATATCCCTTTGCCAATTCCACAAGAACAGCCTTAGCGAAACGCTTCTTGATGGAGAAGATGTAACTCTGTGAGATGATTTAAGAGAACACAGAGCAGTTTCACAGAAAGCTTCTTTCCAGTTTTGAACGGAAGATATTTCCTTTTTCACCATAGCCCTCTATGGGCTTCCAAATATCCCTTTGCCAATTCCACAAGAACAGCTTTAGCGAAAGGCTTCTTGAAGGGAAGGATGTAACTCTGTGAGATGAATTCACAGAACACAGAGCAGTTTCTCAGAAAGCTTCTTTCCACTTTTTAACGGAAGATATTTCCTTTTTCAACATAGCCCTCTATGGGCTTCCAAATATCCCTTTGCCAATTCCAGAAGAACAGTCTTAGCGAAACGCTTCTTTATGGGGAAGATGTAACTCTGTGAGATGATTTAACAGAACACAGAGCAGTTTCTCAGAAAGCTTCTTTCCAGTTTTGAACGGAAGATATTTCCCTTTTCACCGTAACCCTCTATGGGCGTCCAAATATCCCCTTGCGAATCACACAAGAACAGCCTTAGCGTAAGGCTTCTTGAAGGGAAAGATGTAACTCTGTGAGATGAATTAACAGAACACAGAGCAGTTCCTAAGAAAGCTTCTTTCCAGTTTTGAACGGAAGACATTTCCTTTTTCACCCTAGCCCTCTATGGGCTTCCAAATATCCCTTTGCCAATTCCACAAGAACAGCTTTAGCGAAAGGCTTTTTGAAGGGGAAGATGTAACTCTGTGAGATGAATTAGCAGAACACAGAGCAGTTTTTCTGATAGCTTCTTTCCAGTTTTGAACGGAAGATATTTCCTTTTTCACCATAGCCCCCTATGGGCTTCCAAATATCCCTTTGCCAATTCCACAAGAACAGCCTTAGCGAAACGCTTTTGATGGGGAAGATGTAACTCTGTGAGATGAATTAATAGAACTCAGAGCAGTTTCTCAGAAAGCTTCTTTCCTGGTTTGAACGGAAGATATTTCCTTTTTCACCATAGCCCTCTATGGGTTTCCAAATATCACTTTGCGAATTCCACAAGAACAGCCTTAGCGAAAGGCTTCTTGAAGGGAAAGATGTAACTCTGTGAGATGAATTAACAGAACACATAGCAATTTCTCAGAAAGCTTCTTTCCAGTTTTGAACGGAAGATATTTCCTTTTTCACCATAGCCCTCTATGTTCTACCAAATATCCCTTTGCCAATTCCACAAGAACAGCCTTAGCGAAAGGCTTCTTGAAGGGAAAGATGTAACTCTGTGAGATGAATTAACATAACACAGAGCAGTTTCTCAGAAAGCTTCTTTCCAGTTTTGAACGGAAGATATTTCCTTTTTCACCGTAGCCCTCTATCGGCGTCCAAATATCCCTTTGCCAATTCCACAAGAACAGCCTTAGCGAAAGGCTTCTTGAAGGGAAAGATGTAGCTCTGTGAGATGAATTAACCGAACACAGAGCAGTTTCTCAGAAAGCTTCTTTCCAGTTTTGAACGGAAGATATTACCTTTTTCACCATAGCCCTCTATGGGCTTCCAAATATACCTTTGCCAATTCCACAAGAACAGCCATAGCGAAAGGCTTCTTGAAGGGAAAGATGTAACTCTGTGAGATGAATTAACAGAACACAGAGCAGTTTCTCAGAAAGCTTCTTTATAGTTTTGAACGGAAGATATTTTCTTTTTCACCATAGCCCTCTATGGGCTTCCAAATATCACTTTGCGAATTCCACAAGAACAGCCTTAGCGAAAGCCTTCTTGAAGGGAAAGATGTAACTCTGTGAGATGAATTAACAGAACACAGAGCAGTTTCTCAGAAAGCTTCTTTCCAGTTTTGAACGGAAGATATTTCCTTTTTCACCATAGCCCTCCATGGGCTTCCAAATATCCCTTTGCCAGTTCCACAAGAACAGCCTTAGGGAAAGGCTTCTTGAAGGGAAAGATGTAACACTGTGAGATGAATTAACAGAACACAGAGCAGTTTCTCAGAAAGCTTCTTTCCAGTTTTGAACGGAATATATTTTCTTTTTCACCATAGCCCCCTAAGGGCTTCCAAATATCCCTTTGCCAATTCCACAAGAACAGCCTTAGCGAAACGCTTCTTGATGGGGAAGATGTAACTCTGTGAGATGATTTAACAGAACACAGAGCAGTTTCACAGAAAGCTTCTTTCCATTTTTGAACGGAAGATATTTCCATTTTCACCATAGCCCTCTATGGGCTTCCAAATATCCCTTTGCCAATTCCACAAGAATAGCCATAGCGAAAGACTTCTTGAAGGGAAAGACGTAACTCTGTGAGATGAATTAACAGAACACAGAGCAGTTTCTCAGAAAGCTTCTTTCCAGTTTTGAACGGAAGATATTTCCTTTTTCACCGTAGCCACCTATGGGCTTCCAAATATCCCTTTGCCAATTCCACAACAACAGCCTTAGCGAAACGCTTTTGATGGGGAAGATGTAACTCTGTGAGATGAATTAACAGAACACAGAGCAGTTTCTCAGAAAGCTTCTTTCCAGTTTTGAACGGAAGATATTTCCTTTTTCACCATAGCCCTCCATGGGCTTCCAAATATCCCTTTGCCAGTTCCACAAGAACAGCCTTAGGGAAAGACTTCTTGAAGGGAAAGATGTAACTCTGTGAGATGAATTAGCAGAACACAGAGCAGTTTCTCAGAAATCTTCTTTCCAGTTTTGAACGGAAGATATTTTCTTTTTCACCATAGCCCCCTATGGGCTTCCAAATATCCTTTTGCCAGTTCCACAAGAACAGCCTTAGCGAAACGCTTCTAGATGGGGAAGATGTAACTGTGTGAGATGATTTAACAGAACACAGAGCAGTTTCACAGAAAGCTTCTTTCCAGTTTTGAACGGAAGATATTTCCTTTTTCAACATAGCCCTCTATAGGCTTCCAAATATCCTTTTGCGAATTCCACAAGAACAGCCTTAGCGAAAGGCTTCTTGAAGGGAAAGATGTAACTCTGTGAGATGAATTAACAGAACACAGAGCAGTTTCTCAGAAAGCTTCTTTCCAGTTTTGAACGGAAGATATTTCCTTTTTCACCATAGCCCTCTATGGGCTTCCAAATATCCCTTTGCCAATTCCACAAGAACAGCCTTAGCGAAACGCTTCTTGAAGGGAAAGATGTAACTCTGTGAGATGAATTAACATAACACAGAGCAGTTTCTCAGAAAGCTTCTTTCCAGTTTTGAACGGAAGATATTTCCTTTTTCACCGTAGCCCTCTATGGGCGTCCAGATATCCCTATCCAATTCCAAAAGAACAGCCTTAGCCAAAGGCTTCTTGAAGGGAAAGATGTAACTCTGTGAGCTGAATTAACAGAACACAGAGCAGTTTCACAGAAAGCTTCTTTCCAGTTTTGAACGGAAGATATTTCCTTTTTCACCATAGCCCTCTATGGGCTTCCAAATATCCCTTTGCCAATTCCACAAGAATAGCCATAGCGAAAGGCTTCTTGAAGGGAAAGACGTAACTCTGTGAGATGAATTAACAGAACACAGAGCAGTTTCTCAGAAAGCTTCTTTCCAGTTTTGAACGGAAGATATTTCCTTTTTCACCGTAGCCACCTATGGGCTTCCAAATATCCCTTTGCCAATTCCACAACAACAGCCTTAGCGAAACGCTTTTGATGGGGAAGATGTAACTCTGTGAGATGAATTAACAGAACACAGAGCAGTTTCTCAGAAAGCTTCTTTCCAGTTTTGAACCGAAGATATTTCCTTTTTCACCATAGCCCTCTATGGGCTTCCAAATATCACTTTGCGAATTCCACAAGAACAGCCTTAGCGAAAGGCTTCTTGAAGGGAAAGATGTACCTCTGTGAGATGAATTAACAGAACACAGAGCAGTTTCTCAGAAAGCTTCTTTCCAGTTTTGAACGGAAGATATTTCCTTTTTCACCATAGCCCTCCATGGGCTTCCAAATATCCCTTTGCCAGTTCCACAAGAAGAGCCTTAGGGAAAGACTTCTTGAAGGGAAAGATGTAAGTCTGTGAGATGAATTAGCAGAACACAGAGCAGTTTCTCAGAAAGCTTCTTTCCAGTTTTGAACGGAAGATATTTTCTTTTTCACCATAGCCCCCTATGGGCTTCCAAATATCCTTTTGCCAGTTCCACAAAAACAGCCTTAGCGAAACGCTTTTGATGGGGAAGATGTAACTCTGTGAGATGGATTAACAGAACACAGAGCAGTTTCTCAGAAAGCTTCTTTCCAGTTTTGAACGGAAGATATTTCCTTTTTCACCATAGCCCTCTATGGGCTTCCAAATATCAATTTGCCAATTCCAGAAGAACAGTCTTAGCGAAACGCTTCTTGATGGGGAAGATGTAACTCTGTGAGATGAATTAACATAACACAGAGCAGTTTCTCAGAAAGCTTCTTTCCAGTTTTGAACGGAAGATATTTCCTTTTTCACCGTAGCCGTCTATCGGCGTCCAAATATCCCTTTGCCAATTCCACAAGAACAGCCTTAGCGAAAGGCTTCTTGAAGGGAAAGATGTAGCTCTGTGGGACGAATTAACAGAACACAGAGCAGTTTCTCAGAAAGCTTCTTTCCAGTTTTGAACGGAAGATATTTCCTTTTTCACCATAGCCCTCTATGGGCTTCCAAATATCCCTTTTCCAATTCCACAAGAACAGCCATAGCGAAAGGCTTCTTGAAGGGAAAGATGTAACTCTGTGAGATGAATTAACAGAACACAGAGCAGTTTCTCAGAAAGCTTCTTTCCAGTTTTGAACGGAAGATATTTCCTTTTTCACCATAGCCCTCTATGGGCTTCCAAATATCACTTTGCGAATTCCACAAGAACAGCCTTAGCGAAAGGCTTCTTGAAGGGAAAGATGTAACTCTGTGAGATGAATTAACAGTACACAGAGCAGTTTCTCAGAAAGCTTCTTTCCAGTTTTGAACGGAAGATATTTCCTTTTTCACCATAGCCCTGCATGGGCTTCCAAATATCCCTTTGCCAGTTCTACAAGAACAGCCTTAGGGAAAGGTTTCTTGAAGGGAAAGATGTAACTCTGTGATATGAATTAACAGAACACAGAGCAGTTTCTCAGAAAGCTTCTTTCCAGTTTTGAACGGAAGATATTTCCTTTTTCACCATAGCCCTCTATGGGCTTCCAAATATCCCTTTGCCAATTCCAGAAGAACAGTCTTAGCGAAACGCTTCTTGATGGGGAAGATGTAACTCTGTGAGATGATTTAACAGAACACAGAGCAGTTTCTCAGAAAGCTTCTTTCCAGTTTTGAAAGGAAGATATTTCCTTTTTCACCATAGCCCTCTATGGGATTCCAAATATCCCTTTGTCAATTCCACAAGAACAGCCTTAGCGAAAGGCTTCTTGAAGGGAAAGATGTAGCTCTGTGAGATGAATTAACATAACACACGGCAGTTTCTCAGAAAGCTTCTTTCCAGTTTTGAACGGAAGACATTTCCTTTTTCACCGTAGCCCTCTATCGGCGTCCAAATATCCCTTTGCCAATTCCACAAGAACAGCCTTAGCGAAAGGCTCCTTGAAGGGAAAGATGTAGCTCTGTGAGATGAATTAACAGAACACAGAGCAGTTTCTCAGAAAGCTTCTTTCCAGTTTTGAACGGAAGATATTTCCTTTTTCACCATAGCCCTCTATGGGCTTCCAAATATCACTTTGCCAATTCCAAAAGAACAGTTTTAGCGAAAGGCTTCTTGAAGGGAAAGATGTAACTCTGTGAGAGAAATTAACGGAACACAGAGCAGTATCTCAGAAAGCTTCTTTCCAGTTTTGAACGGAAGATATTTCCTTTTTCACCATAGCCCTGCATGGGTTTCCAAATATCCCTTTGCCAGTTCTACAAGAACAGCCTTAGGGAAAGTTTTCTTGAAGGGAAAGATGTAACTCTGTGATATGAATTAACAGAACACAGAGCAGTTTCTCAGAAAGCTTCTTTCCAGTTTTGAACGGAAGATATTTCCTTTTTCACCATAGCCCTCTATGGGCTTCCAAATATCCCTTTGCCAATTCCAGAAGAACAGTCTTAGCGAAACGCTTCTTGATGGGGAAGATGTAACTCTGTGAGATGATTTAACAGAACACAGAGCAGTTTCTCAGAAAGCTTCTTTCCAGTTTTGAACGGAAGATATTTCCTTTTTCACCTTAGCCCTCTATGGGCTTCCAAATATCCCTTTGCCAATTCCACAAGAACAGCCTTAGCGAAAGGCTTCTTGAAGGGAAAGATGTAGCTCTGTGAGATGAATTAACATAACACACGGCAGTTTCTCAGAAAGCTTCTTTCCAGTTTTGAACGGAAGGTATTTCCTTTTTCACCGTAGCCCTCTATCGGCGTCCAAATATCCCTTTGCCAATTCCACAAGAACAGCCTTAGCGAAAGGCTCCTTGAAGGGAAAGATGTAGCTCTGTGAGATGAATTAACAGAACACAGAGCAGTTTCTCAGAAAGCTTCTTTCCAGTTTTGAACGGAAGATATTTCCTTTTTCACCATAGCCCTCTATGGGCCTCCAAATATCCCTTTTCCAATTCCACAAGAACAGCCATAGCGAAAGGCTTCTTGAAGGGAAAGATGTAACTCTGTGAGATGAATTAACAGAACACCGAGCAGTTTCTCAGAAAGCTTCTTTCCAGTTTTGAACGGAAGATATTTCCTTTTTCACCATAGCCCTCTATGGGCTTCCAAATATCCCTTTGCCAATTCCACAAGAACAGCCTTAGCGAAAGGCTTCTTGAAGGGAAAGATGTAGCTCTGTGAGATGAATTAACATAACACACGGCAGTTTCTCAGAAAGCTTCTTTCCAGTTTTGAACGGAAGGTATTTCCTTTTTCACCGTAGCCCTCTATCGGCGTCCAAATATCCCTTTGCCAATTCCACAAGAACAGCCTTAGCGAAAGGCTCCTTGAAGGGAAAGATGTAGCTCTGTGAGATGAATTAACAGAACACAGAGCAGTTTCTCAGAAAGCTTCTTTCCAGTTTTGAACGGAAGATATTTCCTTTTTCACCATAGCCCTCTATGGGCTTCCAAATATCCCTTTTCCAATTCCACAAGAACAGCCATAGCGAAAGGCTTCTTGAAGGGAAAGATGTAACTCTGTGAGATGAATTAACAGAACACAGAGCAGTTTCTCAGAAAGCTTCTTTCCAGTTTTGAACGGAAGATATTTCCTTTTTCACCATAGCCCTCTATGGGCTTCCAAATATCACTTTGCCAATTCCAAAAGAACTGTTTTAGCGAAAGGCTTCTTGAAGGGAAAGATGTAACTCTGTGAGTGAAATTAACGGAATACAGAGCAGTATCTCAGAAAGCTTCTTTCCAGTTTTGAACAGAAGATATTTACTTTTTCACCATAGCCCTCTATGGGCTTCCAAATATCCCTTTGCCAATTCCACAAGAACAGCTTAGCGAAAGGCTTCTTGAAGGGAAAGATGTAACTCTGTGAGATGAATTAACAGAACACAGAGCAGTTTCTCAGAAAGCTTCTTTCCAGTTTTGAACGGAAGATATTTCCGTTTTCATCATAGCCCTCTATGGGCTTCCAAATATCCATTTGCCAATTCCACAAGAACAGCCTTAGCGAAAGGCTTCTTGAAGGGAAAGATGTAACTCTGTGAGATGAATTAACAGAACACAGAGCAGTTTCTCAGAAAGCTTCTTTCCAGTTTTGAACGGAAGATATTTCCTTTTTCACCCTAGCCCTCTATGGGCTTCCAAGTATCCCTTTACCAAATCCAAAAAAACAGCGTTAGCGAAAGGCTTCTTGAAGGGAAAGATGTAACTCTGTGAGATGAATTAACAGAACACAGTGCAGTTTCTCAGAAAGCTTCTTTCCAGTTTTGAACGGAAGATATTTCCTTTTTCACCATAGCCCTCTATGGGCGTCCAAATATCACTATGCGAATTCCACAAGAACAGCCTTAGCGAAAGGCTTCTTGAAGGGAAAGATGTAACTCTGTGAGACGAATTAACAGAACACAGAGCAGTTTCTCAGAAAGCTTCTTTCCAGTTTTGAACGGAAGATATTTCCTTTTTCACCATAGCCCTCTATGGGCTTCCAAATATCCCTTTGCCAATTCCACAAGAACAGCCTTAGCGAAAGGCTTCTTGAAGGGAAAGATGTAACTCTGTGAGACGAATTAACAGAACACAGAGGAGTTTCTCAGAAAGCTTCTTTCCAGTTTTGAACGGAAGATATTTCCTTTTTCACCATAGCCCTCTATGGGCTTCCAAATATCACTTTGCGAATTCCACAAGAACAGCCTTAGCGAAAGGCTTCTTGAAGGGAAAGATGTAACTCTGTGAGATGAATTAACAGTACACAGAGCAGTTTCTCAGAATGCTTCTTTCCAGTTTTGAACGGAAGATATTTCCATTTTCACCATAGCCCTCAATGGGCTTCCAAATATCCCTTTGCCAATTCCACAAGAACAGCCTTAGCGAAAGGATTCTTGCAGGGAAAGATGTAACTCTGTGAGATGAATTAACAGAACACAGAGCAGTTTCTCAGCAAGCTTCTTTCCAGTTTTGAACGGAATATATTTCGTTTTTCACCATAGCCCTCTATGGGCTTCCAAATATCACTTTGCGAATTCCACAAGAACAGCCTTAGCGTAAGGCTTCTTGAAGGGAAAGATGTAACTCTGTGAGATGAATTAACAGAACACAAGACAGTTTCTCAGAAAGCTTCTTTCAAGTTTTGAACGGAAGATATTTCCTTTTTCACCATAGCCCTGCATGGGCTTCCAAATATCCCTTTGCCAGTTCTACAAGAACAGCCTTAGGGAAAGGTTTCTTGAAGGGAAAGATGTAACTCTGTGATATGAATTAACAGAACACAGAGCAGTTTCTCAGAAAGCTTCCTTCCAGTTTTGAACGGAAGATATTTCCTTTTTCACCATAGCCCTCTATGGGCTTCCAAATATCCCTTTGCCAATTCCACAAGAACAGCCTTAGCGAAAGGCTTCTTGAAGGGAAAGATGTAGCTCTGTGAGATGAATTAACATAACACACGGCAGTTTCTCAGAAAGCTTCTTTCCAGTTTTGAACGGAAGATATTTCCTTTTTCACCGAAGCCCTCTATCGGCGTCCAAATATCCCTTTGCCAATTCCATAAGAACAGCTTAGCGAAAGTCTTCTTGAAGGGAAAGATGTAACTCTGTGAGATGAATTAACAGAACACAGAGCAGTTTCTCAGAAAGCTTCTTTCCAGTTTTGAACGGAAGATATTTCCGTTTTCATCATTGCCCTCTATGGGCTTCCAAATATCCGTTTGCCAATTCCACAAGAACAGCCTTAGCGAAAGGCTTCTTGAAGGGAAAGATGTAACTCTGTGAGATGAAATAACAGAACACAGAGCAGTTTCTCAGAAAGCTTCTTTCCAGTTTTGAACGGAAGATATTTCCTTTTTCACCCTAGCCCTCTATGGGCTTCCAAGTATCCCTTTACCAAATCCAAAAAAACAGCGTTAGCGAAAGGCTTCTTGAAGGGAAAGATGTAAATCTGTGAGATGAATTAACAGAACACAGAGCAGTTTCTCAGAAAGCTTCTTTCCAGTTTTGAACGGAAGATATTTCCTTTTTCACCATAGCCCTCCATGGGCTTCCAAATATCCCTTTGCAAGTTCCACAAGAACAGCCTTAGCGAAAGGCTTCTTGAAGGGAAAGATGTAACTCTGTGAGATGAATTAACATCACACAGAGCAGTTTCTCAGAAAGCTTCTTTCCAGTTTTGAACGGAAGATATTTCCTTTTTCACCGTAGCCCTCTATCGGCGTCCAAATATCCCTTTGCCAATTCCACAAGAACAGCCTTAGCGAAAGGCTTCTTGAAGGGAAAGATGTAGCTCTGTGAGATGAATTAACCGAACACAGAGCAGTTTCTCAGAAAGCTTCTTTCCAGTTTTGAACGGAAGATATTACCTTTTTTACCATAGCCCTCTATGGGCTTCCAAATATCCCTTTGCCAATTGCACAAGAACAGCCATAGCGAAAGGCTTCATGAAGGGAAAGATGTAACTCTGTGAGATGAATTAACAGAACACAGAGCAGTTTCTCAGAAAGCTTCTTTATAGTTTTGAACGGAAGATATTTCCTTTTTCACCATAGCCCTCTATGGGCTTCCAAATATCACTTTGCGAATTCCACAAGAACAGCCTTAGCGAAAGGCTTCTTGAAGGGAAAGATGTAACTCTGTGAGATGAATTAACAGAACACAGAGCAGTTTCTCAGAAATCTTCTTTCCAGTTTTGAACGGAAGATATTTCCTTTTTCACCATAGCCCTCCATGGGCTTCCAAATATCCCTTTGCCAGTTCCACAAGAACAGCCTTAGGGAAAGGCTTCTTGAAGGGAAAGATGTAACTCTGTGAGATGAATTAACAGAACACAGAGCAGTTTCTCAGAAAGCTTCTTTCCAGTTTTGAACGGAATATATTTTCTTTTTCACCATAGCCCCCTATGGGCTTCCAAATATCCCTTTGCCAATTCCACAAGAACAGCCTTAGCGAAACGCTTCTTGATGGGGAAGATGTAACTCTGTGAGATGATTTAACAGAACACAGAGCAGTTTCACAGAAAGCTTCTTTCCAGTTTTGAACGGAAGATATTTCCATTTTCACCATAGCCCTCTATGGGCTTCCAAATATCCCTTTGCCAATTCCACAAGAATAGCCATAGCGAAAGGCTTCTTGAAGGGAAAGACGTAACTCTGTGAGATGAATTAACAGAACACAGAGCAGTTTCTCAGAAAGCTTTTTTCCAGTTTTGAACGGAAGATATTTCCTTTTTCACGGTAGCCACTTATGGGTTTCCAAATATCCCTTTGCCAATACCACAACAACAGCCTTAGCGAAACGCTTTTGATGGGGAAGATGTAACTCTGTGAGATGAATTAACAGAACACAGAGCAGTTTCTCAGAAAGCTTCTTTCCAGTTTTGAACGGAAGATATTTAATTTTTCACCATAGCCCTCTATGGGCTTCCAAATATCACTTTGCGAATTCCACAAGAACAGCCTTATCGAAAGGCTTCTTTAAGGGAAAGATGTACCTGTGTGAGATGTATTAACAGAACACCGAGCAGTTTCTCAGAAAGCTTCTTTCCAGTTTTGAACGGAAGATATTTCCTTTTTCACCATAGCCCTCCATGGGCTTCCAAATATCCCTTTGCCAGTTCCACAAGAACAGCCTTAGGGAAAGACTTCTTGAAGGGAAAGATGTAACTCTGTGAGATGAATTAGCAGAACACAGAGCAGTTTCTCGGACAGCTTCTTTCCAGTTTTGAACGGAAGGTATTTTCTTTTTCACCATAGCCCCCTATGGGCTTCCAAATATCCTTTTGCCAGTTCCACAAGAACAGCCTTAGCGAAACGCTTTTGATGGGGAAGATGTAACTCTGTGAGATGGATTAACAGAACACAGAGCAGTTTCTCAGAAAGCTTCTTTCCAGTTTTGAACGGAAGATATTTCCTTTTTCACCATAGCCCTCTATGGGCTTCCAAATATCAATTTGCCAATTCCAGAAGAACAGTCTTAGCGAAACGCTTCTTGATGGGGAAGATGTAACTCTGTGAGATGAATTAACATAACACAGAGCAGTTTCTCAGAAAGCTTCTTTCCAGTTTTGAACGGAAGATATTTCCTTTTTCACCGTAGCTGTCTATCGGCGTTCAAATATCCCTTTGCCAATTCCACAAGAACAGCCTTAGCGAAAGGCTTCTTGACGGGAAAGATGCAGCTCTGTGAGACGAATTAACAGAACACAGAGCAGTTTCTCAGAAAGCTTCTTTCCAGTTTTGAACGGAAGATATTTCCTTTTTCACCATAGCCCTCTATGGGCTTCCAAATATCCCTTTGCCAATTCCACAAGAACAGATATAGCGAAAGGCTTCTTGAAGGGAAAGATGTAACTCTGTGAGATGAATTAACAGAACACAGAGCCGTTTCTCAGAAGGCTTATTTCCAGTTTTAAACGGAAGATATTTCCTTTTTCACCGTAGCCCTCTATGGGCTTCCAAATATCACTTTGCGAATTCCACAAGAACAGCCTTAGCGAAAGGCTTCTTGAAGGGAAAGATGTAACTCTGTGAGATGAATTAACAGAACACAGAGCAGTTTCTCAGAAAGCTTCTTTCCAGTTTTGAACGGAAGATATTTCCTTTTTCACCATAGCCCTCTATGGGCTTCCAAATATCACTTTGCGAATTCCACAAGAACAGCCTTAGCGAAAGGCTTCTTGAAGGGAACGATGTAACTCTGTGAGATGAATTAACAGAACACAGAGCAGTTTCTCAGAAAGCTTCTTTCCAGTTGTGAACGGAAGATATTTCCTTTTTCACCATAGCCCTCTATGGGCTTCCAAATATCCCTTTGCCAATTCAAGAAGAACAGCCTTAGCGAAAGGCTTCCTGAAGGGAAAGATGTAAATCAGTGAGATGAATTAACAGAACACAGAGCAGTTTCTCAGAAAGCTTTTTTCCAGTTTTGAAAGGAAGATAGTTCCTTTTTCACCATAGCCCTCAATGGGCTTCCAAATATCACTTTGCCAATTCCACAAGAACAGCCTTAGCGAAAGGCTTCCTGAAGGGAAAGATGTAACTCTGTCAGATGAATTAACAGAACACAGAGTAGTTTCTCAGAAAGATTCTTTCCAGTTTTGAACGGAAAATATTTCCTTTTTTCACCATAGCACTCTATGGGCTTGCAAATATCGCTTTGCGAATTCCACAAGAACAGCCTTAGCGAAAGGCTTCTTGAAGGGAAAGATGTAACTCTGTGAGATGAATTAACAGAACACAGAGCAGTTTCTCAGAAAGCTTCTTTCCAGTTTTGAACGGAAGATATTTCCTTTTACACCATAGCCCTCTATGGGCTTCCAAATATCACTTTGCCTATTCCAAAAGAACAGCCTTAGCGAAAGGCTTCTTGAAGGGAAAGATGTAACTCTGTAAGATGAATTAACAGAACACAGAGCAGTTTCTCAGAAAGCTTCTTTCCAGTTTTGAACGGAAGATATTTCCTTTTTCACCATAGCCCTCTATGGGCTTCCAAATATCCCTTTGCCAATTCCACAAGAACAGCCTTAGCGAAAGGCTTCTTGAAGGGAAAGATGCAACTCTGTGAGATGAATTAACAAAACACAGAGCAGTCTCTCAGAAAGCTTCTTTCCAGTTTTGAACGGAAGATATTTCCTTTTTCACCATAGCCCTTTATGGGCTTGCAAATATCCCTTTGGCAATACCACAAGAACAGCCTAAGCGAAAGGCTTCTTGAAGGGAAAGATGTAACTCTGTGAGATGAATTAACAGAGCACAGACCAGTTTCTCAGATAGCTTCTTTCCAGTTTTGAACTTAAGATATTTCCTTTTTCACCATAGCCCCCTATGGGCTTCCAAATATCAATTTGCCAATTCCACAAGAACAGCCTTAGCGAAACGCTTTTGATGGGGAAGATGTAACTCTGTGAGATAAATTAATAGAACACAGAGCAGTTTCTCAGAAAGCTTCTTTCCAGGTTTGAACGGAAGATATTTCCTTTTTCACCATAGCCCTCTATGGGTTTCCAAATATCACTTTTCGAATTCCACAAGAACAGCCTTAGTGAAAGGCTTCTTGAAGGGAAAGATGTAACTCTGTGAGATGAATTAACAGAACACATAGCAATTTCTCAGAAAGCTTCTTTACAGTTTTGAACGGAAGATATTTCCATTTTCACCATAGCCGTCCATGGGCTTCCAAATATCCCTTTGCCAGTTCCACAAGAACAGCCTTAGGGAAAGGCTTCTTGAAGGGAAAGATGTAACTCTGTGAGATGAATTAACAGAACACAGAGCAGTTTCTCAGAAAGCTTCTTTCCAGTTTTGAACGGAAGGTATTTCCTTTTTCAGCATAGCCCTCTATGGGCTTCCAAATATCCCTTTGCCAATTCCACAAGAACAGACTTAGCGAAAGGCTTCCTAAAGGGAAAGATGTAACTCTCTGAGATAAATTAACAGAACACAGAGCAGTTTCTCAGAAAGCTTCTTTCCAGTTTTGAAAGGAAGATATTTCCTTTTTCACCATAGCCCTCTATGGGCTTCCAAATATCACTTTGCGAATTCCACAAGAACAGCCTTAGCGAAAGGCTTCTTGAAGGGAAAGATGTAACTCTGTGAGATGAATTAACAGAACACAGAGCAGTTTCTCAGAAAGCTTCTTTCCAGTTTTGAACGGAAGATATATCCTTTTTTCACCATAGCCCTCTATGGGCTTCCAAATATCCCTTTGCGAATTCCACAAGAACAGCCTTAGCGAAAGGATTCTTGAAGGCAAAGATGTAATTCTGTGAGATGAATTAACAGAACACAGAGCAGTTTCTCAGAAAGCTTCTTTCCAGTTTTGAACGGAAGATATTTCCTTTTTTCACCATAGCCCTCTATGGGCTTCCAAATATCACTTTGCGAATTCCACAAGAACAGCCTTAGCGAAAGGCTTCCTGAAGGGAAAGATGTAACTCTGTGAGATGAATTAACAGAACACAGAGCAGTTTCTCAGAAAGCTTTTTTCCAGTTTTGAAAGGAAGATATTTCCTTTTTCACCATAGCCCTCTAGGGGTTCCAAATATCACTTTGCCGATTCCACAAGAACAGCCTTAGCGAAAGGCTTCCTGAAAGGTAAGATGTAACTCTCTGAGATGAATTAACAGAACACAGAGCAGTTTCTCAGAAAGCTTCTTTCCAGTATTGAACGGAAGATATTTCCTTTTTCACCATAGCCCTCTATGGGCTTCCAAATATCCCTTTGCCAATTCCACAAGAACAGCCTTAGCGAAAGGTTTCTTGAAGGGAAAGTGTAACTCTGTGAGATGAATTAACAGAACGCAGAGCAGTCTCTCAGAAAGTTTCTTTCCAGTTATGAACGGAAGATATTTCCTTTTTCAACATAGCCCTCTATGGGCTTCCAAGTATCCCTTTGCCAATTCCACAAGAAGAGTCTTAGCGAAAGGCTTCCTGAAGGGAAAGATGTAACTCTGTGAGATAAATTAACAGAACACAGAGCAGTTTCTCAGAAAGCTTCTTTCCAGTTTTGAAAGGAAGATATTTCCTTTTTCACCGTAGCCCTCTATGGGCTTTCAAATATCACTTGCCAATTCCACAAGAACAGCCTTAGCGAAAGGCTTCTTGAAGGGAAAGATGTAACTCTGTGAGATGAATTAACAGAACACAGAGCAGTTTCTCAGAAAGATTCTTTCCAGTTTTGAATGGAAGATATTTCCTTTTTTCACCATAGCCCTCTATGGGCTTCCAAATATCCCTTTGCCAATTCCACAAGAACAGCCTTAGCGAAAGTCTTCTTGAAGGGAAAGATGTAACTCTGTGAGATGAATTAACAGAACACAGAGGAGTTTCTCAGAAAGCTTCTTTCCAGTTTTGAACGGAAGATATTTCCTTTTTCACCATAGCCCTCTATGGGATTCCAAATATCACTTTGCGAATTCCACAAGAACAGCCTTAGCGAAAGGCTTCTTGAAGGGAAAGATGTAACACTGTGAGATGAATTAACAGAACACAGAGCAGTTTCTCAGAAAGCTTCTTTCCAGTTTTGAACGGAAGATATTTCCTTTTTCACCATAGCCCTCCATGGGCTTCCAAATATCCCTTTGCCAGTTCCACAAGAACAGCCTTAGGGAAAGACTTCTTGAAGGGAAAGATGTAACTCTGTGAGATGAATTAACAGAACACAGAGCAGTTTCTCAGAAAGCTTTTTCCAGTTTTCAACGGAAGATATTTTCTTTTTCACCATAGCCCCCTATGGGCTTCCAAATATCCCTTTGCCAATTCCACAAGAACAGTCTTAGCGAAACGCTTCTTGATGGGGAAGATGTAAGTCTGTGAGATGATTTAACAGAACACAGAGCAGTTTCACAGAAAGCTTCTTTCCAGGTTTGAACGGAAGATATTTCCTTTTTCACCATAGCCCTCTATGGGCTTCCAAATATCCCTTTGCCAATTCCACAAGAACAGCTTTAGCGAAAGGCTTCTTGAAGGGAAAGATGTAACTCTGTGAGATGAATTAACAGAACACAGAGCAGTTTCTCAGAAAGCTTCTTTCCACTTTTTAACGGAAGATATTTCCTTTTTCACCATAGCCCTCTATGGGCTTCCAAATATCCCTTTGACAATTCCAGAAGAACAGTCTTAGCGAAACGCTTCTTGATGGGGAAGATGTAACTCTGTGAGATGATTTAACAGAACACAGAGCAGTTTCTCAGAAAGCTTCTTTCAGTTTTGAACGTAAGATATTTCCCTTTTCACCATAGCCCTCTATGGGCGTCCAAATATCCCTTTGCGAATCACACAAGAACAGCCTTAGCGTAAGGCTTCTTGAAGGGAAAGATGTAACTCTGTGAGATGAATTAACAGAACACAGAGCAGTTTCTCAGAAAGCTTCTTTCCAGTTTTGAACGGAAGATATTTCCCTTTTCACCATAACCCTCTATGGGCTTCCAAATATCCCTTTGCCAATTCCACAAGAACAGCTTTAGCGAAAGGCTTCTTGAGGGGGAAGATGTAACTCTGTGAGATGAATTAACAGAACACAGAGCAGTTTCTCAGAAAGCTTCTTTCCAGTTTTGAACGGAAGATATTTCCTTTTTCACCATAGCCCCTATGGGCTTCAAAATATCCCTTTGCCAATTCCACAAGAACAGCCTTAGCGAAACGCTTTTGATGGGGAAGATGTAACTCTGTGAGATGAATTAATAGAACACAGAGCAGTTTCTCAGAAAGCTTCTTTCCAGTTTTGAACGGAAGATATTTCCTTTTTCACCATAGCCCTCTATGGGTTTCCAAATATCACTTTTCGAATTCCACAAGAACAGCCTTAGCGAAAGGCTTCTTGAAGGGAAAGATGTAACTCTGTGAGATGAATTAACAGAACACATAGCAATTTCTCAGAAAGCTTCTTTACAGTTTTGAACGGAAGATATTTCCTTTTTCACCATAGCCCTCCATGGGCTTCCAAATATCCCTTTGCCAGTTCCACAAGAACAGCCTTAGGGAAAGGCTTCTTGAAGGGAAAGATGTAACTCTGTGATATGAATTAACAGAACACAGAGCAGTTTCTCAGAAAGCTTCTTTCCAGTTTTGAACGGAAGATATTTCCTTTTTCACCATAGCCCCCTACGGACTTCCAAATATCCCTTTGCCAATTCCACAAGAAGAGCCTTAGCAAAACGCTTCTTTATGGGGAAGATGTAACTCTGTGAGATGATTTAACAGAACACAGAGCAGTTTCACAGAAAATTTCTTTCCAGTTTTGAACGGAAGATATTTCCTTTTTCACCATAGCCCTCTATAGGCTTCCAAATATCCCTTTGCGAATTCCACAAGAACAGCCTTAGCGAAAGGCTTCTTGAAGGGAAAGATGTAACTCTGTGAGATAAATTAACAGAACACAGAGCAGTTTCTCAGAAAGCTTCTTTCCAGTTTTGAACGGAAGATATTTCCTTTTTCACCATAGCCCTCTATGGGCTTCCAAATATCCCTTTGCCAATTCCACAAGAACAGACTTAGCGAAAGGCTTCCTAAAGGGAAAGATGTAACTCTCTGAGAGAAATTAACAGAACACAGAGCAGTTTCTCAGAAAGCTTCTTTCCAGTTTTGAAAGGAAGATATTTCCTTTTTCACCATAGCCCTCTATGGGCTTCCAAATATCACTTTTCCAATTCCACAGGAACAGCCTTAGCGAAAGGCTTTTTGAAGGGAAAGATGTAACTCTGTGAGATGAATTAACAGAACACAGAGCAGTTTCTCAGAAAGCTTCTTTCCAGTTTTGAACGGAAGATATATCCTTTTTTCACCATAGCCCTCTATGGGCTTCCAAATATCCCTTTGCGAATTCCACAAGAACAGCCTTAGCGAAAGGATTCTTGAAGGGAAAGATGTAACTCTGTGAGATGAATTAACAGAACACAGAGCAGTCTCTCAGAAAGCTTCTTTCCAGTTTTGAACGGAAGATATTTCGTTTTTCACCATAGCCCTCTAAGGGCTTCCAAATATCCCTTTGCCAATTCCACAAGAAGAGCCTTAGCGAAAGGCTTCTTGAAGGGAAAGATGTAGCTCTGTGAGATGAATTAACAGAACACAGAGCCGTTTCTCAGAAAGCTTCTTTCCAGTTTTGAACGGAAGATATTTCCTTTTTCACCCTAGCCCTCTATGGACTTCCAAATATCCCTTTGCCAATTCAACAAGAACAGCCTTAGCGAAAGGCTTCCTGAAGGGAAAGATGTAACTCTGTGAGATGAATTAACAGAACACAGAGCAGTTTCTCAGAAAGCTTTTTTCCAGTTTTGAAAGGAAGATATTTCCTTTTTCACCATAGCCCTCTAGGGGTTCCAAATATCACTTTGCCGATTCCACAAGAACAGCCTTAGCGAAAGGCTTCCTGAAAGGTAAGATGTAACTCTGTGAGATGAATTAACAGAACACAGAGCAGTTTCTCAGAAAGCTTCTTTCCAGTATTGAACGGAAGATATTTCCTATTTCACCATAGCCCTCTATGGGCTTCCAAATATCCCTTTGCCAATTCCACAAGAACAGCCTTAGCGAAAGGCTTCTTGAAGGGAAAGATGTAACTCTGTGAGATGAATTAACAGAACACAGAGCAGTTTCTCAGAAAGCTTCTTTCCAGTTTTGAACGGAAGATATTTCCTTTTTCACCCTAGCCCTCTATGGACTTCCAAATATCCCTTTGCCAATTCAACAAGAACAGCCTTAGCGAAAGGATTCTTGATGGGGAACATGTAAGTCTGTGAGATGATTTAACAGAACACAGAGCAGTTTCACAGAAAGCTTCTTTCCAGTTTTGAACGGAAGATATTTCCTTTTTCACCATAGCCCTCTATGGGCTTCCAAATATCCCTTTGCCAATTCCACAAGAACAGCTTTAGCGAAAGGCTTCTTGAAGGGAAAGATGTAACTCTGTGAGATGAATTAACAGAACACAGAGCAGTTTCTCAGAAAGCTTCTTTCCACTTTTTAACGGAAGATATTTCCTTTTTCACCATAGACCTCTATGGGCTTCCAAATATCCCTTTGCCAATTCCAGAAGAACAGTCTTAGCGAAACGCTTCTTGATGGGGAAGATGTAACTCTGTGAGATGATTTAACAGAACACAGAGCAGTTTCCCAGAAAGCTTCTTTCAGTTTTGAACGTAAGATATATCCCTTTTCACCATAACCCTCTATGGGCGTCCAAATATCCCTTTGCGAATCACACAAGAACAGCCTTAGCGAAAGGCTTCTTGAAGGGAAAGATGTAACTCTGTGAGATGAATTAACAGAACACAGAGCAGTTTCTCAGAAAGCTTGTTTCCAGTTTTGAACGGAAGATATTTCCCTTTTCACCATAACCCTCTATGGGCTTCCAAATATCCCTTTGCCAATTCCACAAGAACAGCTTTAGCGAAAGGCTTCTTGAGGGGGAAGATGTAGCTCTGTGAGATGAATTAACAGAACACAGAGCAGTTTCTCAGAAAGCTTCTTTCCAGTTTTGAACGGAAGATATTTCCTTTTTCACCATAGCCCCTATGGGCTTCAAAATATCCCTTTGCCAATTCCACAAGAACAGCCTTAGCGAAACGCTTTTGATGGGGAAGATGTAACTCTGTGAGATGAATTAATAGAACACAGAGCAGTTTCTCAGAAAGCTTCCTTCCAGTTTTGAACGGAAGATATTTCCTTTTTCACCATAGCCCTCTATGGGTTTCCAAATATCACTTTTCGAATTCCACAAGAACAGCCTTAGCGAAAGGCTTCTTGAAGGGAAAGATGTAACTCTGTGAGATGAATTAACAGAACACATAGCAATTTCTCAGAAAGCTTCTTTACAGTTTTGAACGGAAGATATTTCCTTTTTCACCATAGCCCTCCATGGGCTTCCAAATATCCCTTTGCCAGTTCCACAAGAACAGCCTTAGGGAAAGGCTTCTTGAAGGGAAAGATGTAACTCTGTGATATGAATTAACAGAACACAGAGCAGTTTCTCAGAAAGCTTCTTTCCAGTTTTGAACGGAAGATATTTCCTTTTTCACCATAGCCCCCTACGGACTTCCAAATATCCCTTTGCCAATTCCACAAGAAGAGCCTTAGCGAAACGCTTCTTGATGGGGAAGATGTAACTCTGTGAGATGATTTAACAAAACACAGAGCAGTTTCACAGAAGGCTTCTTTCCAGTTTTGAACGGAAGATATTTCCTTTTTCACCATAGCCCTCTATAGGCTTCCAAATATCCCTTTGCCAATTCCACAAGAACAGACTTAGCGAAAGGCTTCCTAAAGGGAAAGATGTAACTCTCTGAGAGAAATTAACAGAACACAGAGCAGTTTCTCAGAAAGCTTCTTTCCAGTTTTGAAAGGTAGATATTTCCTTTTTCACCATAGCCCTCTATGGGCTTCCAAATATCACTTTTCCAATTCCACAAGAACAGCCTTAGCGAAAGGCTTCTTGAAGGGAAAGATGTAACTCTGTGAGATGAATTAACAGAACACAGAGCAGTTTCTCAGAAAGCTTCTTTCCAGTTTTGAACGGAAGATATATCCTTTTTTCACCATAGCCCTCTATGGGCTTCCAAATATCACTTTGCGAATTCCACAAGAACAGCCTTAGCGAAAGGATTCTTGAAGGGAAAGATGTAACTCTGTGAGATGAATTAACAGAACACAGAGCAGTCTCTCAGAAAGCTTCTTTCCAGTTTTGAACGGAAGATATTTCGTTTTTCACCATAGCCCTCTAAGGGCTTCCAAATATCCCTTTGCCAATTCCACAAGAAGAGCCTTAGCGAAAGGCTTCTTGAAGGGAAAGATGTAACTCTGTGAGATGAATTAACAGAACACAGAGCCGTTTCTCAGAAAGCTTCTTTCCAGTTTTGAACGGAAGATATTTCCTTTTTCACCCTAGCCCTCTATGGACTTCCAAATATCCCTTTGCCAATTGAACAAGAACAGCCTTAGCGAAAGGCTTCCTGAAGGGAAAGATGTAACTCTGTGAGATGAATTAACAGAACACAGAGCAGTTTCTCAGAAAGCTTTTTTCCAGTTTTGAAAGGAAGATATTTCCTTTTTCACCATAGCCCTCTAGGGGTTCCAAATATCACTTTGCCGATTCCACAAGAACAGCCTTAGCGAAAGGCTTCCTGAAAGGTAAGATGTAACTCTGTGAGATGAATTAACAGAACACAGAGCAGTTTCTCAGAAAGCTTCTTTCCAGTATTGAACGGAAGATATTTCCTATTTCACCATAGCCCTCTATGGGCTTCCAAATATCCCTTTGCCAATTCCACAAGAACAGCCTTAGCGAAAGGCTTCTTGAAGGGAAAGATGTAACTCTGTGAGATGAATTAACAGAACACAGAGCAGTTTCTCAGAAAGCTTCTTTCCAGTTTTGAACGGAAGATATTTCCTTTTTCACCCTAGCCCTCTATGGACTTCCAAATATCCCTTTGCCAATTCCACAAGAACAGACTTAGCGAAAGGCTTCCTAAAGGGAAAGATGTAACTCTCTGAGAGAAATTAACAGAACACAGAGCAGTTTCTCAGAAAGCTTCTTTCCAGTTTTGAAAGGTAGATATTTCCTTTTTCACCATAGCCCTCTATGGGCTTCCAAATATCACTTTTCCAATTCCACAAGAACAGCCTTAGCGAAAGGCTTCTTGAAGGGAAAGATGTAACTCTGTGAGATGAATTAACAGAACACAGAGCAGTTTCTCAGAAAGCTTCTTTCCAGTTTTGAACGGAAGATATATCCTTTTTTCACCATAGCCCTCTATGGGCTTCCAAATATCACTTTGCGAATTCCACAAGAACAGCCTTAGCGAAAGGATTCTTGAAGGGAAAGATGTAACTCTGTGAGATGAATTAACAGAACACAGAGCAGTCTCTCAGAAAGCTTCTTTCCAGTTTTGAACGGAAGATATTTCGTTTTTCACCATAGCCCTCTAAGGGCTTCCAAATATCCCTTTGCCAATTCCACAAGAAGAGCCTTAGCGAAAGGCTTCTTGAAGGGAAAGATGTAACTCTGTGAGATGAATTAACAGAACACAGAGCCGTTTCTCAGAAAGCTTCTTTCCAGTTTTGAACGGAAGATATTTCCTTTTTCACCCTAGCCCTCTATGGACTTCCAAATATCCCTTTGCCAATTGAACAAGAACAGCCTTAGCGAAAGGCTTCCTGAAGGGAAAGATGTAACTCTGTGAGATGAATTAACAGAACACAGAGCAGTTTCTCAGAAAGCTTTTTTCCAGTTTTGAAAGGAAGATATTTCCTTTTTCACCATAGCCCTCTAGGGGTTCCAAATATCACTTTGCCGATTCCACAAGAACAGCCTTAGCGAAAGGCTTCCTGAAAGGTAAGATGTAACTCTGTGAGATGAATTAACAGAACACAGAGCAGTTTCTCAGAAAGCTTCTTTCCAGTATTGAACGGAAGATATTTCCTATTTCACCATAGCCCTCTATGGGCTTCCAAATATCCCTTTGCCAATTCCACAAGAACAGCCTTAGCGAAAGGTTTCTTGAAGGCAAAGATGTAACTCTGTGAGATGAATTAACAGAACGCAGAGCTGTCTCTCAGAAAGTTTCTTTCCAGTTATGAACGGAAGATATTTCCTTTTTCAGCATAGCCCTCTATGGGCTTCCAAGTATCCCTTTGCCAATTCCACAAGAAGAGACTTAGCGAAAGGCTTCCTGAAGGGAAAGATGTAACTCTGTGAGATAAATTAACAGAACACAGAGCAGTTTCTCAGAAAGCTTCTTTCCAGTTTTGAAAGGAAGATATTTCCTTTTTCACCGTAGCCCTCTATGGGCTTCCAAATATCAATTGCCAATTCCACAAGAACAGCCTTAGCGAAAGGCTTCTTGAAGGGAAAGATGTAACTCTGTGAGATGAATTAACAGTACACAGAGCAGTTTCTCAGAAAGCTTCTTTCCAGTTTTGAACGGAAGATATTTTCTTTTTCACCATAGCCCCCTATGGGCTTCCAAATATCCCTTTGCCAATTCCACAAGAACAGCCTTAGCGAAACGCTTCTTGATGGGGAAGATGTAACTCTGTGAGATGATTTAACAGAACACAGAGCAGTTTCACAGAAAGCTTCTTTCCAGTTTTGAACGGAAGATATTTCCTTTTTCACCATAGCCCTCTATGGGATAGCAAATATCCCTTTGCCAATTCCACAAGAACAGCTTTAGCGAAAGGCTTCTTGAAGGGAAAGATGTAACTCTGTGAGATGAATTAACAGAACACAGAGCAGTTTCTCAGAAAGCTTCTTTCCACTTTTTAACGGAAGATATTTCCTTTTTCACCATAGCCCTCTACGGGCTTCCAAATATCCCGTTGCCAATTCCAGAAGAACAGTCTTTGCGAAACGCTTCTTGATGGGGAAGATGTAACTCTGTGAGATGATTTAACAGAACACAGAGCAGTTTCTCAGAAAGCTTCTTTCCAGTTTTGAACGGAAGATATTTCCCTTTTCACCATAACCCTCTAAGGGCGTCCAAATATCCCTTTGCCAGTTACACAAGAACAGCCTTAGCGAAACGCTTTTGATGGGGAAGATGTAACTCTGTGAGATGAATTAACAGAGCACAGAGCAGTTTCTCAGAAAGCTTCTTTCCAGGTTTGAACGGAAGATATTTCCTTTTTCACCATAGCCCTCTATGGGTTTCCAAATATCACTTTGCGAATTCCACAAGAACAGCCTTAGCGAAAGGCTTCTTGAAGGGAAAGATGTAACTCTGTAAGATGAATTAACAGAACACATAGCAATTTCTCAGATGCTTCTTTACAGTTTTGAACGGAAGATATTTCCTTTATCACCATAGCCCTCCATGGGCTTTCAAGTATCCCTTTGCCAGTTCCACAAGAACAGCCTTAGGGAAAGGCTTCTTGAAGGGAAAGATGTAACTCTGTGATATGAATTAACAGAACACAGAGCAGTTTCTCAGAAAGCTTCTTTCAAGTTTTGAACGGAAGATATTTCCTTTTTCACCATAGCCCTCTATGGGCTTCCAAATATCACTTTTCCAATTCCAAGAAAACAGTTTTAGCGAAAGGCTTCTTGAAGGGAAAGATGTAACTCTGTGAGATGAATTAACGGAACACAGAGCAGTATCTCAGAAAGCTTCTTTCCAGTTTTGAACAGAAGATATTTACTTTTTCACCATAGCCCTCTATGGACTTCCAAATATCCCTTTGCCAATACCACAGGAACAGCTTAGCGAAAGTCTTCTTGAAGGGAAAGATGTAACTCTGTGAGATGAATTAACAGAACACAGAGCAGTTTCTCAGAAAGCTTCTTTCCAGTTTTGAACGGAAGATATTTCCGTTTTCATCATAGCCCTCTATGGGCTTCCAAATATCCGTTTGCCAATTACACAAGAACAGCCTTAGCGAAAGGCTTCTTGAAGGGAAAGATGTAACTCTGTGAGATGAATTAACAGAACACAGAGCGGTTTCTCAGAAAGCTTCTTTCCAGTTTTGAACGGAAGATATTTCCTTTTTCACCCTAGCCCTCTATGGGCTTCCAAGTGTCCCTTTTCCTAATCCAAAAAAACAGCGTTAGCGAAAGGCTTGTTGAAGGGAAAGATGTAACTCTGTGAGATGAATTAACAGAACACAGAGCAGTTTCTCAGAAAGCTTCTTTCCAGTTTTGAACGGTAGATATTTCCCTTTTCACCATAACCCTCTATGGGCGTCCAAATATCCCTTTGCGAATCACACAAGAACAGCCTTAGCGTAAGGCTTCTTGAAGGGAAAGATGTAGCTCTGTGAGATGAATTAACAGTACACAGAGCAGTTTCTCAGAAAGCTTCTTTCCAGTTTTGAACGGAAGATATTTCCTTTTTCACCCTAGCCTTCTATGGGCTTCCAAATATCCCTTTGCCAATTCCACAAGAACAGCTATAGCGAAAGGCTTCTTGAGGGGGAAGATGTAACTCTGTGAGATGAATTAACAGAACACAGAGCAGTTTCTCAGAAAGCTTCTTTCCAGATTTGAACGAAAGATATTTCCTTTTTCACCATAGCCCCTATGGGCTTCAAAATATCCCTTTGCCAATTCCACAAGAACAGCCTTAGCGAAACGCTTTTGATGGGGAAGATGTAATCCTGTGAGATGAATTAATAGAACACAGAGCAGTTTCTCAGAAAGCTTCTTTCCAGGTTTGAACGGAAGATATTTCCTTTTTCACCATAGCCCTCTATGGGTTTCCAAATATCACTTTGCGAATTCCACAAGAACAGCCTTTGCGAAAGGCTTCTTGAAGGGAAAGATGTAACTCTGTAAGATGAATTAACAGAACACATAGCAATTTCTCAGATGCTTCTTTCCAGTTTTGAACGGAAGATATTTCCTTTTTCACCATAGCCCTCCATGGGCTTTCAAGTATCCCTTTGCCAGTTCCACAAGAACAGCCTTAGGGAAAGGCTTCTTGAAGGGAAAGATGTAACTCTGTGATATGAATTAACAGAACACAGAGCAGTTTCTCAGAAAGCTTCTTTCCAGTTTTGAACGGAAGATATTTCCTTTTTCACCATAGCCCCCTATGGACTTCTAAATATCCCTTTGCCAAATCCGGAAGAACAGCCTTAGCGAAACGCTTCTTGATGGGGAAGATGTAACTCTGTGAGATGATTTAACAGAACACAGAACAGTTTCTCAGAAAGCTTCTTTCCAGTTTTGAACGGAAGATATTTCCTTTATCACCCTAGCCCTCTATGGGCTTCCAAATATCCCTTTGCCAATTCCACAAGAACAGCTTTAGCGAAAGGCTTCTTGAAGGGGAAGATGTAACTCTGTGAGATGAATTAACAGAACACAGAGCAGTTTCTCAGAAAGCTTCTTTCCAGTTTTGAACGGAAGATATTTCCTTTTTCAACATAGCCCTCTTTGGGCTTCCAAATATCCCTTTGCCAATTCCAGACGAACAGTCTTAGCAAAACGCTTCTTGATGGGGAAGATGTAACTCTGTGAGATGATTTAACAGAACACAGAGCAGTTTCTCAGAAAGCTTCTTTCCAGTTTTGAACGGAAGATATTTCCCTTTTCACCATAACCCTCTATGGGCGTCCAAATATCGCTTTGCGAATCACACAAGAACAGCGTTAGCGTAAGGCTTCTTGAAGGGAAAGATGTAGCTCTGTGAGATGAATTAACAGTACACAGAGCAGTTTCTCAGAAAGCTTCTTTCCAGTTTTGAACGGCAAATATTTCCTTTTTCACCATAGCCCTCTATGGGCTTCCAAATATCCCTTTGCCAATTCCCCAAGAAGAGCCTTAGAGAAAGGCTTCTTGAAGGGAAAGATGTAAATCTGTGAGATGAATTAACAGAACACAGAGCAGTTCCTCAGAAAGCTTCTTTCCAGTTTTGAACGGAAGATATTTCCTTTTTCACCATAGCCCTCTATGGGCTTCCAAATATCACTTTTCCAATTCCAAGAAAACAGTTTTAGCGAAAGGCTTCTTGAAGGGAAAGATGTAACTCTGTGAGATGAATTATCGGAACACAGAGCAGTATCTCAGAAAGCTTCTTTCCAGTTTTGAACAGAAGATATTTACTTTTTCACCATAGCCCTCTATGGACTTCCAAATATCCCTTTGCCAATTCCACAAGAACAGCTTAGCGAAAGTCTTCTTGAAGGGAAAGATGTAACTCTGTGAGATGAATTAACAGAACACAGAGCAGTTTCTCAGAAAGCTTCTTTCCAGTTTTGAACGCAAGATATTTCCGTTTTCATCATAGCCCTCTATGGGCTTCCAAATATCCGTTGGCCAATTCCACAAGAACAGCCTTAGCGAAAGGCTTCTTGAAAGGAAAGATGTAACTCTGTGAGATGAATTAACAGAACACAGAGCGGTTTCTCAGAAAGCTTCTTTCCAGTTTTGAACGGAAGATATTTCCTTTTTCACCCTAGCCCTCTATGGGCTTCCAAGTATCCCTTTTCCAAATCCAAAAAAAAAGCGTTAGCGAAAGGCTTCTTGAAGGGAAAGATGTAACTCTGTGAGATGAATTAACAGAACACAGAGCAGTTTCTCAGAAAGCTTCTTTCCAGTTTTGAACGGAAGATATTTCCTTTTTCACCATAGCCCTCCATGGGCTTCCAAATATCCCTTTGCCAGTTACACAAGAACAGCCTTAGCGAAACGCTTTTCATGGGGAAGATGTAACTCTGTGAGATGAATTAACAGAACACAGAGCAGTTTCTCAGAAAGCTTCTTTCCAGTTTTGAACGGAAGATATTTCCTTTTTCACCATAGCCCTCTAGGGGCTTCCAAATATCACTTTCCGAATTCCACAAGAACAGCCTCAGCGAAAGGCTTTTTGAAGGGAAAGATGTAACTCTGTGACAGAAATTAACGGAACACAGAGCAGTATCTCAGAAAGCTTCTTTCCAGTTTTGAACAGAAGATATTTACTTTTTCACCATAGCCCTCTATGGGCTTCCAAATATCCCTTTGCCAATTCCAGACGAACAGTCTTAGCGAAACGCTTCTTGATGGGGAAGATGTAAGGCTGTGAGATGATTTAGCAGAACACAGAGCAGTTTCTCAGAAAGCTTCTTTCCAGTTTTGAACGGTAGATATTTCCCTTTTCACCATAACCCTCTATGGGCGTCCAAATATCCCTTTGCGAATCACACAAGAACAGCCTTAGCGTAAGGCTTCTTGAAGGGAAAGATGTAACTCTGTGATATGAATTAACAGAACACAGAGCAGTTTCTCAGAAAGCTTCTTTCCAGTTTTGAACGGAAGATATTTCCTTTTTCACCATAGCCCCCTATGGACTTCTAAATATCCCTTTGCCAAATCCGGAAGAACAGCCTTAGCGAAACGCTTCTTGATGGGGAAGATGTAACTCTGTGAGATGATTTAACAGAACACAGAGCAGTTTCTCAGAAAGTTTCTTTCCAGTTTTGAACGGAATATATTTCCTTTTTCACCATAGCCCTCTATGGGCTTCTAAATATCACTTTGCGAATTCCACAAGAACAGCCTTAGCGTAAGGCTTCTTGAAGGGAAAGATGTAACTCTGTGAGATGAATTAACAGAACACAGAGCAGTTTCTCAGAAAGCTTCTTTCCAGTTTTGAACGGAAGATATTTCCTTTATCACCCTAGCCCTCTATGGGCTTCCAAATATCCCTTTGCCAATTCCACAAGAACAGCTTTAGCGAAAGGCTTCTTGAAGGGGAAGATGTAACTCTGTGAGATGAATTAACAGAACACAGAGCAGTTTCTCAGAAAGCTTCTTTCCAGTTTTGAACGGAAGATATTTCCTTTTTCAACATAGCCCTCTTTGGGCTTCCAAATATCCCTTTGCCAATTCCAGACGAACAGTCTTAGCGAAACGCTTCTTGATGGGGAAGATGTAACTCTGTGAGATGATTTAACAGAACACAGAGCAGTTTCTCAGAAAGCTTCTTTCCAGTTTTGAACGGAAGATATTTCCCTTTTCACCATAACCCTCTATGGGCGTCCAAATATCGCTTTGCGAATCACACAAGAACAGCGTTAGCGTAAGGCTTCTTGAAGGGAAAGATGTAGCTCTGTGAGATGAATTAACAGTACACAGAGCAGTTTCTCAGAAAGCTTCTTTCCAGTTTTGAACGGAAGATATTTCCTTTTTCACCCTAGCCTTCTATGGGCTTCCAAATATCCCTTTGCCAATTCCACAAGAACAGCTTTAGCGAAAGGCTTCTTGAGGGGGAAGATGTAACTCTGTGAGATGAATTAACAGAACACAGAGCAGTTTCTCAGAAAGCTTCTTTCCAGTTTTGAACGGAAGATATTTCCTTTTTCACCATAGCCCCTATGGGCTTCAAAATATCCCTTTGCCAATTCCACAAGAACAGCCTTAGCGAAACGCTTTTGATGGGGAAGATGTAATCCTGTGAGATGAATTAATAGAACACAGAGCAGTTTCTCAGAAAGCTTCTTTCCAGGTTTGAACGGAAGATATTTCCTTTTTCACCATAGCCCTCTATGGGTTTCCAAATATCACTTTGCGAATTCCACAAGAACAGCCTTAGCGAAAGGCTTCTTGAAGGGAAAGATGTAACTCTGTAAGATGAATTAACAGAACACATAGCAATTTCTCAGATGCTTCTTTCCAGTTTTGAAGGGAAGATATTTCCTTTTTCACCATAGCCCTCCATGGGCTTTCAAGTATCCCTTTGCCAGTTCCACAAGAACAGCCTTAGGGAAAGGCTTCTTGAAGGGAAAGATGTAACTCTGTGATATGAATTAACAGAACACAGAGCAGTTTCTCAGAAAGCTTCTTTCCAGTTTTGAACGGAAGATATTTCCTTTTTCACCATAGCCCCCTATGGACTTCTAAATATCCCTTTGCCAAATCCGGAAGAACAGCCTTAGCGAAACGCTTCTTGATGGGGAAGATGTAACTCTGTGAGATGATTTAACAGAACACAGAGCAGTTTCTCAGAAAGTTTCTTTCCAGTTTTGAACGGAATATATTTCCTTTTTCACCATAGCCCTCTATGGGCTTCTAAATATCACTTTGCGAATTCCACAAGAACAGCCTTAGCGTAAGGCTTCTTGAAGGGAAAGATGTAACTCTGTGAGATGAATTAACAGAACACAGAGCAGTTTCTCAGAAAGCTTCTTTCCAGTTTTGAACGGAAGATATTTCCTTTATCACCCTAGCCCTCTATGGGCTTCCAAATATCCCTTTGCCAATTCCACAAGAACAGCTTTAGCGAAAGGCTTCTTGAAGGGGAAGATGTAACTCTGTGAGATGAATTAACAGAACACAGAGCAGTTTCTCAGAAAGCTTCTTTCCAGTTTTGAACGGAAGATATTTCCTTTTTCAACATAGCCCTCTTTGGGCTTCCAAATATCCCTTTGCCAATTCCAGACGAACAGTCTTAGCGAAACGCTTCTTGATGGGGAAGATGTAACTCTGTGAGATGATTTAACAGAACACAGAGCAGTTTCTCAGAAAGCTTCTTTCCAGTTTTGAACGGAAGATATTTCCCTTTTCACCATAACCCTCTATGGGCGTCCAAATATCGCTTTGCGAATCACACAAGAACAGCGTTAGCGTAAGGCTTCTTGAAGGGAAAGATGTAGCTCTGTGAGATGAATTAACAGTACACAGAGCAGTTTCTCAGAAAGCTTCTTTCCAGTTTTGAACGGAAGATATTTCCTTTTTCACCCTAGCCTTCTATGGGCTTCCAAATATCCCTTTGCCAATTCCACAAGAACAGCTTTAGCGAAAGGCTTCTTGAGGGGGAAGATGTAACTCTGTGAGATGAATTAACAGAACACAGAGCAGTTTCTCAGAAAGCTTCTTTCCAGTTTTGAACGGAAGATATTTCCTTTTTCACCATAGCCCCTATGGGCTTCAAAATATCCCTTTGCCAATTCCACAAGAACAGCCTTAGCGAAAGACTTCTAGAAGGGAAAGATGTAACTCTGTGAGATGAATTAACATAACACAGAGCAGTTTCTCAGAAAGCTTCTTTCCAGTTTTAAAGGAAGATATTTCCTTTTTCACCATAGCCCTCTAGGGGCTTCCAAATATCACTTTCAGAATTCCACAAGAACAGCCTCAGCGAAAGGCTTTTTGAAGGGAAAGATGTAACTCTGTGAGAGAAATTAACGGAACACAGAGCAGTATCTCAGAAAGCTTCTTTCCAGTTTTGAACAGAAGATATTTACTTTTTCACCATAGCCCTCTATGGGCTTCAAATATCCCTTTGCCCATTCCACAAGAACAGCTTAGCGAAAGTCTTCTTGAAGGGAAAGATGTAACTCTGTGAGATGAATTAACAGAACACAGAGCAGTTTCTCAGAAAGCTTCTTTCCAGTTTTGAACGGAAGATATTTCCGTTTTCATCATAGCCCTCTATGGGCTTCCAAATATCCGTTTGCCAATTCCACAAGAACAGCCTTAGTGAAAGGCTTCTTGAAGGGAAAGATGTAACTCTGTGAGATGAATTAACAGAACACAGAGCAGTTTCTCCGAAAGCTTCTTTCCAGTTTTGAACGGAAGATATTTCCTTTTTCACCATAGCCCTCTATGGGCTTCCAAATATCACTTTGCGAATTCCACAAGAACAGCCTCAGCGAAAGGCTTCTTGAAGCGAAAGATGTAACTCTGTGAGATGAATTTACAGAACACAGAGCAGTTTCTCAGAAAGCTTCCTTCCAGTTTTGAACGGAAGATATTTCCTTTTTCACCATAGCCCTCTATGGGCTTCCAAATATCCCTTTGCCAGTTCCACAAGAACAGCCTTAGGGAAAGGCTTCTTGAAGGGAAAGATGTAACTCTGTGAGATGAATTAACAGAACACAGAGCAGTTTCTCAGAAAGCTTCTTTCCAGTTTTGAACGGAAGATATTTCCTCTTTCACCATAGCCCCCTATGGGCTTCCAAATATCCCTTTGCCAATTCCACAAGAACAGCCTTAGCGAAACGCTTCTTGATGGGGAAGATGTAACTCTGTGAGATGATTTAACAGAACACAGAGCAGTTTCACAGAAAGCTTCTTTCCAGTTTTGAACGGAAGTTATTTCCTTTTTCACCATAGCCCTCTATGGGCTTCCAAATATCCCTTTGCCAATTCCACAAGAACAGGCTTAGCGAACGGCTTCTTGAAGGGAAAGATGTAACTCTGTGAGATGAATTAACAGAACACAGAGCAGTTTCTCAGAAAGCTTCTTTCCACTCTTGAACGGAAGATATTTCCTTTTTCACCATAGCCCTCTAAGGGCTTCCAAATATCCCTTTGCCAATTCCAAAAGAACAGTCTTAGCGAAACGCTTCTTGATGGGGAAGATGTAACTCTGTGATATTATTTAACAGAACACAGAGCAGTTTCTCAGAAAGCTTCTTTCCAGTTTTGAACGGAAGATATTTCGTTTTTCACCACAGCCCTCTAAGGGCTTCCAAGTATCCCTTTGCCAATTCCATAAGAAGAGCCTTAGCGAAAGGCTTCCTGAAGGGAAAGATGTAAATCTGTGAGATGAATTAACAGAACACAGAGCAGTTTCTCAGAAAGCTTTTTTCCAGTTTTGAAAGGAAGATAGTTCCTTTTTCAACATAGCCCTCAATGGGCTTCCAAATATCAGTTTGCCAATTCCACAAGAACAGCCTTAGCGAAAGGCTTCCTGAAGGGAAAGATGTAACTCTATCAGATGAATTAACAGAACACAGAGCAGTTTCTCAGAAAGATCCTTTCCAGTTTTGAACGGAAAATATTTACTTTTTTCACCATAGCACACTATGGGCTTGCAAATATCGCTTTGCGAATTCCACAAGAACAGCCTTAGCGAAAGGCTTCTTGAAGGGAAAGATGTAACTCTGTGAGATGAATTAACAGAACACAGAGCAGTTTCTCAGAAAGCTTGTTTCCAGTTTTGAACGGAAGATATTTCCTTTTTCACCATAGCCCTCTATGGGCTTCCAAATATCACTTTGCCAATTCCAAAAGAACAGTCTTAGCGAAAGGCTCCCTGAAGGGAAAGATGTAACACTGTGAGATGAATTAACAGAACACAGAGCAGTTTCTCAGAAAGCTTCTTTCCAGTTTTGAACGGAAGATATTTCCTTTTTCACCATAGCCCTCTATGGGCTTCCAAATATCCCTTTGCCAATTCCAAAAGAACAGCCTTAGCGAAAGGCTTCTTGCAGGGAAAGATGTAACTCTGTGAGATGAATTAACAGAGCACAGACCAGTTTCTCAGATAGCTTCTTTCCAGTTTTGAACGGAAGATATTTCCTTTTTCACCATAGCCCCCTATGGGCTTCCAAATATCACTTTGCCAATTCCACAAGAACAGCCTTAGCGAAACGCTTTTGATGGGGAAGATGTAACTCTGTGAGATGAATTAATGGAACACAGAGCAGTTTCTCAGAAAGATTCTTTCCAGGTTTGAACGGAAGATATTTCCTTTTTCACCATAGCCCTCTATGGGTTTCCAAATATAACTTTTCGAATTCCACAAGAACAGCCTTAGCGAAAGGCTTCTTGAAGGGAAAGATGTAACTCTGTGAGATGAATTAACAGAACACATAGCAATTTCTCAGAAAGCTTCTTTACAGTTTTGAACGGAAGATATTTCCTTTTTCACCATAGCCCTCCATGGGCTTCCAAATATCCCTTTGCCAGTTCCACAAGAACAGCCTTAGGGAAAGGCTTCTTGAAGGGAAAGATGTAACTCTGTGATATGAATTAACAGAACACAGAGCAGTTTCTCAGAAAGCTTCTTTCCAGTTTTGAACGGAAGATATTTCCTTTTTCACCATAGCCCCTTAAGGGCTTCCAAATATCCCTTTGTCACTTCCACAAGAACAGTCTTAGCGAAAGGCTTCTTGAAGGGAAAGATGTAACTCTGTGAGATGAATTAACAGAACACAGAGCAGTTTCTCAGAAAGCTTCTTTCCAGCTTTGAACGGAAGATATTTCCTTTTTCTCCATAGCCCTCTATGGGCTTCCAAATATCACTTTTCCAATTCCAAGAAAACAGTTTTAGCGAAAGGCTTCTTGAAGGGAAAGATGTAACTCTGTGAGATGTATTAACGGAACACAGAGCAGTATCTCAGAAAGCTTCTTTCCAGTTTTGAACAGAATATATTTACTTTTTCACCATAGCCCACTATGGACTTCCAAATATCCCTTTGCCAATTCCACAAGAACAGCTTAGCGAAAGTCTTCTTGAAGGGAAAGATGTAACTCTGTGAGATGAATTAACAGAACACAGAGCAGTTTCTCAGAAAGCTTCTTTCCAGTTTTGAACGCAAGATATTTCCGTTTTCATCATAGCCCTCTATGGGCTTCCAAATATCCGTTTGCCAATTCCACAAGAACAGCCTTAGCGAAAGGCTTCTTGAAGGGAAAGATGTAACTCTGTGAGATGAAGTAACAGAACACAGAGCAGTTTCTCAGAAAGCTTCTTTCCAGTTTTGAACGGAAGATATTTTCTTTTTCACCATAGCCCCCTATGGGCTTCCAAATATCCCTTTGCCAATTCCACAAGAACAGCCTTAGCGAAACGCTTCTTGATGGGGAAGATGTAACTCTGTGAGATGATTTAACAGAACACAGAGCAGTTTCACAGAAAGCTTCTTTCCAGTTTTGAACGGAAGATATTTCCTTTTTCACCATAGCCCTCTATGGGCTTCCAAATATCCCTTTGCCAATTCCACAAGAACAGCTTTAGCGAAAGGCTTCTTGAAGGGAAAGATGTAACTCTGTGAGATGAATTAACAGAACACAGAGCAGTTTCTCAGAAAGCTTCTTTCCACTTTTTAACGGAAGATATTTCCTTTTTCAACATAGCCCTCTATGGGCTTCCAAATATCCCTTTGCCAATTCCAGAAGAACAGTCTTAGCGAAACGCTTCTTGATGGGGAAGATGTAACTCTGTGAGATGATTTAACAGAACACAGAGCAGTTTCTCAGAAAGCTTCTTTCCAGTTTTGAACGGAAGATATTTCCCTTTTCACCATAACCCTCTATGGGCGTCCAAATATCCCTTTGCGAATCACACAAGAACAGCCTTAGCGTAAGGCTTCTTGAAGGGAAAGATGTAACTCTGTGAGATGAATTAACAGAACACAGAGCAGTTTCTCAGAAAGCTTCTTTCCAGTTTTGAACGGAAGATATTTCCTTTTTCACCCTAGCCCTCTATGGGCTTCCAAATATCCCTTTGCCAATTCCACAAGAACAGCTTTAGCGAAAGGTTTCTTGAGGGGGAAGATGTAACTCTGTGAGATGAATTAACAGAACACAGAGCAGTTTCTCAGAAAACTTCTTTCCAGTTTTGAACGGAAGATATTTCCTTTTTCACCATAGCCCCTATGGGCTTCAAAATATCCCTTTGCCAATTCCACAAGAACAGCCTTAGCGATACGCTTTTGATGGGGAAGATGTAACTCTGTGAGATGAAATAATAGAACACAGAGCAGTTTCTCAGAAAGCTTCTTTCCAGGTTTGAACGGAAGATATTTCCTTTTTCACCATAGCCCTCTATGGGTTTCCAAATATCACTTTGCGAATTCCACAAGAACAGCCTTAGCGAAAGGCTTCTTGAAGGGAAAGATGTAACTCTGTAAGATGAATTAACAGAACACATAGCAATTTCTCAGAAAGCTTCTTTCCAGTTTTGAACGGAAGATATTTCCTTTTTCACCATAGCCCTCCATGGGCTTTCAAATATCCCTTTGCCAGTTCCAGAAGAACAGCCTTAGGGAAAGGCTTCTTGAAGGGAAAGATGTAACTCTGTGAGATGAATTAACAGAACACAGAGCAGTTTCTCAGAAAGCTTCTTTCCAGTTTTGAACGGAAGATATTTCCTTTTTCACCATAGCCCCCTATGGACTTCCAAATATCCCTTTGCCAATTCCAGAAGAACAGCCTTAGCGAAACGCTTCTTGATGGGGAAGATGTAACTCTGTGAGATGATTTAACAGAACACAGAGCAGTTTCTCAGAAAGCTTCTTTCCAGTTTTGAACGGAAGATATTTCCTTTTTCTCCATAGCCCTCTATGGGCTTCCAAATATCACTTTTCCAATTCCAAGAAAACAGTTTTAGCGAAAGGCTTCTTGAAGGGAAAGATGTAACTCTGTGAGATTTATTAACGGAATACAGAGCAGTATCTCAGAAAGCTTCTTTCCAGTTTTGAACTGAAGATATTTACTTTTTCACCATAGCCCACTATGGACTTCCAAATATCCCTTTGCCAATTCCACAAGAACAGCTTAGCGAAAGTCTTCTTGAAGGGAAAGATGTAACTCTGTGAGATGAATTAACAGAACACAGAGCAGTTTCTCAGAAAGCTTCTTTCCAGTTTTGAACGCAAGATGTTTCCGTTTTCATCATAGCCCTCTATGGGCTTCCAAATATCCGTTTGCCAATTCCACAAGAACAGCCTTAGCGAAAGGCTTCTTGAAGGGAAAGATGTAACTCTGTGAGATGAATTAACAGAACACAGAGCGGTTTCTCAGAAAGCTTCTTTCCAGTTTTGAACGGAAGATATTTCTTTTTCACCCTAGCCCTCTATGGGCTTCCAAGTATCCCTTTTCCAAATCCAAAAAAACAGCGTTAGCGAAAGGCTTCTTGAAGGGAAAGATGTAACTCTGTGAGATGAATTAACAGAACACAGAGCAGTTTCTCAGAAAGCTTCTTTCCAGTTTTGAACGGAAGATATTTCCTTTTTCACCATAGCCCTCCATGGGCTTCCAAATATCCCTTTGCCAGATACACAAGAACAGCCTTACCGAAACGCTTTTGATGGGGAAGATGTAACTCTGTGAGATGAATTAACAGAACACAGAGCAGTTTCTCAGAAATCTTCTTTCCAGTTTTGAACGGAAGATATTTCCTTTTTCACCATAGCCCTCTAAGGGCTTCCAAATATCACTTTGCTAATTCCACAAGAACAGCCTCAGCGAAAGGCTTCTTGAAGGGAAAGATGTAACTCTGTGAGATGAATTAACAGAACACAGAGCCGTTTCTCAGAAAGCTTCTTTCCAGTTTTGAACGGAAGGTATTTCCTTTTCCACCATATCCCTCCACGGGCTTCCAAATATCCCTTTGCCAGTTCCACAAGAACAGCCTTAGGGAAAGGCTTCTTGAAGGGAAAGATGTAACTCTGTGAGATGAATTAACAGAACACAGAGCAGTTTCTCAGAAAGCTTCTTTCCAGTTTTGAACGGAAGATATTTCCTTTTTCACCATAGCCCCCTATGGGCTTCCAAATATCCCTTTGCCAATTCCACAAGAACAGCCTTAGCGAAACGCTTCTTGATGGGAAGATGTAACTCTGTGAGATGATTTAACAGAACACAGAGCAGTTTCACAGAAAGCTTCTTTCCACTTTTGAACGGAAGATATTTCCTTTTTCACCATAGCCCTCTACGGGCTTCCAAATATCCCTTTGCCAATTCCACAAGAACAGCCTTAGCGAAAGGCTTCTTGAAGGGAAAGATGTAACTCTGTGAGATGAATTAACAGAACACAGAGCAGTTTCTCAGAAAGCTTCTTTCCAGTTTTGAACGGAAGATATTTCCTTTTTCACCATAGCCCTCTATGGGCTTCCAAATATCCATTTGCCAATTCCAGAAGAACAGTCTTAGCGAAACGCTTCTTGATGGGGAAGATGTAACTCTGTGAGATGACTTAACAGAACACAGAGCAGTTTCTCAGAAAGCTTCTTTCCAGTTTTGAACGGAAGATATTTCGTTTTTCACCACAGCCCTCTAAGGGCTTCCAAGTATCCCTTTGCCAATTCCATAAGAAGAGCCTTAGCGAAAGGCTTCTTGAAGGGAACGATGTAACTCTGTGAGATGAATTAACAGAACACAGAGCAGTTTCTCAGAAAGCTTCTTTCCAGTTGTGAACGGAAGATATTTCCTTTTTCACCCTAGCCCTCTATGGGCTTCCAAATATCCCTTTGCCAATTCAAGAAGAACAGCCTTAGCGAAAGGCATCCTGAAGAGAAAGTTGTAATTCTGTGAGATGAATTAACAGAACACAGAGCAGTTTCTCAGAAAGCTTTTTTCCAGTTTTGAAAGGAAGATAGTTCCTTTTTCACCATAGCCCTCAATGGGCTTCCAAATATCACTTTGCCAATTCCACAAGAACAGCCTTAGCGAAAGGCTTCCTGAAGGGAAAGATGTAACACTGTCAGATGAATTAACAGAACACAGAGCAGTTTCTCGGAAAGATTCTTTCCAGTTTTGAACGGAAAATATTTCCTTTTTTCACCATAGCACTCTATGGGCTTGCAAATATCGCTTTGCCAATTCCATAAGAACAGCCTTAGCGAAAGGCTACTTGAATGGAAAGATGCAACTCTGTGAAATGAATTAACAGAACACAGAGCAGTCTCTCAGAAAGCTTCTTTCCAGTTTTGAACGGAAGATATTTCCTTTTTCACCATAGCCCTCTATGGGCTTCCAAATATCCCTTTGCCAATACCACAAGAACAGCCTAAGCGAAAGGCTTCTTGAAGGGAAAGATATAACTCTGTGAGGTGAATTAACAGAACACAGACCAGTTTCTCAGATAGCTTCTTTCCAGTTTTGAACGGAAGATATTTCGTTTTTCACCATAGCCCTCTCTGGGCCTCTAAATATCCCTTTGCCAATTCCACAAGAACAGCCTTAGCGAAAGGCTTCTTGAAGGGAAAGATGCAACTCTGTGAGATGAATTAACAGAACACAGAGCAGTCTCTCAGAAAGCTTCTTTCCAGTTTTGAACGGAAGATATTTCCTTTTTCACCATAGCCCTCTATGGGCTTCCAAATATCCCTTTGGCAATACCACAAGAACAGCCTAAGGGAAAGGCTTCTTGCAGGGAAAGATGTAACTGTGTGAGATGAATTAACAGAGCGCAGACCAGTTTCTCAGATAGCTTCTTTCCAGTTTTGAACGGAAGATATTTCATTTCACCATAGCCCCCTATGGGCTTCCAAATAACCCTTTGCCAATTCCACAAGAACAGCCTTAGCGAAACGCTTTTGATGGGGATGATGTAACTCTGTGAGATGAATTAATAGAACACAGAGCAGTTTCTCAGAAAGCTTCTTTCCAGTTTTGAACGGAAGATATTTCCTTTTTCACCATAGCCCTCTATGGGTTTCCAAATATCACTTTTCGAATTCCACAAGAACAGCCTTAGCGAAAGGCTTCTTGAAGGGAAAGATGTAACTCTGTGAGATGAATTAACAGAACACATAGCAATTTCTCAGAAAGCTTCTTTACAGTTTTGAACGGATGATATTTCCTTTTTCACCATAGCCCTCCATGGGCTTCCAAATATCCCTTTGCCAGTTCCACAAGAACAGCCTTAGCGAAAGGCTTCTTGAAGGGAAAGATGTAACTCTGTGAGATGAATTAACAGAACACAGAGCAGTCTCTCAGAAAGCTTCTTTCCAGTTTTGAACGGAAGATATTTCGTTTTTCACCATAGCCCTCTAAGGGCTTCCAAATATCCCTTTGCCAATTCCAAAAGAAGAGCCTTAGCGAAAGGCATCTTGAAGGGAAAATGTAACTCTGTGAGATGAATTAACAGAACACAGAGCAGTTTCTCAGAAAGATTCTTTCCAGTTTTGAACGGAAGATATTTCCATTTTCACCATAGCCCTCTATGGGCTTCCAAATATCCCTTTGCCAATTCACCAAGAACAGCCTTAGCGAAAGGCTTCCTGAAGCGAAAGATGTAACTCTGTGAGATAAATTAACAGAACACAGAGCAGTTTCTCAGAAAGCTTCTTTCCAGTTTTGAACGCAAGATGTTTCCGTTTTCATCATAGCCCTCTATGGGCTTCCAAATATCCGTTTGCCAATTCCACAAGAACAGCCTTAGCGAAAGGCTTCTTGAAGGGAAAGATGTAACTCTGTGAGATGAATTAACAGAACACAGAGCGGTTTCTCAGAAAGCTTCTTTCCAGTTTTGAACGGAAGATATTTCCTTTTTCACCCTAGCCCTCTATGGGCTTCCAAGTATCCCTTTTCCAAATCCAAAAAAACAGCGTTAGCGAAAGGCTTCTTGAAGGGAAAGATGTAACTCTGTGAGATGAATTAACAGAACACAGAGCAGTTTCTCAGAAAGCTTCTTTCCAGTTTTGAACGGAAGATATTTCCTTTTTCACCATAGCCCTCCATGGGCTTCCAAATATCCCTTTGCCAGATACACAAGAACAGCCTTACCGAAACGCTTTTGATGGGGAAGATGTAACTCTGTGAGATGAATTAACAGAACACAGAGCAGTTTCTCAGAAATCTTCTTTCCAGTTTTGAACGGAAGATATTTCCTTTTTCACCATAGCCCTCTAAGGGCTTCCAAATATCACTTTGCTAATTCCACAAGAACAGCCTCAGCGAAAGGCTTCTTGAAGGGAAAGATGTAACTCTGTGAGATGAATTAACAGAACACAGAGCCGTTTCTCAGAAAGCTTCTTTCCAGTTTTGAACGGAAGGTATTTCCTTTTCCACCATATCCCTCCACGGGCTTCCAAATATCCCTTTGCCAGTTCCACAAGAACAGCCTTAGGGAAAGGCTTCTTGAAGGGAAAGATGTAACTCTGTGAGATGAATTAACAGAACACAGAGCAGTTTCTCAGAAAGCTTCTTTCCAGTTTTGAACGGAAGATATTTCCTTTTTCACCATAGCCCCCTATGGGCTTCCAAATATCCCTTTGCCAATTCCACAAGAACAGCCTTAGCGAAACGCTTCTTGATGGGAAGATGTAACTCTGTGAGATGATTTAACAGAACACAGAGCAGTTTCACAGAAAGCTTCTTTCCACTTTTGAACGGAAGATATTTCCTTTTTCACCATAGCCCTCTACGGGCTTCCAAATATCCCTTTGCCAATTCCACAAGAACAGCCTTAGCGAAAGGCTTCTTGAAGGGAAAGATGTAACTCTGTGAGATGAATTAACAGAACACAGAGCAGTTTCTCAGAAAGCTTCTTTCCAGTTTTGAACGGAAGATATTTCCTTTTTCACCATAGCCCTCTATGGGCTTCCAAATATCCATTTGCCAATTCCAGAAGAACAGTCTTAGCGAAACGCTTCTTGATGGGGAAGATGTAACTCTGTGAGATGACTTAACAGAACACAGAGCAGTTTCTCAGAAAGCTTCTTTCCAGTTTTGAACGGAAGATATTTCGTTTTTCACCACAGCCCTCTAAGGGCTTCCAAGTATCCCTTTGCCAATTCCATAAGAAGAGCCTTAGCGAAAGGCTTCTTGAAGGGAACGATGTAACTCTGTGAGATGAATTAACAGAACACAGAGCAGTTTCTCAGAAAGCTTCTTTCCAGTTGTGAACGGAAGATATTTCCTTTTTCACCCTAGCCCTCTATGGGCTTCCAAATATCCCTTTGCCAATTCAAGAAGAACAGCCTTAGCGAAAGGCATCCTGAAGAGAAAGTTGTAATTCTGTGAGATGAATTAACAGAACACAGAGCAGTTTCTCAGAAAGCTTTTTTCCAGTTTTGAAAGGAAGATAGTTCCTTTTTCACCATAGCCCTCAATGGGCTTCCAAATATCACTTTGCCAATTCCACAAGAACAGCCTTAGCGAAAGGCTTCCTGAAGGGAAAGATGTAACACTGTCAGATGAATTAACAGAACACAGAGCAGTTTCTCGGAAAGATTCTTTCCAGTTTTGAACGGAAAATATTTCCTTTTTTCACCATAGCACTCTATGGGCTTGCAAATATCGCTTTGCCAATTCCATAAGAACAGCCTTAGCGAAAGGCTTCTTGAATGGAAAGATGCAACTCTGTGAAATGAATTAACAGAACACAGAGCAGTCTCTCAGAAAGCTTCTTTCCAGTTTTGAACGGAAGATATTTCCTTTTTCACCATAGCCCTCTATGGGCTTCCAAATATCCCTTTGCCAATACCACAAGAACAGCCTAAGCGAAAGGCTTCTTGAAGGGAAAGATATAACTCTGTGAGGTGAATTAACAGAACACAGACCAGTTTCTCAGATAGCTTCTTTCCAGTTTTGAACGGAAGATATTTCGTTTTTCACCATAGCCCTCTCTGGGCCTCTAAATATCCCTTTGCCAATTCCACAAGAACAGCCTTAGCGAAAGGCTTCTTGAAGGGAAAGATGCAACTCTGTGAGATGAATTAACAGAACACAGAGCAGTCTCTCAGAAAGCTTCTTTCCAGTTTTGAACGGAAGATATTTCCTTTTTCACCATAGCCCTCTATGGGCTTCCAAATATCCCTTTGGCAATACCACAAGAACAGCCTAAGGGAAAGGCTTCTTGCAGGGAAAGATGTAACTGTGTGAGATGAATTAACAGAGCGCAGACCAGTTTCTCAGATAGCTTCTTTCCAGTTTTGAACGGAAGATATTTCATTTCACCATAGCCCCCTATGGGCTTCCAAATAACCCTTTGCCAATTCCACAAGAAGAGCCTTAGCGAAACGCTTTTGATGGGGATGATGTAACTCTGTGAGATGAATTAATAGAACACAGAGCAGTTTCTCAGAAAGCTTCTTTCCAGTTTTGAACGGAAGATATTTCCTTTTTCACCATAGCCCTCTATGGGTTTCCAAATATCACTTTTCGAATTCCACAAGAACAGCCTTAGCGAAAGGCTTCTTGAAGGGAAAGATGTAACTCTGTGAGATGAATTAACAGAACACATAGCAATTTCTCAGAAAGCTTCTTTACAGTTTTGAACGGATGATATTTCCTTTTTCACCATAGCCCTCCATGGGCTTCCAAATATCCCTTTGCCAGTTCCACAAGAACAGCCTTAGCGAAAGGCTTCTTGAAGGGAAAGATGTAACTCTGTGAGATGAATTAACAGAACACAGAGCAGTCTCTCAGAAAGCTTCTTTCCAGTTTTGAACGGAAGATATTTCGTTTTTCACCATAGCCCTCTAAGGGCTTCCAAATATCCCTTTGCCAATTCCAAAAGAAGAGCCTTAGCGAAAGGCATCTTGAAGGGAAAATGTAACTCTGTGAGATGAATTAACAGAACACAGAGCAGTTTCTCAGAAAGATTCTTTCCAGTTTTGAACGGAAGATATTTCCATTTTCACCATAGCCCTCTATGGGCTTCCAAATATCCCTTTGCCAATTCACCAAGAACAGCCTTAGCGAAAGGCTTCCTGAAGCGAAAGATGTAACTCTGTGAGATAAATTAACAGAACACAGAGCAGTTTCTCAGAAAGCTTCTTTCCAGTTTTGAACGCAAGATGTTTCCGTTTTCATCATAGCCCTCTATGGGCTTCCAAATATCCGTTTGCCAATTCCACAAGAACAGCCTTAGCGAAAGGCTTCTTGAAGGGAAAGATGTAACTCTGTGAGATGAATTAACAGAACACAGAGCGGTTTCTCAGAAAGCTTCTTTCCAGTTTTGAACGGAAGATATTTCCTTTTTCACCCTAGCCCTCTATGGGCTTCCAAGTATCCCTTTTCCAAATCCAAAAAAACAGCGTTAGCGAAAGGCTTCTTGAAGGGAAAGATGTAACTCTGTGAGATGAATTAACAGAACACAGAGCAGTTTCTCAGAAAGCTTCTTTCCAGTTTTGAACGGAAGATATTTCCTTTTTCACCATAGCCCTCCATGGGCTTCCAAATATCCCTTTGCCAGATACACAAGAACAGCCTTACCGAAACGCTTTTGATGGGGAAGATGTAACTCTGTGAGATGAATTAACAGAACACAGAGCAGTTTCTCAGAAATCTTCTTTCCAGTTTTGAACGGAAGATATTTCCTTTTTCACCATAGCCCTCTAAGGGCTTCCAAATATCACTTTGCTAATTCCACAAGAACAGCCTCAGCGAAAGGCTTCTTGAAGGGAAAGATGTAACTCTGTGAGATGAATTAACAGAACACAGAGCCGTTTCTCAGAAAGCTTCTTTCCAGTTTTGAACGGAAGGTATTTCCTTTTCCACCATATCCCTCCACGGGCTTCCAAATATCCCTTTGCCAGTTCCACAAGAACAGCCTTAGGGAAAGGCTTCTTGAAGGGAAAGATGTAACTCTGTGAGATGAATTAACAGAACACAGAGCAGTTTCTCAGAAAGCTTCTTTCCAGTTTTGAACGGAAGATATTTCCTTTTTCACCATAGCCCCCTATGGGCTTCCAAATATCCCTTTGCCAATTCCACAAGAACAGCCTTAGCGAAACGCTTCTTGATGGGAAGATGTAACTCTGTGAGATGATTTAACAGAACACAGAGCAGTTTCACAGAAAGCTTCTTTCCACTTTTGAACGGAAGATATTTCCTTTTTCACCATAGCCCTCTACGGGCTTCCAAATATCCCTTTGCCAATTCCACAAGAACAGCCTTAGCGAAAGGCTTCTTGAAGGGAAAGATGTAACTCTGTGAGATGAATTAACAGAACACAGAGCAGTTTCTCAGAAAGCTTCTTTCCAGTTTTGAACGGAAGATATTTCCTTTTTCACCATAGCCCTCTATGGGCTTCCAAATATCCATTTGCCAATTCCAGAAGAACAGTCTTAGCGAAACGCTTCTTGATGGGGAAGATGTAACTCTGTGAGATGACTTAACAGAACACAGAGCAGTTTCTCAGAAAGCTTCTTTCCAGTTTTGAACGGAAGATATTTCGTTTTTCACCACAGCCCTCTAAGGGCTTCCAAGTATCCCTTTGCCAATTCCATAAGAAGAGCCTTAGCGAAAGGCTTCTTGAAGGGAACGATGTAACTCTGTGAGATGAATTAACAGAACACAGAGCAGTTTCTCAGAAAGCTTCTTTCCAGTTGTGAACGGAAGATATTTCCTTTTTCACCCTAGCCCTCTATGGGCTTCCAAATATCCCTTTGCCAATTCAAGAAGAACAGCCTTAGCGAAAGGCATCCTGAAGAGAAAGTTGTAATTCTGTGAGATGAATTAACAGAACACAGAGCAGTTTCTCAGAAAGCTTTTTTCCAGTTTTGAAAGGAAGATAGTTCCTTTTTCACCATAGCCCTCAATGGGCTTCCAAATATCACTTTGCCAATTCCACAAGAACAGCCTTAGCGAAAGGCTTCCTGAAGGGAAAGATGTAACACTGTCAGATGAATTAACAGAACACAGAGCAGTTTCTCGGAAAGATTCTTTCCAGTTTTGAACGGAAAATATTTCCTTTTTTCACCATAGCACTCTATGGGCTTGCAAATATCGCTTTGCCAATTCCATAAGAACAGCCTTAGCGAAAGGCTTCTTGAATGGAAAGATGCAACTCTGTGAAATGAATTAACAGAACACAGAGCAGTCTCTCAGAAAGCTTCTTTCCAGTTTTGAACGGAAGATATTTCCTTTTTCACCATAGCCCTCTATGGGCTTCCAAATATCCCTTTGCCAATACCACAAGAACAGCCTAAGCGAAAGGCTTCTTGAAGGGAAAGATATAACTCTGTGAGGTGAATTAACAGAACACAGACCAGTTTCTCAGATAGCTTCTTTCCAGTTTTGAACGGAAGATATTTCGTTTTTCACCATAGCCCTCTATGGGCCTCTAAATATCCCTTTGCCAATTCCACAAGAACAGCCTTAGCGAAAGGCTTCTTGAAGGGAAAGATGCAACTCTGTGAGATGAATTAACAGAACACAGAGCAGTCTCTCAGAAAGCTTCTTTCCAGTTTTGAACGGAAGATATTTCCTTTTTCACCATAGCCCTCTATGGGCTTCCAAATATCCCTTTGGCAATACCACAAGAACAGCCTAAGGGAAAGGCTTCTTGCAGGGAAAGATGTAACTGTGTGAGATGAATTAACAGAGCGCAGACCAGTTTCTCAGATAGCTTCTTTCCAGTTTTGAACGGAAGATATTTCATTTCACCATAGCCCCCTATGGGCTTCCAAATAACCCTTTGCCAATTCCACAAGAACAGCCTTAGCGAAACGCTTTTGATGGGGATGATGTAACTCTGTGAGATGAATTAATAGAACACAGAGCAGTTTCTCAGAAAGCTTCTTTCCAGTTTTGAACGGAAGATATTTCCTTTTTCACCATAGCCCTCTATGGGTTTCCAAATATCACTTTTCGAATTCCACAAGAACAGCCTTAGCGAAAGGCTTCTTGAAGGGAAAGATGTAACTCTGTGAGATGAATTAACAGAACACATAGCAATTTCTCAGAAAGCTTCTTTACAGTTTTGAACGGATGATATTTCCTTTTTCACCATAGCCCTCCATGGGCTTCCAAATATCCCTTTGCCAGTTCCACAAGAACAGCCTTAGCGAAAGGCTTCTTGAAGGGAAAGATGTAACTCTGTGAGATGAATTAACAGAACACAGAGCAGTCTCTCAGAAAGCTTCTTTCCAGTTTTGAACGGAAGATATTTCGTTTTTCACCATAGCCCTCTAAGGGCTTCCAAATATCCCTTTGCCAATTCCAAAAGAAGAGCCTTAGCGAAAGGCATCTTGAAGGGAAAATGTAACTCTGTGAGATGAATTAACAGAACACAGAGCAGTTTCTCAGAAAGCTTCTTTCCAGTTTTGAACGGAAGATATTTCCATTTTCACCATAGCCCTCTATGGGCTTCCAAATATCCCTTTGCCAATTCACCAAGAACAGCCTTAGCGAAAGGCTTCCTGAAGCGAAAGATGTAACTCTGTGAGATAAATTAACAGAACACAGAGCAGTTTCTCAGAAAGCTTCTTTCCAGTTTTGAACGCAAGATGTTTCCGTTTTCATCATAGCCCTCTATGGGCTTCCAAATATCCGTTTGCCAATTCCACAAGAACAGCCTTAGCGAAAGGCTTCTTGAAGGGAAAGATGTAACTCTGTGAGATGAATTAACAGAACACAGAGCGGTTTCTCAGAAAGCTTCTTTCCAGTTTTGAACGGAAGATATTTCCTTTTTCACCCTAGCCCTCTATGGGCTTCCAAGTATCCCTTTTCCAAATCCAAAAAAACAGCGTTAGCGAAAGGCTTCTTGAAGGGAAAGATGTAACTCTGTGAGATGAATTAACAGAACACAGAGCAGTTTCTCAGAAAGCTTCTTTCCAGTTTTGAACGGAAGATATTTCCTTTTTCACCATAGCCCTCCATGGGCTTCCAAATATCCCTTTGCCAGATACACAAGAACAGCCTTACCGAAACGCTTTTGATGGGGAAGATGTAACTCTGTGAGATGAATTAACAGAACACAGAGCAGTTTCTCAGAAATCTTCTTTCCAGTTTTGAACGGAAGATATTTCCTTTTTCACCATAGCCCTCTAAGGGCTTCCAAATATCACTTTGCTAATTCCACAAGAACAGCCTCAGCGAAAGGCTTCTTGAAGGGAAAGATGTAACTCTGTGAGATGAATTAACAGAACACAGAGCCGTTTCTCAGAAAGCTTCTTTCCAGTTTTGAACGGAAGGTATTTCCTTTTCCACCATATCCCTCCACGGGCTTCCAAATATCCCTTTGCCAGTTCCACAAGAACAGCCTTAGGGAAAGGCTTCTTGAAGGGAAAGATGTAACTCTGTGAGATGAATTAACAGAACACAGAGCAGTTTCTCAGAAAGCTTCTTTCCAGTTTTGAACGGAAGATATTTCCTTTTTCACCATAGCCCCTATGGGCTTCCAAATATCCCTTTGCCAATTCCACAAGAACAGCCTTAGCGAAACGCTTCTTGATGGGAAGATGTAACTCTGTGAGATGATTTAACAGAACACAGAGCAGTTTCACAGAAAGCTTCTTTCCACTTTTGAACGGAAGATATTTCCTTTTTCACCATAGCCCTCTACGGGCTTCCAAATATCCCTTTGCCAATTCCACAAGAACAGCCTTAGCGAAAGGCTTCTTGAAGGGAAAGATGTAACTCTGTGAGATGAATTAACAGAACACAGAGCAGTTTCTCAGAAAGCTTCTTTCCAGTTTTGAACGGAAGATATTTCCTTTTTCACCATAGCCCTCTATGGGCTTCCAAATATCCATTTGCCAATTCCAGAAGAACAGTCTTAGCGAAACGCTTCTTGATGGGGAAGATGTAACTCTGTGAGATGACTTAACAGAACACAGAGCAGTTTCTCAGAAAGCTTCTTTCCAGTTTTGAACGGAAGATATTTCGTTTTTCACCACAGCCCTCTAAGGGCTTCCAAGTATCCCTTTGCCAATTCCATAAGAAGAGCCTTAGCGAAAGGCTTCTTGAAGGGAACGATGTAACTCTGTGAGATGAATTAACAGAACACAGAGCAGTTTCTCAGAAAGCTTCTTTCCAGTTGTGAACGGAAGATATTTCCTTTTTCACCCTAGCCCTCTATGGGCTTCCAAATATCCCTTTGCCAATTCAAGAAGAACAGCCTTAGCGAAAGGCATCCTGAAGAGAAAGTTGTAATTCTGTGAGATGAATTAACAGAACACAGAGCAGTTTCTCAGAAAGCTTTTTTCCAGTTTTGAAAGGAAGATAGTTCCTTTTTCACCATAGCCCTCAATGGGCTTCCAAATATCACTTTGCCAATTCCACAAGAACAGCCTTAGCGAAAGGCTTCCTGAAGGGAAAGATGTAACACTGTCAGATGAATTAACAGAACACAGAGCAGTTTCTCGGAAAGATTCTTTCCAGTTTTGAACGGAAAATATTTCCTTTTTTCACCATAGCACTCTATGGGCTTGCAAATATCGCTTTGCCAATTCCATAAGAACAGCCTTAGCGAAAGGCTTCTTGAATGGAAAGATGCAACTCTGTGAAATGAATTAACAGAACACAGAGCAGTCTCTCAGAAAGCTTCTTTCCAGTTTTGAACGGAAGATATTTCCTTTTTCACCATAGCCCTCTATGGGCTTCCAAATATCCCTTTGCCAATACCACAAGAACAGCCTAAGCGAAAGGCTTCTTGAAGGGAAAGATATAACTCTGTGAGGTGAATTAACAGAACACAGACCAGTTTCTCAGATAGCTTCTTTCCAGTTTTGAACGGAAGATATTTCGTTTTTCACCATAGCCCTCTATGGGCCTCTAAATATCCCTTTGCCAATTCCACAAGAACAGCCTTAGCGAAAGGCTTCTTGAAGGGAAAGATGCAACTCTGTGAGATGAATTAACAGAACACAGAGCAGTCTCTCAGAAAGCTTCTTTCCAGTTTTGAACGGAAGATATTTCCTTTTTCACCATAGCCCTCTATGGGCTTCCAAATATCCCTTTGGCAATACCACAAGAACAGCCTAAGGGAAAGGCTTCTTGCAGGGAAAGATGTAACTGTGTGAGATGAATTAACAGAGCGCAGACCAGTTTCTCAGATAGCTTCTTTCCAGTTTTGAACGGAAGATATTTCATTTCACCATAGCCCCCTATGGGCTTCCAAATAACCCTTTGCCAATTCCACAAGAACAGCCTTAGCGAAACGCTTTTGATGGGGATGATGTAACTCTGTGAGATGAATTAATAGAACACAGAGCAGTTTCTCAGAAAGCTTCTTTCCAGTTTTGAACGGAAGATATTTCCTTTTTCACCATAGCCCTCTATGGGTTTCCAAATATCACTTTTCGAATTCCACAAGAACAGCCTTAGCGAAAGGCTTCTTGAAGGGAAAGATGTAACTCTGTGAGATGAATTAACAGAACACATAGCAATTTCTCAGAAAGCTTCTTTACAGTTTTGAACGGATGATATTTCCTTTTTCACCATAGCCCTCCATGGGCTTCCAAATATCCCTTTGCCAGTTCCACAAGAACAGCCTTAGCGAAAGGCTTCTTGAAGGGAAAGATGTAACTCTGTGAGATGAATTAACAGAACACAGAGCAGTCTCTCAGAAAGCTTCTTTCCAGTTTTGAACGGAAGATATTTCGTTTTTCACCATAGCCCTCTAAGGGCTTCCAAATATCCCTTTGCCAATTCCAAAAGAAGAGCCTTAGCGAAAGGCATCTTGAAGGGAAAATGTAACTCTGTGAGATGAATTAACAGAACACAGAGCAGTTTCTCAGAAAGCTTCTTTCCAGTTTTGAACGGAAGATATTTCCATTTTCACCATAGCCCTCTATGGGCTTCCAAATATCCCTTTGCCAATTCAACAAGAACAGCCTTAGCGAAAGGCTTCCTGAAGCGAAAGATGTAACTCTGTGAGATGAATTAACAGAACACAGAGCAGTTTCTCAGAAAGATTTTTTCCAGTTTTGAACGGAAGATATTTCCTTTTTCACCATAGCCCTCTATGGGCTTCCAAATATCCCTTTGCCAATTCCACAAGAACAGCCTTAGCGAAAGGCTTCTTGAAGGGAAAGATGTAACTCAGTGAGATGTATTAACAGAACACAGAGCAGTCTCTCAGAAAGCTTCTTTCCAGTTTTGAACGGAAGATATTTCCTTTTTCAGCATAGCCCTCTATGGGCTTCCAAATATCCCTTTGCCAATTCCACAAGAACAGACTTAGCGAAAGGCTTCCTGAAGGGAAAGATGTAACTCTGTGAGATAAAATAACAGAACACAGAGAAGTTTCTCAAAAAGCTTCTTTCCAGTTTTGAAAGGAAGATATTTCCTTTTTCACCTTAGCCCTCTATGGGCTTCCAAATATCACTTTGCCTATTCCACAAGAACAGCCTTAGCGAAAGGCTTCCTGAAGGGAAAGATGTAACTCTGTGAGATGAATTAACAGAACACAGAGCTGTTTCTCAGAAAGCTTCTTTACAGTTTTGAAAGGAAGATATTTCCTTTTTTCACCATAGCCCTCTATGGACTTCCAAATATCACTTTGCCAACTCCACAAGAACAGCCTTAGCGAAAGGCTTCTTGAAGGGAAAGATGTAACTCTGTGAGATGAATTAACAGAACACAGAGCAGTCTCTCAGAAAGCTTCTTTCCAGTTTTGAACGGAAGATATTTCCTTTTTCAGCATAGCCCTCTATGGGCTTCCAAATATCCCTTTGCCAATTCCACAAGAACAGCTTTAGCGAAAGGCTTCTTGAAGGGAAAGATGTAACTCTGTGAGATGAATTAACAGAACACAGAGCAGTTTCTCAGAAAGCTTCTTTCCACTTTTTAACGGAAGATATTTCCTTTTTCAACATAGCCCTCTATGGGCTTCCAAATATCCCTTTGCCAATTCCAGAAGAACATTCTTAGCGAAACGCTTCTTGATGGGGAAGATGTAACTCTGTGAGATTATTTAACAGAACACAGAGCAGTTTCTCAGAAAGCTTCTTTCCAGTTTTGAACGGAAGATATTTCCCGTTTCACCATAACCCTCTATGGGCGTCCAAATATCCCTTTGCGAATCACACAAGAACAGCCTTAGCGTAAGGCTTCTTGAAGGGAAAGATGTAACTCTGTGAGATGAATTAACAGAACACAGAGCAGTTTCTCAGAAAGCTTCTTTCTAGTTTTGAACGGAAGATATTTCCTTTTTCACCCTAGCCCTCTATGGGCTTCCAAATATCCCTTTGCCAATTCCACAAGAACAGCTTTAGCGAAAGGCTTCTTGAGGGGGAAGATGTAACTCTGTGAGATGAATTAACAGAACACAGAGCAGTTTCTCAGAAAGCTTCTTTCCAGTTTTGAACGGAAGATATTTCCTTTTTCACCATAGCCCCTATGGGCTTCAAAATATCCCTTTGCCAATTCCACAAGAACAGCCTTAGCGAAACGCTTTTGATGGGGAAGATGTAACTCTGTGAGATGAATTAATAGAACACAGAGCAGTTTCTCAGAAAGCTCCTTTCCAGGTTTGAACGGAAGATATTTCCTTTTTCACCATAGCCCCTTATGGGCTTCCAAATATCCCTTTGTCACTTCCGCAAGAACAGACTTAGCGAAAGGCTTCTTGAAGGGAAAGATGTAAATCTGTGAGATGAATTAACAGAACACAGAGCAGTTCCTCAGAAAGCTTCTTTCCAGTTTTGAACGGAAGATATTTCCTTTTTCACCATAGCCCTCTATGGGCTTGCAAATATCACTTTTCCAATTCCAAGAAAACAGTTTTAGCGAAAGGCTTCTTGAAGGGAAAGATGTAACTCTGTGAGATGAATTATCGGAACACAGAGCAGTATCTCAGAAAGCTTCTTTCCAGTTTTGAACAGAAGATATTTACTTTTTCACCATAGCCCTCTATGGACTTCCAAATATCCCTTTGCCAATTCCACAAGAACAGCTTAGCGAAAGTCTTCTTGAAGGGAAAGATGTAACTCTGTGAGATGAATTAACAGAACACAGAGCAGTTTCTCAGAAAGCTTCTTTCCAGTTTTGAACGCAAGATATTTCCTTTTTCACCCTAGCCCTCTATGGGCTTCCAAGTATCCCTTTTCCAAATCCAAAAAAAAAGCGTTAGCGAAAGGCTTCTTGAAGGGAAAGATGTAACTCTGTGAGATGAATTAACAGAACACAGAGCAGTTTCTCAGAAAGCTTCTTTCCAGTTTTGAACGGAAGATATTTCCTTTTTCACCATAGCCCTCTAGGGGCTTCCAAATATCACTTTCCGAATTCCACAAGAACAGCCTCAGCGAAAGGCTTTTTGAAGGGAAAGATGTAACTCTGTGAGAGAAATTAACGGAACACAGAGCAGTATTTCAGAAAGCTTCTTTCCAGTTTTGAACAGAAGATATTTACTTTTCACCATAGCCCTCTATGGGCTTCCAAATATCCCTTTGCCAATTCCAGACGAACAGTCTTAGCGAAACGCTTCTTGATGGGGAAGATGTAACGCTGTGAGATGATTTAACAGAACACAGAGCAGTTTCTCAGAAAGCTTCTTTCCAGTTTTGAACGGTAGATATTTCCCTTTTCACCATAACCCTCTATGGGCGTCCAAATATCCCTTTGCGAATCACACAAGAACAGCCTTAGCGTAAGGCTTCTTGAAGGGAAAGATGTAGCTCTGTGAGATGAATTAACAGTACACAGAGCAGTTTCTCAGAAAGCTTCTTTCCAGTTTTGAACGGAAGATATTTCCTTTTTCACCCTAGCCTTCTATGGGCTTCCAAATATCCCTTTGCCAATTCCACAAGAACAGCTATAGCGAAAGGCTTCTTGAGGGGGAAGATGTAACTCTGTGAGATGAATTAACAGAACACAGAGCAGTTTCTCAGAAAGCTTCTTTCCAGTTTTGAACGGAAGATATTTCCTTTTTCACCATAGCCCCTATGGGCTTCAAAATATCCCTTTGCCAATTCCACAAGAACAGCCTTAGCGAAACGCTTTTGATGGGGAAGATGTAATCCTGTGAGATGAATTAATAGAACACAGAGCAGTTTCTCAGAAAGCTTCTTTCCAGGTTTGAACGGAAGATATTTCCTTTTTCAATATAGCCCTCTATGGGTTTCCAAATATCACTTTGCGAATTCCACAAGAACAGCCTTAGCGAAAGGCTTCTTGAAGGGAAAGATGTAACTCTGTAAGATGAATTAACAGAACACATAGCAATTTCTCAGATGCTTCTTTCCAGTTTTGAACGGAAGATATTTCCTTTTTCACCATAGCCCTCCATGGGCTTTCAAGTATCCCTTTGCCAGTTCCACAAGAACAGCCTTAGGGAAAGGCTTCTTGAAGGGAAAGATGTAACTCTGTGATATGAATTAACAGAACACAGAGCAGTTTCTCAGAAAGCTTCTTTCCAGTTTTGAACGGAAGATATTTCCTTTTTCACCATAGCCCCCTATGGACTTCTAAATATCCCTTTGCCAAATCCGGAAGAACAGCCTTAGCGAAACGCTTCTTGATGGGGAAGATGTAACTCTGTGAGATGATTTAACAGAACACAGAGCAGTTTCTCAGAAAGTTTCTTTCCAGTTTTGAACGGAATATATTTCCTTTTTCACCATAGCCCTCTATGGGCTTCTAAATATCACTTTGCGAATTCCACAAGAACAGCCTTAGCGTAAGGCTTCTTGAAGGGAAAGATGTAACTCTGTGAGATGAATTAACAGAACACAGAGCACTTTCTCAGAAAGCTTCTTTCCAGTTTTGAACGGAAGATATTTCCTTTATCACCCTAGCCCTCTATGGGCTTCCAAATATCCCTTTGCCAATTCCACAAGAACAGCTTTAGCGAAAGGCTTCTTGAAGGGGAAGATGTAACTCTGTGAGATGAATTAACAGAACACAGAGCAGTTTCTCAGAAAGCTTCTTTCCAGTTTTGAACGGAAGATATTTCCTTTTTCAACATAGCCCTCTTTGGGCTTCCAAATATCCCTTTGCCAATTCCAGACGAACAGTCTTAGCGAAACGCTTCTTGATGGGGAAGATGTAACTCTGTGAGATGATTTAACAGAACACAGAGCAGTTTCTCAGAAAGCTTCTTTCCAGTTTTGAACGGAAGATATTTCCCTTTTCACCATAACCCTCTATGGGCGTCCAAATATCGCTTTGCGAATCACACAAGAACAGCGTTAGCGTAAGGCTTCTTGAAGGGAAAGATGTAGCTCTGTGAGATGAATTAACAGTACACAGAGCAGTTTCTCAGAAAGCTTCTTTCCAGTTTTGAACGGAAGATATTTCCTTTTTCACCCTAGCCTTCTATGGGCTTCCAAATATCCCTTTGCCAATTCCACAAGAACAGCTTTTGCGAAAGGCTTCTTGAGGGGGAAGATGTAACTCTGTGAGATGAATTAACAGAACACAGAGCAGTTTCTCAGAAAGCTTCTTTCCAGTTTTGAACGGAAGATATTTCCTTTTTCACCATAGCCCCTATGGGCTTCAAAATATCCCTTTGCCAATTCCACAAGAACAGCCTTAGCGAAAGACTTCTAGAAGGGAAAGATGTAACTCTGTGAGATGAATTAACATAACACAGAGCAGTTTCTCAGAAAGCTTCTTTCCAGTTTGAAAGGAAGATATTTCCTTTTTCACCGTAGCCCTCTATCGGCATCCAAATATCCCTTTGCCAATTCCATAAGAACAGCCTTAGCGAAAGGCTCCTTGAAGGGAAAGATGTAGCTCTGTGAGATGAATTAACAGAACACAGAGCAGTTTCTCAGAAAGCTTCTTTCCAGTTTTGAACGGAAGATATTTCTGTTTTCATCATAGCCCTCTATGGGCTTCCAAATATCCGTTGGCCAATTCCACAAGAACAGCCTTAGCGAAAGGCTTCTTGAAAGGAAAGATGTAACTCTGTGAGATGAATTAACAGAACACAGAGCGGTTTCTCAGAAAGCTTCTTTCCAGTTTTGAACGGAAGATATTTCCTTTTTCACCCTAGCCCTCTATGGGCTTCCAAGTATCCCTTTTCCAAATCCAAAAAAAAAAGCGTTAGCGAAAGGCTTCTTGAAGGGAAAGATGTAACTCTGTGAGATGAATTAACAGAACACAGAGCAGTTTCTCACAAAGCTTCTTTCCAGTTTTGAACGGAAGATATTTCCTTTTTCACCATAGCCCTCCATGGGCTTCCAAATATCCCTTTGCCAGTTACACAAGAACAGCCTTAGCGAAACGCTTTTGATGGGGAAGATGTAACTCTGTGAGATGAATTAACAGAACACAGAGCGGTTTCTCAGAAAGCTTCTTTCCAGTTTTGAACGGAAGATATTTCCTTTTTCACCATAGCCCTCTAGGGGCTTCCAAATATCACTTTCCGAATTCCACAAGAACAGCCTCAGTGAAAGGCTTTTTGAAGGGAAAGATGTAACTCTGTGAGAGAAATTAACGGAACACAGAGCAGTATCTCAGAAAGCTTCTTTCCAGTTTTGAACAGAAGATATTTACTTTTTCACCATAGCCCTCTATGGGCTTCAAATATCCCTTTGCCAATTCCACAAGAACAGCTTAGCGAAAGTCTTCTTGAAGGGAAAGATGTAACTCTGTGAGATGAATTAACAGAACACAGAGCAGTTTCTCAGAAAGCTTCTTTCCAGTTTTGAACGGAAGATATTTCCGTTTTCATCATAGCCCTCTATGGGCTTCCAAATATCCGTTTGCCAATTCCACAAGAACAGCCTTAGTGAAAGGCTTCTTGAAGGGAAAGATGTAACTCTGTGAGATGAATTAACAGAACACAGAGCAGTTTCTCAGAAAGCTTCTTTCCAGTTTTGAACGGAAGATATTTCCTTTTTCACCCTAGCCCTCTATGGGCTTCCAAGTATCCCTTTCCAAATCCAAAAAAACAGCGTTAGCGAAAGGCTTCTTGAAGGGAAAGATGTAACTCTGTGAGATGAATTAACAGAACACAGAGCAGTTTCTCAGAAAGCTTCTTTCCAGTTTTGACCGGAAGATATTTCCTTTTTCACCATAGCCCTCTATGGGCTTCCAAATATCCCTTTGCCAACTCCACAAGAACAGCCTTAGCGAAAGGATTCTTGAAGGCAAAGATGTAATTCTGTGAGATGAATTAACAGAACACAGAGCAGTTTCTCAGAAAGCTTCTTTCCAGTTTTGAACGGAATATATTTCCTTTTTCATCATAGCCCTCTATGGGCTTCCAAATATCACTTTGCGAATTCCAAAAGAACAGCCTTAGCGAAACGCTTCTTGAAGGGAAAGATGTAACGCTGTGAGATGAATTAACAGAACACAGAGCAGTTTCTCAGAAAGCTTCTTTCCAGTTTTGAACGGAAGATATTTCCTTTTTCACCACAGCCCTCTATGGGCTTCAAAATATCCCTTTGCCAATTCCACAAGAACAGCCTTAGCGAAACGCTTTTGATGGGGAAGATGTAACTCTGTGAGATGAATTAACAGAACACAGAGCAGTTTCTCAGAAAGCTTCTTTCCAGTTTTGAACGGAAGATATTTCCTTTTTCAATGTAGCCCTCCAAGGGCTTCCAAATATCCCTTTGCCAGTTACACAAGAACAGCCTTAGCGAAACGCTTTTGATGGGGAAGATGTAACTCTGTGAGATGAATTAACAGAACACAGAGCAGTTTCTCAGAAAGCTTCTTTCCAGTTTTGAACGGAAGATATTTCCTTTTTCACCATAGCCCTCTATGGGCTTCCAAATATCACTTTGCGAATTCCACAAGAACAGCCTCAGCGAAAGGCTTCTTGAAGGGAAAGATGTAACTCTGTGAGAGAAATTAACGGAACACAGAGCAGTATCTCAGGAAGCTTCTTTCCAGTTTTGAACAGAAGATATTTACTTTTTCACCATAGCCCTCTATGGGCTTCCAAATATCCCTTTGCCAGTTCCAGAAGAACAGCCTTAGGGAAAGGCTTCTTGAAGGGAAAGATGTAACTCTGTGAGATGAATTAACAGAACACAGAGCAGTTTCTCAGAAAGCTTCTTTCCAGTTTTGAACGGAAGATATTTCCTCTTTCACCATAGCCCCCTATGGGCTTCCAAATATCCCTTTGCCAATTCCACAAGAACAGGCTTAGCGAACGGCTTCTTGAAGGGAAAGATGTAACTCTGTGAGATGAATTAACAGAACACAGAGCAGTTTCTCAGAAAGCTTCTTTCCAGTTTTGAATGGAAGATATTTCCTTTTTCACCATAGCCCTCTAAGGGCTTCCAAATATCCCTTTGCCAATTCCAAAAGAACACTCTTAGCGAAACGCTTCTTGATGGGGAAGATGTAACTCTGTGAGATTATTTAACAGAACACAGAGCAGTTTCTCAGAAAGATTTTTTCCAGTTTTGAACGGAAGATATTTCCTTTTTCACCATAGCCCTCTATGGGCTTCCAAATATCCCTTTGCCAATTCCAGAAGAACAGCCTTAGCGAAAGGCTTCTTGAAGGGAAAGATGTAACTCCGTGAGATGTATTAACAGAACACAGAGCAGTCTCTCAGAAAGCTTCTTTCCAGTTTTGAACGGAAGATATTTCCTTTTTCAGCATAGCCCTCTATGGGCTTCCAAATATCCCTTTGCCAATTCCACAAGAACAGACTTAGCGAAAGGCTTCCTGAAGGGAAAGATGTAACTCTGTGAGATAAAATAACAGAACACAGAGAAGTTTCTCAAAAAGCTTCTTTCCAGTTTTGAAAGGAAGATATTTCCTTTTTCACCTTAGCCCTCTATGGGCTTCCAAATATCACTTTGCCTATTCCACAAGAACAGCCTTAGCGAAAGGCTTCCTGAAGGGAAAGATGTAACTCTGTGAGATGAATTAACAGAACACAGAGCTGTTTCTCAGAAAGCTTCTTTACAGTTTTGAAAGGAAGATATTTCCTTTTTTCACCATAGCCCTCTATGGACTTCCAAATATCACTTTGCCAACTCCACAAGAACAGCCTTAGCGAAAGGCTTCTTGAAGGGAAAGATGTAACTCTGTGAGATGAATTAACAGAACACAGAGCAGTCTCTCAGAAAGCTTCTTTCCAGTTTTGAACGGAAGATATTTCCTTTTTCAGCATAGCCCTCTATGGGCTTCCAAATATCCCTTTGCCAATTCCACAAGAACAGCTTTAGCGAAAGGCTTCTTGAAGGGAAAGATGTAACTCTGTGAGATGAATTAACAGAACACAGAGCAGTTTCTCAGAAAGCTTCTTTCCACTTTTTAACGGAAGATATTTCCTTTTTCAACATAGCCCTCTATGGGCTTCCAAATATCCCTTTGCCAATTCCAGAAGAACATTCTTAGCGAAACGCTTCTTGATGGGGAAGATGTAACTCTGTGAGGTTATTTAACAGAACACAGAGCAGTTTCTCAGAAAGCTTCTTTCCAGTTTTGAACGGAAGATATTTCCCTTTTCACCATAACCCTCTATGGGCGTCCAAATATCCCTTTGCGAATCACACAAGAACAGCCTTAGCGTAAGGCTTCTTGAAGGGAAAGATGTAACTCTGTGAGATGAATTAACAGAACACAGAGCAGTTTCTCAGAAAGCTTCTTTCCAGTTTTGAACGGAAGATATTTCCTTTTTCACCCTAGCCGTCTATGGGCTTCCAAATATCCCTTTGCCAATTCCACAAGAACAGCTTTAGCGAAAGGCTTCTTGAGGGGGAAGATGTAACTCTGTGAGATGAATTAACAGAACACAGAGCAGTTTCTCAGAAAGCTTCTTTCCAGTTTTGAACGGAAGATATTTCCTTTTTCACCATAGCCCCTATGGGCTTCAAAATATCCCTTTGCCAATTCCACAAGAACAGCCTTAGCGAAACGCTTTTGATGGGGAAGATGTAACTCTGTGAGATGAATTAATAGAACACAGAGCAGTTTCTCAGAAAGCTCCTTTCCAGGTTTGAACGGAAGATATTTCCTTTTTCACCATAGCCCTCTATGGGTTTCCAAATATCACTTTGCCAATTCCAGACGAACAGTCTTAGCGAAACGCTTCTTGATGGGGAAGATGTAACTCTGTGAGATGATTTAACAGAACACAGAGCAGTTTCTCAGAAAGCTTCTTTCCAGTTTTGAACGGAAGATATTTCCCTTTTCACCATAACCCTCTATGGGCGTCCAAATATCGCTTTGCGAATCACACAAGAACAGCGTTAGCGTAAGGCTTCTTGAAGGGAAAGATGTAGCTCTGTGAGATGAATTAACAGTACACAGAGCAGTTTCTCAGAAAGCTTCTTTCCAGTTTTGAACGGAAGATATTTCCTTTTTCACCCTAGCCTTCTATGGGCTTCCAAATATCCCTTTGCCAATTCCACAAGAACAGCTTTTGCGAAAGGCTTCTTGAGGGGGAAGATGTAACTCTGTGAGATGAATTAACAGAACACAGAGCAGTTTCTCAGAAAGCTTCTTTCCAGTTTTGAACGGAAGATATTTCCTTTTTCACCATAGCCCCTATGGGCTTCAAAATATCCCTTTGCCAATTCCACAAGAACAGCCTTAGCGAAAGACTTCTAGAAGGGAAAGATGTAACTCTGTGAGATGAATTAACATAACACAGAGCAGTTTCTCAGAAAGCTTCTTTCCAGTTTGAAAGGAAGATATTTCCTTTTTCACCGTAGCCCTCTATCGGCATCCAAATATCCCTTTGCCAATTCCATAAGAACAGCCTTAGCGAAAGGCTCCTTGAAGGGAAAGATGTAGCTCTGTGAGATGAATTAACAGAACACAGAGCAGTTTCTCAGAAAGCTTCTTTCCAGTTTTGAACGGAAGATATTTCTGTTTTCATCATAGCCCTCTATGGGCTTCCAAATATCCGTTGGCCAATTCCACAAGAACAGCCTTAGCGAAAGGCTTCTTGAAAGGAAAGATGTAACTCTGTGAGATGAATTAACAGAACACAGAGCGGTTTCTCAGAAAGCTTCTTTCCAGTTTTGAACGGAAGATATTTCCTTTTTCACCCTAGCCCTCTATGGGCTTCCAAGTATCCCTTTTCCAAATCCAAAAAAAAAGCGTTAGCGAAAGGCTTCTTGAAGGGAAAGATGTAACTCTGTGAGATGAATTAACAGAACACAGAGCAGTTTCTCACAAAGCTTCTTTCCAGTTTTGAACGGAAGATATTTCCTTTTTCACCATAGCCCTCCATGGGCTTCCAAATATCCCTTTGCCAGTTACACAAGAACAGCCTTAGCGAAACGCTTTTGATGGGGAAGATGTAACTCTGTGAGATGAATTAACAGAACACAGAGCGGTTTCTCAGAAAGCTTCTTTCCAGTTTTGAACGGAAGATATTTCCTTTTTCACCATAGCCCTCTAGGGGCTTCCAAATATCACTTTCCGAATTCCACAAGAACAGCCTCAGTGAAAGGCTTTTTGAAGGGAAAGATGTAACTCTGTGAGAGAAATTAACGGAACACAGAGCAGTATCTCAGAAAGCTTCTTTCCAGTTTTGAACAGAAGATATTTACTTTTTCACCATAGCCCTCTATGGGCTTCAAATATCCCTTTGCCAATTCCACAAGAACAGCTTAGCGAAAGTCTTCTTGAAGGGAAAGATGTAACTCTGTGAGATGAATTAACAGAACACAGAGCAGTTTCTCAGAAAGCTTCTTTCCAGTTTTGAACGGAAGATATTTCCGTTTTCATCATAGCCCTCTATGGGCTTCCAAATATCCGTTTGCCAATTCCACAAGAACAGCCTTAGTGAAAGGCTTCTTGAAGGGAAAGATGTAACTCTGTGAGATGAATTAACAGAACACAGAGCAGTTTCTCAGAAAGCTTCTTTCCAGTTTTGAACGGAAGATATTTCCTTTTTCACCCTAGCCCTCTATGGGCTTCCAAGTATCCCTTTCCAAATCCAAAAAAACAGCGTTAGCGAAAGGCTTCTTGAAGGGAAAGATGTAACTCTGTGAGATGAATTAACAGAACACAGAGCAGTTTCTCAGAAAGCTTCTTTCCAGTTTTGACCGGAAGATATTTCCTTTTTCACCATAGCCCTCTATGGGCTTCCAAATATCCCTTTGCCAACTCCACAAGAACAGCCTTAGCGAAAGGATTCTTGAAGGCAAAGATGTAATTCTGTGAGATGAATTAACAGAACACAGAGCAGTTTCTCAGAAAGCTTCTTTCCAGTTTTGAACGGAATATATTTCCTTTTTCATCATAGCCCTCTATGGGCTTCCAAATATCACTTTGCGAATTCCAAAAGAACAGCCTTAGCGAAACGCTTCTTGAAGGGAAAGATGTAACGCTGTGAGATGAATTAACAGAACACAGAGCAGTTTCTCAGAAAGCTTCTTTCCAGTTTTGAACGGAAGATATTTCCTTTTTCACCACAGCCCTCTATGGGCTTCAAAATATCCCTTTGCCAATTCCACAAGAACAGCCTTAGCGAAACGCTTTTGATGGGGAAGATGTAACTCTGTGAGATGAATTAACAGAACACAGAGCAGTTTCTCAGAAAGCTTCTTTCCAGTTTTGAACGGAAGATATTTCCTTTTTCAATGTAGCCCTCCAAGGGCTTCCAAATATCCCTTTGCCAGTTACACAAGAACAGCCTTAGCGAAACGCTTTTGATGGGGAAGATGTAACTCTGTGAGATGAATTAACAGAACACAGAGCAGTTTCTCAGAAAGCTTCTTTCCAGTTTTGAACGGAAGATATTTCCTTTTTCACCATAGCCCTCTATGGGCTTCCAAATATCACTTTGCGAATTCCACAAGAACAGCCTCAGCGAAAGGCTTCTTGAAGGGAAAGATGTAACTCTGTGAGAGAAATTAACGGAACACAGAGCAGTATCTCAGGAAGCTTCTTTCCAGTTTTGAACAGAAGATATTTACTTTTTCACCATAGCCCTCTATGGGCTTCCAAATATCCCTTTGCCAGTTCCAGAAGAACAGCCTTAGGGAAAGGCTTCTTGAAGGGAAAGATGTAACTCTGTGAGATGAATTAACAGAACACAGAGCAGTTTCTCAGAAAGCTTCTTTCCAGTTTTGAACGGAAGATATTTCCTCTTTCACCATAGCCCCCTATGGGCTTCCAAATACCCCTTGGCCAATTCCACAAGAACAGGCTTAGCGAACGGCTTCTTGAAGGGAAAGATGTAACTCTGTGAGATGAATTAACAGAACACAGAGCAGTTTCTCAGAAAGCTTCTTTCCAGTTTTGAATGGAAGATATTTCCTTTTTCACCATAGCCCTCTAAGGGCTTCCAAATATCCCTTTGCCAATTCCAAAAGAACACTCTTAGCGAAACGCTTCTTGATGGGGAAGATGTAACTCTGTGAGATTATTTAACAGAACACAGAGCAGTTTCTCAGAAAGATTTTTTCCAGTTTTGAACGGAAGATATTTCCTTTTTCACCATAGCCCTCTATGGGCTTCCAAATATCCCTTTGCCAATTCCAGAAGAACAGCCTTAGCGAAAGGCTTCTTGAAGGGAAAGATGTAACTCCGTGAGATGTATTAACAGAACACAGAGCAGTCTCTCAGAAAGCTTCTTTCCAGTTTTGAACGGAAGATATTTCCTTTTTCAGCATAGCCCTCTATGGGCTTCCAAATATCCCTTTGCCAATTCCACAAGAACAGACTTAGCGAAAGGCTTCCTGAAGGGAAAGATGTAACTCTGTGAGATAAAATAACAGAACACAGAGAAGTTTCTCAAAAAGCTTCTTTCCAGTTTTGAAAGGAAGATATTTCCTTTTTCACCTTAGCCCTCTATGGGCTTCCAAATATCACTTTGCCTATTCCACAAGAACAGCCTTAGCGAAAGGCTTCCTGAAGGGAAAGATGTAACTCTGTGAGATGAATTAACAGAACACAGAGCTGTTTCTCAGAAAGCTTCTTTACAGTTTTGAAAGGAAGATATTTCCTTTTTTCACCATAGCCCTCTATGGACTTCCAAATATCACTTTGCCAACTCCACAAGAACAGCCTTAGCGAAAGGCTTCTTGAAGGGAAAGATGTAACTCTGTGAGATGAATTAACAGAACACAGAGCAGTCTCTCAGAAAGCTTCTTTCCAGTTTTGAACGGAAGATATTTCCTTTTTCAGCATAGCCCTCTATGGGCTTCCAAATATCCCTTTGCCAATTCCACAAGAACAGCTTTAGCGAAAGGCTTCTTGAAGGGAAAGATGTAACTCTGTGAGATGAATTAACAGAACACAGAGCAGTTTCTCAGAAAGCTTCTTTCCACTTTTTAACGGAAGATATTTCCTTTTTCAACATAGCCCTCTATGGGCTTCCAAATATCCCTTTGCCAATTCCAGAAGAACATTCTTAGCGAAACGCTTCTTGATGGGGAAGATGTAACTCTGTGAGGTTATTTAACAGAACACAGAGCAGTTTCTCAGAAAGCTTCTTTCCAGTTTTGAACGGAAGATATTTCCCTTTTCACCATAACCCTCTATGGGCGTCCAAATATCCCTTTGCGAATCACACAAGAACAGCCTTAGCGTAAGGCTTCTTGAAGGGAAAGATGTAACTCTGTGAGATGAATTAACAGAACACAGAGCAGTTTCTCAGAAAGCTTCTTTCCAGTTTTGAACGGAAGATATTTCCTTTTTCACCCTAGCCGTCTATGGGCTTCCAAATATCCCTTTGCCAATTCCACAAGAACAGCTTTAGCGAAAGGCTTCTTGAGGGGGAAGATGTAACTCTGTGAGATGAATTAACAGAACACAGAGCAGTTTCTCAGAAAGCTTCTTTCCAGTTTTGAACGGAAGATATTTCCTTTTTCACCATAGCCCCTATGGGCTTCAAAATATCCCTTTGCCAATTCCACAAGAACAGCCTTAGCGAAACGCTTTTGATGGGGAAGATGTAACTCTGTGAGATGAATTAATAGAACACAGAGCAGTTTCTCAGAAAGCTCCTTTCCAGGTTTGAACGGAAGATATTTCCTTTTTCACCATAGCCCTCTATGGGTTTCCAAATATCACTTTGCGAATTCCACAAGAACAGCTTTAGCGAAAGGCTTCTTGAAGGGAAAGATGTAACTCTCTAAAATGAATTAACAGAACACATAGCAATTTCTCAGAAAGCTTCTTTCCAGTTTTGAACGGAAGATATTTCCTTTTTCACCATCGCCCTCCATGGGCTTTCAAATATCCCTTTGCCAGTTCCACAAGAACAGCCTTAGGGAAAGGCTTCTTGAAGGGAAAGATGTAACTCTGTGATATGAATTAACAGAACACAGAGCAGTTTCTCAGAAAGCTTCTTTCCAGTTTTGAACGGAAGATATTTCCTTTTTCACCATAGCCCCCTATGGACTTCCAAATATCCCTTTGCCAATTCCAGAAGAACAGCCTTAGCGAAACGCTTCTTGAGGGGGAAGATGTAACTCTGTGAGATGATTTAACAGAACACAGAGCAGTTTCTCAGAAAGCTTCTTTCCAGTTTTGAACGGAATATATTTCCTTTTTCACCATAGCCCTCTATGGGCTTCCAAATATCACTTTGCGAATTCCACGAGAACAGCCTTAGCGAAAGGCTTCTTTAAGGGAAAGATGTAACTCTGTGAGATGAATTAACAGAACACAGAGCAGTTTCTCAGAAAGCTTCTTTCCAGTTTTGAACGGAAGATATTTCCTCTTTCACCATAGCCCTCCATGGGCTTCCAAATATCCCTTTGCCAGTTCTACAAGAACAGCCTTAGCGAAAGGCTTCTTGAAGGGAAAGATGTAACTCTGTGATATGAATTAACAGAACACAGAGCAGTTTCTCAGAAAGCTTCTTTCCAGTTTTGAACGGAAGATATTTCCTTTTTCACCATAGCCCTCCATGGGCTTTCAAATATCCCTTTGCCAGTTCCACAAGAACAGCCTTAGGGAAAGGCTTCTTGAAGGGAAAGATGTAACTCTGTGATATGAATTAACAGAACACAGAGCAGTTTCTCAGAAAGCTTCTTTCCAGTTTTGAACGGAAGATATTTCCTTTTTCACCATAGCCCCCTATGGACTTCCAAATATCCCTTTGCCAATTCCAGAAGAACAGCCTTAGCGAAACGCTTCTTGATGGGGAAGATGTAACTCTGTGAGATGATTTAACAGAACACAGAGCAGTTTCTCAGAAAGCTTCTTTCCAGTTTTGAACGGAAGATATTTCCTTTTTCACCATAGCCCTCTATGGGCTTCCAAATATCCCTTTGCCAATTCAACAAGAACAGCCTTAGCGAAAGGCTTCCTGAAGCGAAAGATGTAACTCTGTGAGATGAATTAACAGAACACAGAGCCGTTTCTCAGAAAGATTTTTTCCAGTTTTGAACGGAAGATATTTCCTTTTTCACCATAGCCCTCTATGGGCTTCCAAATATCCCTTTGCCAATTCCACAAGAACAGCCTTAGCGAAAGGCTTCTTGAAGGGAAAGATGTAACTCCGTGAGATGTATTAACAGAACACAGAGCAGTCTCTCAGAAAGCTTCTTTCCAGTTTTGAACGGAAGATATTTCCTTTTTCAGCATAGCCCTCTATGGGCTTCCAAATATCCCTTTGCCAATTCCACAAGAACAGACTTAGCGAAAGGCTTCCTGAAGGGAAAGATGTAACTCTGTGAGATAAAATAACAGAACACAGAGAAGTTTCTCAAAAAGCTTCTTTCCAGTTTTGAAAGGAAGATATTTCCTTTTTCACCTTAGCCCTCTATGGGCTTCCAAATATCACTTTGCCTATTCCACAAGAACAGCCTTAGCGAAAGGCTTCCTGAAGGGAAAGATGTAACTCTGTGAGATGAATTAACAGAACACAGAGCTGTTTCTCAGAAAGCTTCTTTACAGTTTTGAAAGGAAGATATTTCCTTTTTTCACCATAGCCCTCTATGGACTTCCAAATATCACTTTGCCAACTCCACAAGAACAGCCTTAGCGAAAGGCTTCTTGAAGGGAAAGATGTAACTCTGTGAGATGAATTAACAGAACACAGAGCAGTCTCTCAGAAAGCTTCTTTCCAGTATTGAACGGAAGATATTTCCTTTTTCAGCATAGCCCTCTATGGGCTTCCAAATATCCCTTTGCCAATTCCACAAGAACAGCTTTAGCGAAAGGCTTCTTGAAGGGAAAGATGTAACTCTGTGAGATGAATTAACAGAACACAGAGCAGTTTCTCAGAAAGCTTCTTTCCACTTTTTAACGGAAGATATTTCCTTTTTCAACATAGCCCTCTATGGGCTTCCAAATATCCCTTTGCCAATTCCAGAAGAACATTCTTAGCGAAACGCTTCTTGATGGGGAAGATGTAACTCTGTGAGATTATTTAACAGAACACAGAGCAGTTTCTCAGAAAGCTTCTTTCCAGTTTTGAACGGAAGATATTTCCCTTTTCACCATAACCCTCTATGGGCGTCCAAATATCCCTTTGCGAATCACACAAGAACAGCCTTAGCGTAAGGCTTCTTGAAGGGAAAGATGTAACTCTGTGAGATGAATTAACAGAACACAGAGCAGTTTCTCAGAAAGCTTCTTTCCAGTTTTGAACGGAAGATATTTCCTTTTTCACCATAGCCCCTATGGGCTTCAAAATATCCCTTTGCCAATTCCACAAGAACAGCCTTAGCGAAACGCTTTTGATGGGGAAGATGTAACTCTGTGAGATGAATTAATAGAACACAGAGCAGTTTCTCAGAAAGCTCCTTTCCAGGTTTGAACGGAAGATATTTCCTTTTTCACCATAGCCCTCTATGGGTTTCCAAATATCACTTTGCGAATTCCACAAGAACAGCTTTAGCGAAAGGCTTCTTGAAGGGAAAGATGTAACTCTCTAAAATGAATTAACAGAACACATAGCAATTTCTCAGAAAGCTTCTTTCCAGTTTTGAACGGAAGATATTTCCTTTTTCACCATCGCCCTCCATGGGCTTTCAAATATCCCTTTGCCAGTTCCACAAGAACAGCCTTAGGGAAAGGCTTCTTGAAGGGAAAGATGTAACTCTGTGATATGAATTAACAGAACACAGAGCAGTTTCTCAGAAAGCTTCTTTCCAGTTTTGAACGGAAGATATTTCCTTTTTCACCATAGCCCCCTATGGACTTCCAAATATCCCTTTGCCAATTCCAGAAGAACAGCCTTAGCGAAACGCTTCTTGATGGGGAAGATGTAACTCTGTGAGATGATTTAACAGAACACAGAGCAGTTTCTCAGAAAGCTTCTTTCCAGTTTTGAACGAAATATATTTCCTTTTTCACCATAGCCCTCTATGGGCTTCCAAATATCACTTTGCGAATTCCACGAGAACAGCCTTAGCGAAAGGCTTCTTTAAGGGAAAGATGTAACTCTGTGAGATGAATTAACAGAACACAGAGCAGTTTCTCAGAAAGCTTCTTTCCAGTTTTGAACGGAAGATATTTCCTTTTTCACCATAGCCCTCCATGGGCTTCCAAATATCCCTTTGCCAGTTCTACAAGAACAGCCTTAGGGAAAGTCTTCTTGAAGGGAAAGATGTAACTCTGTGATATGAATTAACAGAACACAGAGCAGTTTCTCAGAAAGCTTCTTTCCAGTTTTGAACGGAAGATATTTACTTTTTCACCATAGCCCTCTATGGGATTCCAAATATCCCTTTGCGAATTCCAGAAGAACAGTCTTAGCGAAACGCTTCTTGATGGGGAAGATGTAACTCTGTGAGATGATTTAACAGAACACAGAGCAGTTTCTCAGAAAGCTTCTTTCCAGTTTTGAACGGAAGATATTTCCTTTTTCACCATAGCCCCTTATGGGCTTCCAAATATCCCTTTGTCACTTCCACAAGAACAGAATTAGCGAAAGGCTTCTTGAAGGGAAAGATGTAACTCTGTGAGATGAATTAACAGAACACAGAGCAGTTTCTCAGAAAGCTTCTTTCCAGTTTTGAACGGAAGATATTTCCTTTTTCTCCATAGCCCTCTATTGGCTTCCAAATATCACTTTTCCAATTCCAAGAAAACAGTTTTAGCGAAAGGCTCCTTGAAGGGAAAGATGTAACTCTGTGAGATGAATTAACGGAACACAGAGCAGTATCTCAGAAAGCTTCTTTCCAGTTTTGAACAGAAGATATTTACTTTTTCACCATAGCCCTCTATGGACTTCCAAATATCCCTTTGCCAATTCCACAAGAACAGCTTAGCGAGAGTCTTCTTGAAGGGAAAGATGTAACTCTGTGAGATGAATTAACAGAACACAGAGCAGTTCCTCAGAAAGCTTCTTTCCAGTTTTGAACGGAAGATATTTCCGTTTTCATCATAGCCCTCTATGGGCTTCCAAATATCCGTTTGCCAATTCCACAAGAACAGCCTTAGCGAAAGGCTTCTTGAAGGGAAAGATGTAACTCTGTGAGATGAATTAACAGAACACAGAGCGGTTTCTCAGAAAGCTTCTTTCCAGTTTTGAACGGAAGATATTTCCTTTTTCACCCTAGCCCTCTATGGGCTTCCAAGTATCCCTTTTCCAAATCCAAAAAAAACAGCGTTAGCGAAAGGCTTCTTGAAGGGAAAGATGTAACTCTGTGAGATGAATTAACAGAACACAGAGCAGTTTCTCAGAAAGCTTCTTTCCAGTTTTGAACGGAAGATATTTCCTTTTTCACCATAGCCCTCCATGGGCTTCCAAATATCCCTTTGCCAGTTACACAAGAACAGCCTTAGCGAAACGCTTTTGATGGGGAAGATGTAACTCTGTGAGATGAATTAACAGAACACAGAGCAGTTTCTCAGAAAGCTTCTTTCCAGTTTTGAACGAAAGATATTTCCTTTTTCACCATAGCCCTCTATGGGCTTCCAAATATCACTTTGCGAATTCCACAAGAACAGCCTCAGCGAAAGGCTTTTTGAAGCGAAAGATGTAACTCTGTGAGATGAATTAACAGAACACAGAGCAGTTTCTCAGAAAGCTTCTTTCCAGTTTTGAACGGAAGGTATTTCCTTTTTCACCATAGCCCTCCACGGGCTTCCAAATATCCCTTTGCCAGTTCCACAAGAACAGCCTTAGGGAAAGGCTTCTTGAAGGGAAAGATGTAACTCTGTGAGATGAATTAACAGAACACAGAGCAGTTTCCAAGAAAGCTTCTTTCCAGTTTTGAACGGAAGATATTTCCTTTTTCACCATAGCCCCCTATGGGCTTCCAAATATCCATTTGGCAATTCCACAAGAACAGCCTTAGCGAAACGCTTCTTGATGGGGAAGATGTAACTCTGTGAGATGATTTAACAGAACACAGAGCAGTTTCACAGAAATCTTCTTTCCACTTTTGAACGGAAGATATTTCCTTTTTCACCATAGCCCTCTACAGGCTTCCAAATATCCCTTTGCCAATTCCAGAAGAACAGCCTTAGCGAAAGGCTTCTTGAAGGGAAAGATGTAACTCTGTGAGATGAATTAACAGAACACAGAGCAGTTTCTCAGAAAGCTTCTTTCCAGTTTTGAACGGAAGATATTTCCTTTTGCACCATAGCCCTCCATGGGCTTTCAAATATCCCTTTGCCAGTTCTACAAGAACAGCCTTAGGGAAAGGCTTCTTGAACGGAAAGATGTAACTCTGTGATATGAATTAACAGAACACAGAGCAGTTTCTCAGAAAGCTTCTTTCCAGTTTTGAACGGAAGATATTTCCTTTTTCACCATAGCCCTCTATGGGCTTCCAAATATCCCTTTGCGAATTCCAGAAGAACATTCTTAGCGAAACGCTTCTTGATGGGGAAGATGTAACTCTGTGAGATGATTTAACAGAACACAGAGCAGTTTCTCAGAAAGCTTCTTTCCAGTTTTGAACGGAAGATATTTCCTTTTTCACCATAGCCCCTTATGGGCTTCCAAATATCCCTTTGTCACTTCCACAAGAACAGAATTAGCGAAAGGCTTCTTGAAGGGAAAGATGTAACTCTGTGAGATGAATTAACAGAACACAGAGCAGTTTCTCAGAAAGCTTCTTTCCAGTTTTGAACGGAAGATATTTCCTTTTTCTCCATAGCCCTCTACGGGCTTCCAAATATCACTTTTCCAATTCCAAGAAAACAGTTTTAGCGAAAGGCTTCTTGAAGGGAAAGATGTAACTCTGTGAGATGAATTAACGGAACACAGAGCAGTATCTCAGAAAGCTTCTTTCCAGTTTTGAAAAGAAGATATTTACTTTTTCACCATAGCCCTCTATGGACTTCCAAATATCCCTTTGCCAATTCCACAAGAACAGCTTAGCGAAAGGCTTCTTGAAGGGAAAGATGTAACTCTGTGAGATGAATTAACAGAACACAGAGCAGTTTCTCAGAAAGCTTCTTTCAAGTTTTGAACGGAAGATATTTCCGTTTTCATCATAGCCCTCTATGGGCTTCCAAATATCCGTTTGCCAATTCCACAAGAACAGCCTTAGCGAAAGGCTTCTTGAAGGGAAAGATGTAACTCTGTGAGATGAATTAACAGAACACAGAGCGGTTTCTCAGAAAGCTTCTTTCCAGTTTTGAACGGAAGATATTTCCTTTTTCACCCTAGCCCTCTATGGGCTTCCAAGTATTCCTTTTCCAAATCCAAAAAAACAGCGTTAGCGAAAGGCTTCTTGAAGGGAAAGATGTAACTCTGTGAGATGAATTAACAGAACACAGAGCAGTTTCTCAGAAAGCTTCTTTCCAGTTTTGAACGGAAGATATTTCCTTTTTCACCATAGCCCTCCATGGGCCTCCAAATATCCCTTTGCCAGTTACACAAGAACAGCCTTAGCGAAACGCTTTTGATGGGGAAGATGTAACTCTGTGAGATGAATTAACAGAACACAGAGCAGTTTCTCAGAAAGCTTCTTTCCAGTTTTGAACGGAAGATATTTCCTTTTTCACCATAGCCCCTATGGGCTTCAAAATATCCCTTTGCCAATTCCACAAGAACAGCCTTTGCGAAACGCTTTTGATGGGGAAGATGTAACTCTGTGAGATGAATTAATAGAACACAGAGCAGTTTCTCAGAAAGCTTCTTTCCAGGTTTGAACGGAAGATATTTCCTTTTTCACCATAGCCCTCTATGGGTTTCCAAATATCACTTTGCGAATTCCACAAGAACAGCTTTAGCGAAAGGCTTCTTGAAGGGAAAGATGTAACTCTGTAAGATGAATTAACAGAACACATAGCAATTTCTCAGAAAGCTTCTTTCCACTTTTGAACGGAAGATATTTCCTTTTTCACCATAGCCCTCCATGGGCTTTCAAATATTCCTTTGCCAGTTCCACAAGAACAGACTTAGCGAAAGGCTTCTTGAAGGGAAAGATGTAACTCTGTGATATGAATTAACAGAACACAGAGCAGTTTCTCAGAAAGCTTCTTTCCAGTTTTGAACGGAAGATATTTCCTTTTTCACCATAGCCCCCTATGGACTTCCAAATATCCCTTTGCCAATTCCAGAAGAACAGCCTTAGCGAAACGCTTCTTGATGGGGAAGATGTAACTCTGTGAGATGATTTAACAGAACACAGAGCAGTTTCTCAGAGAGCTTCTTTCCAGTTTTGAACGGAATATATTTCCTTTTTCACCATAGCCCTCTATGGGCTTCCAAATATCACTTTGCGAATTCCACAAGAACAGCCTTAGCGAAAGGCTTCTTTAAGGGAAAGATGTAACTCTGTGAGATGAATTAACAGAACACAGAGCAGTTTCTCAGAAAGTTTCTTTCCAGTTTTGAACGGAAGATATTTCCTTTTTCACCATAGCCCTCCTTGGGCTTCCAAATATCCCTTTGCCAGTTCTACAAGAACAGCCTTAGGGAAAGGCTTCTTGAAGGGAAAGATGTAACTCTGTGATATGAATTAACAGAACACAGAGCAGTTTCTCCGAAAGCTTCTTTCCAGTTTTGTACGGAAGATATTTCCTTTTTCACCATAGCCCTCTATGGGCTTCCAAATATCCCTTTGCGAATTCCAGAAGAACAGTCTTAGTGAAACGCTTCTTGATGGGGAAGATGTAACTCTGTGAGATGATTTAACAGAACACAGAGCAGTTTCTCAGAAAGCTTCTTTCCAGTTTTGAACGGAAGATATTTCCTTTTTCACCATAGCCCTCTATGGGCTTCCAAATATCCCTTTGCCAATTCCACAAGAACAGCCTTAGCGAAAGACTTCTTGAAGGGAAAGATGTAACTCTGTGAGATGAATTAACATAACACAGAGCAGTTTCTCAGAAAGCTTCTTTCCAGTTTTGAAAGGAAGTTATTTCCTTTTTCACCGTAGCCCTCTATCGGCGTCCAAATATCCCTTTGCCAATTCCACAAGAACAGCCTTAGCGAAAGGCTCCTTGAAGGGAAAGATGTAGCTCTGTGAGATGAATTAACAGAACACAGAGCAGTTTCTCAGAAAGCTTCTTTCCAGTTTTGAACGGAAGATATTTACTTTTTCACCATAGCCCTCTATGGGCTTCCAAATATCCGTTTGCCAATTCCACAAGAACAGCCTTAGCGAAAGGCTTCTTGAAGGGAAAGATGTAACTCTGTGAGATGAATTAACAGAACACAGAGCGGTTTCTCAGAAAGCTTCTTTCCAGTTTTGAACGGAAGATATTTCCTTTTTCACCGTAGCCCTCTATGGGCTTCCAAGTATCCCTTTTCCAAATCCAAAAAAACAGCCTTAGCGAAAGGCTTCTTGAAGGGAAAGATGTAACTCTGTGAGATGAATTAACAGAACACAGAGCAGTTTCTCAGAAAGCTTCTTTCCAGTTTTGAACGGAAGATATTTCCTTTTTCACCATAGCCCTCCATGGGCTTCCAAATATCCCTTTGCCAGTTACACAAGAACAGCCTTAGCGAAACGCTTTTGATGGGGAAGATGTAACTCTGTGAGATGAATTAACAGAACACAGAGCAGTTTCTCAGAAAGCTTCTTTCCAGTTTTGAACGGAAGATATTTCCTTTTTCACCATAGCCCTCTATGGGCTTCCAAATATCACTTTGCGAATTCCACAAGAACAGCCTCAGCGAAAGGCTTCTTGAAGGGAAAGATGTAACTCTGTGAGATGAATTAACAGAACACAGAGCAGTTTCTCAGAAAGCTTCTTTCCAGTTTTGAACGGAAGGTATTTCCTTTTTCACCATAGCCCTCCACGGGCTTCCAAATATCCCTTTGCCAGTTCCACAAGAACAGCCTTAGGGAAAGGCTTCTTGAAGGGAAAGATGTAACTCTGTGAGATGAATTAACAGAACACAGAGCAGTTTCTCAGAAAGCTTCCTTCCAGTTTTGAACGGAAGATATTTCCTTTTTCACCATAGCCCCCTAAGGGCTTCCAAATATCCCTTTGCCAATTCCACAAGAACAGCCTTAGCGAAACGCTTCTTGATGGGGAAGATGTAACTCTGTGAGATGATTTAACAGAACACAGAGCAGTTTCACAGAAAGCTTCTTTCCACTTTTGAACGGAAGATATTTCCTTTTTCACCATAGCCCTCTACGGGCTTCCAAATATCCCTTTGCCAATTCCACAAGAACAGCCTTAGCGAAAGGCTTCTTGAAGGGAAAGATGTAACTCTGTGAGATGAATTAACAGAACACAGAGCAGTTTCTCAGAAAGCTTCTTTCCAGTTTTGAACGGAAGATATTTCCTTTTTCACCATAGCCCTCTATGGGCTTCCAAATATCCATTTGCCAATTGCAGAAGAACAGTCTTAGCGAAACGCTTCTTGATGGGGAAGATGTAACTCTGTGAGATTACTTAACAGAACACAGAGCAGTTTCTCAGAAAGCTTCTTTCCAGTTTTGAACGGAAGATATTTCGTTTTTCACCACAGCCCTCTAAGGGCTTCCAACTATCCCTTTGCCAATTCCATAAGAAGAGCCTTAGCGAAAGGCTTCTTGAAGGGAACGATGTAACTCTGTGAGATGAATTAACAGAACACAGAGCAGTTTCTCAGAAAGCTTCTTTCCAGTTGTGAACGGAAGATATTTCCTTTTTCACCATAGCCCTCTATGGGCTTCCAAATATCCCTTTGCCAATTCAAGAAGAACAGCCTTAGCGAAAGGCATCCTGAAGAGAAAGTTGTAATTCTGTGAGATGAATTAACAGAACACAGAGCAGTTTCTCAGAAAGCTTTTTTCCAGTTTGGTAAGGAAGATAGTTCCTTTTTCACCATAGCCCTCAGTGGGCTTCCAAATATCACTTTGCCAATTCCACAAGAACAGCCTTAGCGAAAGGCTTCATGAAGGGAAAGATGTAACTCTGTCAGATGAATTAACAGAACACAGAGCAGTTTCTCGGAAAGATTCTTTCCAGTTTTGAACGGAAAATATATCCTTTTTTCACCATAGCACTCTATGGGCTTGCAAATATCGCTTTGCCAATTCCATAAGAACAGCCTTAGCGAAAGGCTTCTTGAAGGGAAAGATGCAACTCTGTGAGATGAATTAACAGAACACAGAGCAGTCTCTCAGAAAGCTTCTTTCCAGTTTTGAACGGAAGATATTTCCTTTTTCACCATAGCCCTCTATGGGCTTCCAAATATCCCTTTGCCAATACCACAAGAACAGCCTAAGCGAAAGGCTTCTTGAAGGGAAAGATGTAACTCTGTGAGATGAAATAACAGAACACAGAGCATTCTCTCAGAAAGCTTCTTTCCAGTTTTGAACGGAAGATATTTCCTTTTTCAGCATAGCCCTCTATGGGCTTCCAAATATCCCTTTGCCAATTCCACAAGAACAGCCTTAGCGAAAGGCTTCTTGAAGGGAAAGATGTAACTCTGTGAGATGAATTAACAGAACGCAGAGCAGTCTCTCAGAAAGTTTCTTTCCAGTTATGAACGGAAGATATTTCCTTTTTCAGCATAGCCCTCTATGGGCTTCCAAGTATCCCTTTGCCAATACCACAAGAACAGCCTAAGCGAAAGGCTTCTTGAAGGGAAAGATGTAACTCTTTGAGGTGAATTAACAGAACACAGACCAGTTTCTCAGATAGCTTCTTTCCAGTTTTGAACGGAAGATATTTCCTTTTTCACCATAGCCCTCTATGGGCATACAAATATCCCTTTGCCAATTCCAGAAGAACAGCCTTAGCGAAAGGCTTCTTGAAGGGAAAGATGTAACTCTGTGAGATGAATTAACAGAACACAGAGCAGTTTCTCAGAAAGCTTCTTTCCAGTTTTGAACGAAAGATATTTCCTTTTTCTCCATAGCCCTCAATGGGCTTCCAAATATCGCTTTGCGAATTCCACAAGTACAGCCTTAGCGAAAGGCTTCTTGAAGGGAAAGATGTAACTCTGTGAGATGAATTAACAGAACACAGAGCAATTTCTCAGGAAGCTTCTTTCCAGTTTTGAACGGAAGATATTTCCTTTTTCACCATAGCCCTCTATGGGCTTCCAAATATCCCTTTGCCAATTCAACAAGAACAGCCTTAGCAAAACGCTTCTTGAAAGGAAAGATGTAACTCTGTGAGATGAAATAACAGAACACAGAGCAGTCTCTCAGAGAGCTTCTTTCCAGTTTTGAACGGAAGATATTTCCTTTTTCATCATAGCCCTCTATGGGCTTCCAAATATCACTTTGCCAATTCCACAAGAAGAGCCTTAGCGAAAGGCTTCTTGAAGGGAAAGATGTAACTCTGTGAGATGAATTAACAGAACACAGAACAGTTTCTCAGAAAGCTTCTTTCCAGTTTTTAACGGAAGATATTTCCTTTTTCACCATAGCCCTCTATGGGCTTCCAAATATCCCTTTGCCAATTCCACAAGAACAGCCTTAGCGAAAGGCTTCTTGAAGGGAAAGATGTAACTCTGTGAGATAAATTAACAGAACACAGAGCAGTTTCTCAGAAAGCTTCTTTCCACTCTTGAACGGAAGATATATCCTTTTTTCGCCATAGCCCTCTATGGGCTTCCAAATATCTCTTTGCCAATTCCACAAGAACAGCCTTAATGAAAGGCTTCTTGAAGGGAAAGATGTAACTCTGTGAGATGAATTAACAGAACACAGAGAAGTTTCTCAGAAAGCTTCTTTCCAGTTTTGAAGGGAAGATATTTCCTTTTTCACCATAGCCCTCTATGGGCTTCCAAATATCACTTTGCCAATTCCAAAAGAACAGTCTTAGCGAAAGACTTCTTGAAGGGAAAGATGTAACTCTGTGAGATGAATTAACAGAACACAGAGCAGTTTCTCAGAAAGCTTCTTTCCAGTTTTGAACGGAAGATATTTCCTTTTTCACCATAACCCTCTATGGGCTTACAAATACCTCTTTGCAAATTCTACAAGAACAGTCCTAGCAAAAGGCTTCTTGAAGAGAAAGATGTAACTCTGTGAGGTGAATTAACAGAACACAGAGCAGTTTCTCAGAAAACTTGTTTCCATTTTTGAAAGGAAGATATTTCCTTTTCACCATAGCCCTCTATGGGCTTCCATATATCCCTTTGCGAATTCCACAAGAACAGTCCTAGCAAAAGGCTTCTTGAAGGGAAAGATGTAACTCTGTGAGATGCATTAACAGAACACAGAACAGTCTCTCAGAAAGCTTCTTTCCAGTTTTGAACGGAAGATATTTCCTTTTTCACCATAGCCCTCTAAGGGCTTCCAAATATCCCTTTGCCAATTCCACAAGAAGAGCCTTAGAGAAAGGCTTCTTGAAGGGAAAGATGTAACTCTGTGAGATCAATTAACAGAACACAGAGCAGTTTCTCAGAAAGCTTCTTTCCAGTTTTGAACGGAAAATATTTCCTTTTTAACCATAGCCCTCTATGGGCTTCCAAATATCCCTTTGCCAATTCCACAAGAACAGCCTTAGCGAAAGGCTTCCTGAAGGGAAAGATGTAACTCTGTGAGATAAATTAACAGAACACAGAGCAGTTTTTCAGAAAACTTCTTTCCAGTTTTGAAAGGAAGACATTTCCTTTTTCTGCAAAGCCCTCTACGGGCTTCCAAATATCACTTTGCCATTCCACAAGACCACCCTTACCGAAAGGATTCTTGAAGGGAAAGATGTAACTCTGTGAAATGAATTAACAGAACACAGAGCAGATTCTCAGAAAGCTTCTTTCCAGTTTTGAACGGAAGATATTTCCTTTTTTCACCTTAGCCCTCTATGGGCTTCCAAATATCACTTTGGCAATTCCACAAGAAGAGCCTTAGCGAAATGCTTCTTGAAGGGAAAGATGTAACTCTTTGAGATGAATTAACAGAACACAGAGCAGTTTCTCAGAAAGCTTCTTTCCAGTTTTGAACGGAAGATATTTCCTTTTTCAACATAGCCCTCTATGGGCTTCCAAATATCCCATTGCGAATTCCACAAGTACAGCCTTAGCGAAAGGCTTCTTAAAGGGAAAGATGTAACGCTGTGAGACGTATTAACAGAACACAGAGCAGTCTCTCAGAAAGCTTCTTTCCAGTTTTGAACAAAAGATTTTTCGTTTTTCACCATAGCCCTCTAAGGGCTTCCAAATATCCCTTTGCCAATTCCACAAGAAGAGCCTTAGCGAAAGGCTTCTTGAAGGGATACATGTAACTCTGTGAGATGAATTAACCGAACACAGAGCAGTTTCTCAGAAAGCTTCTTTCCAGTTTTGAAAGGAAGATATTTCCTTTTTCACCATAGCCCTCTACGGTCGTCCAAATATCACTTTGCGAATTCTCCAAGAACAGCCTTAGCGAAAGGCTTCTTTAATGAAAGATGTATCTCTCTGTGATGAATTAACCGAACACAGAGCAGTTTCTCAGAAAGCTTCTTTCCAGTTTTGAACGGAAGATATTTCCTTTTTCACCCTAGCCCTCTATGGGCTTCCAAATATCCCTTTGCCAATTCCACAAGAACAGCCTTAGCGAAAGGATTCTTGAAGGGAAAGATGTAACTCTGTGAGATTTTTTAACAGAACACAGAGCAGTTTCTCAGAAAGCTTCTTTCCAGTTTTGAACGGAAGATATTTCCTTTTTCACCATAACCCTCTATGGGCTTCCAAATACCTCTTTGCAAATTCTACAAGAACAGTCCTAGCAAAAGGATTCTTGAAGAGAACCATGTAACTCTGTGAGATGAATTAACAGAACACAGAGCAGTTTCTCAGAAAGCTTCTTTCCAGTTTTGAAAGGAAGATATTTCCTTTTTCACCATAGCCCTCTATGGGCTTCCAAATATCCCTTTGCGAATTCCACAAGAAGAGTCCTAGCAAAAGGCTTCTTGAAGGGAAAGATGTAACTCTGTGAGATGCATTAACAGAACACAGAACAGTCTCTCAGAAAGTTTTTTCCAGTTTTGAACGGAAGATATTTCCTTTTTCACCATAGCCCTCTATGGGTTTCCAAATATCACTTTCCGAATTCCACAAGAACAGCCTTAGCGAAAGAATTCTTGAAGGGAAAGATGTAACTCTGTGAGATGAATTAACAGAACACAGAGCAGTTTCTCAGAAAGCTTCTTTCCAGTTTTGAACGGAAGATATTTCCTTTTTCAGCATAGCCCTCTATGGGCTTCCAAATATCCCTTTGCCGATTCCACAAGAACAGACTTAGCGAAAGGCTTCCTGAAGGGAAAGATGTAACTCTCTGAGATAAATTAACAGAACACAGAGCAGTTTCTCAGAAAGCTTCTTTCCAGTTTTGAAAGGAAGATATTTCCTTTTTCACCATAGCCCTCTATGGGCTTCCAAATATCACTTTGCCAATTCCACAAGAACAGCCTTAGCGAAAGGCTTCTTGAAGGGAAAGATGTAACTCTGTGAAATGAATTAACAGAACACAGAGGAGATTCTCAGAAAGCTTCTTTCCAGTTTTGAACGGAAGATGTTTCCTTTTTTCACCATAGCCTTCTATGGGCTTCCAAATATCACTTTGCCAATTCCACAAGAACAGCCTTAGCGAAAGGCTTCTTGAAGGGAAAGATGTAACTCTGTGAGATGAATTAACAGAACACAGAGCAGTTTCTCAGAAAGCTTCTTTCCAGTTTTGAACGGAAGATATTTCCTTTTTCACCATAGCCCTCTATGGGCTTCCAAATATCCCTTTGCGAATTCCACAAGTACAGCCTTAGCGAAAGGATTCTTGAAGGGAAAGATGTAACTCTCTGAGATGAATTAACAGAACACAGAGCAGTCTCTCAGAAAGCTTCTTTCCAGTTTTGAACAAAAGATATTTCGTTTATCACCATAGCCCTCTAAGGGCTTCCAAATATCCTTTGCCAATTCCACAAGAAGTGCCTTAGCGAAAGGTTTCTTGAAGGGATACATGTAACTCTGTGAGATGAATTAAAAGAACACAGAGCAGTTTCTCAGAAAGCTTCTTTCCAGTTTTGAAAGGAAGATATTTCCTTTTTCACCATGGCCCTCTATGGGATTCCAAATATCACTTTGCCAACTCCACAAGAACAGACTTAGCGAAAGGCTAATTGAAGGGAAAAATGTAACTCTGTGAGATGAATTAACAGAACACAGAGCAGTTTCTCAGAAAGCTTCTTTCCAGTTTTGAACGGAAGATATTTCCTTTTTTCACCATAGTCCTCTATGGGCTTCCAAATATCCCTTTGCCAATTCCACAAGAACAGACTTAGCGAAAGGCTTCCTGAAGGAAAGATGTAACTCTCTGAGATAAATTAACAGAACACAGAGCAGTTTCTCAAAAAGCTTCTTTCCAGTTTTGAAAGGAAGATATTTCCTTTTTCACCATTGCCCTCTATGGGCTTCCAAATATCACTTTCCAAATCCACAAGAACAGCCTTAGCGAAAGGCTTCTTGAAGGGAAAGATGTAACTCTGTGAGATGAATTAACAGAACACAGAGCAGTTTCTCAGAAAGCTTCTTTCCAGTTTTGAACGGAAGATATTTCCTTTTTTCACCATAGCTCTGTATGGGCTTCCAAATATCACTTTGCCAATTCCACAAGAACAGCCTTAGCGAAAGGCTTCTTGAAGGGAAAGATGTAACTCTGTGAGATGAATTAACAGAACACAGAGCAGTTTCTCAGAAAGCTTCTTTCCAGTTTTGAACGGAAGATATTTCCTTTTTCACCATAGCCCTCTATGGGCTTCCAAATATCACTATGCCAATTCCAAAATAACAGCCTTAGCGAAAGGCTTCTTGAAAGGAAAGATGTAACTCTGTGACATGAATTAACAGAACACAGAGCAGTTTCTCAGAAAGCTTCTTTCCAATTTTGAACGGAAGATATTTCCTTTTTCACCATAGCCCTCTATGGGCTTCCAAATATCCCTTTGCCAATTCCACAAGAACAGACTTAGCGAAAGACTTCCTGAAGGGAAAGATGTAACTCTCTTAGATAAATTAACAGAACACAGAGCAGTTTCTCAGAAAGCTTCTTTCCAGTTTTGAAAGGAAGATATTTCCTTTTTCACCATAGCCCTCTATGGGCTTCCTAATATCACTTTGCCAATTCCACAAGAACAGCCTTAGCGAAAGGCTTCTTGAAGGGAAAGATGTAACTCTGTAAAATGAATTAACAGAACACAGAGGAGATTCTCAGAAAGCTTCTTTCCAGTTTTGAACGGAAGATATTTCCTTTTTTCACCATAGCCCTCTATGGGCTTCCATATATCACTTTGCCAATTCCACAAGAACAGCCTTAGCGAAAGGCTTCTTGAAGGGAAAGATGTAACTCTGTGAGATGAATTAACAGAACACAGAGCAGTTTCTCAGAATGCTTCTTTCCAGTTTTGAACGGAAGATATTTCCTTTTTCACCATTGCCCTCTATGGGCTTCCAAATATCCCTTTGCCAATTCCACAAGACCAGCCTTAGCGAAAGGCTTCTAGAAGGGAAAGATGTAACTCTGTGAGATGATTTAACAGAACACAGAGCAGTTTCTCAGAAAGCTTCTTTCCAGTTTTGAACGGAAGATATTTCCTTTTTCACCATAGCCCCCTATGGGCTTCAAAATATCCCTTTGCCAATTCCACAAGAACAGCCTTAGCGAAACGCTTCTTGATGGGGAAGATGTAACTTTGTGAGATGAATTAACAGAACACAGAGCAGTTTCTCAGAAAGCTTCTTTCCAGTTTAGAACAAAAGATTTTTCGTTTTTCACCATAGCCCTCTAAGGGCTTCCAAATATCCCTTTGCCAATTCCACAAGAAGAGCCTTAGCGAAATGCTTCTTGAAGGGATATATGTAACTCTGTGAGAGGAATTAAAAGAACACAGAGCAGTTTCTCAGAAAGCTTCTTTCCAGTTTTGAACGGAAGATACTTCCTTTTTTCACCATAGCCCTCTATGGGCTTCCAAATATCACTTTGCCAATTCCACAAGAACAGCCTTAGGGAAAGGCTTCTTGAAGGAAAAGATGTAACTCGGTGAGATGAATTAACAGAACACAGAGCAGTTTCTCAGAAAGCTTCTTTCCTGTTTTGAACGGAAGATATTTCCTTTATCACCATAGCCCTCTATGGGCTTCCAAATATCACTTTGCCAATTCCAAAAGAACAGTCTTAGCGAAAGGCTTCTTGAAGGGAAAGATGTAATTCTGTGAGATGAATTAACAGAACACAGAGCAGTTTCTCAGAAAGCTTCTTTCCAGTTTTGAACGGAAGATAGTTCCTTTTTCAGCATAGCCCTCTATGGGCTTCCAAATATCCCTTTGCCAATTCCACAAGAACAGACTTAGCGAAAGGCTTCCTGAAGGGAAAGATGTAACTCTCTGAGATAAATTAACAGAACACAGAGCGGTTTCTCAGAAAGCTTCTTTCCAGTTTTGAAAGGAAGATATTTCCTTTTTCACCATAGCCCTCTATGGGCTTCCAAATATCACTTTGCCAATTCCACAAGAACAGCCTTAGCGAAAGGCTTCTTTAATGAAAGATGTATCTCTCTGAGATGAATTAACCGAACACAGAGCAGTTTCTCAGAAAGCTTCTTTCCAGTTTTGAACGGAAGATATTTCCTTTTTCACCCTAGCCCTCTATGGGCTTCCAAATATCCCTTTGCCAATTCCACAAGAACAGCCTTAGCGAAAGGATTCTTGAAGGGAAAGATGTAACTCTGTGAGATTTTTTAACAGAACACAGAGCAGTTTCTCAGAAAGCTTCTTTCCAGTTTTGAACGGAAGATATTTCCTTTTTCACCATAACCCTCTATGGGCTTCCAAATACCTCTTTGCAAATTCTACAAGAACAGTCCTAGCAAAAGGCTTCTTGAAGAGAAACATGTAACTCTGTGAGATGAATTAACAGAACACAGAGCAGTTTCTCAGAAAGCTTTTTTCCAGTTTTGAACGGAAGATATTTCCTTTTTCACCATAGCCCTCTATGGGCTTCCAAATATCCCTTTGCGAATTCCACAAGAAGAGTCCTAGCAAAAGGCTTCTTGAAGGGAAAGATGTAACTCTGTGAGATGCATTAACAGAACACAGAACAGTCTCTCAGAAAGCTTTTTTCCAGTTTTGAACGGAAGATATTTAATTTTCACCATAGCCCTCTATGGGTTTCCAAATATCCCTTTCCGAATTCCACAAGAACAGCCTTAGCGAAAGAATTCTTGAAGGGAAAGATGTAACTCTGTGAGATGAATTAACAGAACACAGAGCAGTTTCTCAGAAAGCTTCTTTCCAGTTTTGAACGGAAGATATTTCCTTTTTCAGCATAGCCCTCTATGGGCTTCCAAATATCCCTTTGCCAATTCCACAAGAACAGACTTAGCGAAAGGCTTCCTGAAGGGAAAGATGTAACTCTCTGAGATAAATTAACAGAACACAGAGCAGTTTCTCAGAAAGCTTCTTTCCAGTTTTGAAAGGAAGATATTTCCTTTTTCACCATAGCCCTCTATGGGCTTCCAAATATCACTTTGCCAATTCCACAAGAACAGCCTTAGCGAAAGGCTTCTTGAAGGGAAAGATGTAACTCTGTGAAATGAATTAACAGAACACAGCGGAGATTCTCAGAAAGCTTCTTTCCAGTTTTGAACGGAAGATGTTTCCTTTTTTCACCATAGCCCTCTATGGGCTTCCAAATATCACTTTGCCAATTCCACAAGAACAGCCTTAGCGAAAGGCTTCTTGAAGGGAAAGATGTAACTCTGTGAGATGAATTAACAGAACACAGAGCAGTTTCTCAGAAAGCTTCTTTCCAGTTTTGAACGGAAGATATTTCCTTTTTCACCATAGCCCTCCATGGGCTTCCAAATATCTCTTTGCCAGTTACACAAGAACAGCCTTAGCGAAACGCTTTTGATGGGGAAGATGTAACTCTGTGAGATGAATTAACAGAACACAGAGCAGTTTCTCAGAAAGCTTCTTTCCAGTTTTGAACCGAAGATATTTCCTTTTTCACCATAGCCCTCTATGGGCTTCCAAATATCACTTTGCGAATTCCACAAGAACAGCCTCAGCGAAAGGCTTCTTGAAGGGAAAGATGTAACTCTGTGAGATGAATTAACAGAACACAGAGCAGTTTCTCAGAAAGCTTCTTTCCAGTTTTGAACGGAAGGTATTTCCTTTTTCACCATAGCCCTCCACGGGCTTCCAAATATCCCTTTGCCAGTTCCACAAGAACAGCCTTAGGGAAAGGCTTCTTGAAGGGAAAGATGTAACTCTGTGAGATGAATTAACAGAACACAGAGCAGTTTCTCAGAAAGCTTCTTTCCAGTTTTGAACGGAAGATATTTCCTTTTTCACCATAGCCCCCTAAGGGCTTCCAAATATCCCTTTGCCAATTCCACAAGAACAGCCTTAGCGAAACGCTTCTTGATGGGGAAGATGTAACTCTGTGAGATGATTTAACAGAACACAGAGTAGTTTCACAGAAAGCTTCTTTCCACTTTTGAACGGAAGATATTTCCTTTTTCACCATAGCCCTCTACGGGCTTCCAAATATCCCTTTGCCAATTCCACAAGAACAGCCTTAGCGAAAGGCTTCTTGAAGGGAAAGAAGTAACTCTGTGAGATGAATTAACAGAACACAGAGCAGTTTCTCAGAAAGCTTCTTTCCAGTTTTGAACGGAAGATATTTCCTTTTTCACCATAGCCCTCTATGGGCTTCCAAATATCCATTTGCCAATAGCAGAAGAACAGTCTTAGCGAAACGCTTCTTGATGGGGAAGATGTAACTCTGTGAGATTACTTAACAGAACACAGAGCAGTTTCTCAGAAAGCTTCTTTCCAGTTTTGAACGGAAGATATTTCGTTTTTCACCACAGCCCTCTAAGGGCTTCCAACTATCCCTTTGCCAATTCCATAAGAAGAGCCTTAGCGAAAGGCTTCTTGAAGGGAACGATGTAACTCTGTGAGATGAATTAACAGAACACAGAGCAGTTTCTCAGAAAGCTTCTTTCCAGTTGTGAACGGAAGATATTTCCTTTTTCACCATAGCCCTCTATGGGCTTCCAAATATCCCTTTGCCAATTCAAGAAGAACAGCCTTAGCGAAAGGCATCCTGAAGAGAAAGTTGTAATTCTGTGAGATGAATTAACAGAACACAGAGCAGTTTCTCAGAAAGCTTTTTTCCAGTTTTGTAAGGAAGATAGTTCCTTTTTCACCATAGCCCTCAGTGGGCTTCCAAATATCACTTTGCCAATTCCACAAGAACAGCCTTAGCGAAAGGCTTCATGAAGGGAAAGATGTAACTCTGTCAGATGAATTAACAGAACACAGAGCAGTTTCTCTTAAAGATTCTTTCCAGTTTTGAACGGAAAATATATCCTTTTTTCACCATAGCACTCTATGGGCTTGCAAATATCGCTTTGCCAATTCCATAAGAACAGCCTTAGCGAAAGGCTTCTTGAAGGGAAAGATGCAATTCTGTGAGATGAATTAACAGAACACAGAGCAGTCTCTCAGAAAGCTTCTTTCCAGTTTTGAACGGAAGATATTTCCTTTTTCACCATAGCCCTCTATGGGCTTCCAAATATCCCTTTGCCAATACCACAAGAACAGCCTAAGCGAAAGGCTTCTTGAAGGGAAAGATGTAACTCTGTGAGATGAAATAACAGAACACAGAGCAGTCTCTCAGAAAGCTTCTTTCCAGTTTTGAACGGATGATATTTCCTTTTTCAGCATAGCCCTCTATGGGCTTCCAAATATCCCTTTGCCAATTCCACAAGAGCAGCCTTAGCGAAAGGCTTCTTGAAGGGAAAGATGTAACTCTGTGAGATGAATTAACAGAACGCAGAGCAGTCTCTCAGAAAGTTTCTTTCCAGTTATGAACGGAAGATATTTCCTTTTTCAGCATAGCCCTCTATGGGCTTCCAAGTATCCCTTTGCCAATACCACAAGAACAGCCTAAGCGAAAGGCTTCTTGAAGGGAAAGATGTAACTCTTTGAGGTGAATTAACAGAACACAGACCAGTTTCTCAGATAGCTTCTTTCCAGTTTTGAACGGAAGATATTTCCTTTTTCACCATAGCCCTCTATGGGCATACAAATATCCCTTTGCCAATTCCAGAAGAACAGCCTTAGCGAAAGGCTTCTTGAAGGGAAAGATGTAACTCTGTGAGATGAATTAACAGAACACAGAGCAGTTTCTCAGAAAGCTTCTTTCCAGTTTTGAACGAAAGATATTTCCTTTTTCTCCATAGCCCTCAATGGGCTTCCAAATATCGCTTTGCGAATTCCACAAGTACAGCCTTAGCGAAAGGCTTCTTGAAGGGAAAGATGTAACTCTGTGAGATGAATTAACAGAACACAGAGCAGTTTCTCAGGAAGCTTCTTTCCAGTTTTGAACGGAAGATATTTCCTTTTTCATCATAGCCCTCTATGGGCTTCCAAATATCCCTTTGCCAATTCAACAAGAACAGCCTTAGCAAAAGGCTTCTTGAAAGGAAAGATGTAACTCTGTGAGATGAAATAACAGAACACAGAGCAGTCTCTCAGAGAGCTTCTTTCCAGTTTTGAACGGAAGATATTTCCTTTTTCATCATAGCCCTCTATGGGCTTCCAAATATCACTTTGCCAATTCCACAAGAAGAGCCTTAGCGAAAGGCTTCTTGAAGGGAAAGATGTAACTCTGTGAGATAAATTAACAGAACACAGAACAGTTTCTCAGAAAGCTTCTTTCCAGTTTTTAACGGAAGATATTTCCTTTTTCACCATAGCCCTCTATGGGCTTCCAAATATCCCTTTGCCAATTCCACAAGAACAGCCTTAGCGAAAGGCTTCTTGAAGGGAAAGATGTAACTCTGTGAGATAAATTAACAGAACACAGAGCAGTTTCTCAGAAAGCTTCTTTCCACTCTTGAACGGAAGATATATCCTTTTTTCGCCATAGCCCTCTATGGGCTTCCAAATATCTCTTTGCCAATTCCACAAGAACAGCCTTAATGAAAGGCTTCTTGAAGGGAAAGATGTAACTCTGTGAGATGAATTAACAGAACACAGAGAAGTTTCTCAGAAAGCTTCTTTCCAGTTTTGAAGGGAAGATATTTCCTTTTTCACCATAGCCCTCTATGGGCTTCCAAATATCACTTTGCCAATTCCAAAAGAACAGTCTTAGCGAAAGACTTCTTGAAGGGAAAGATGTAACTCTGTGAGATGAATTAACAGAACACAGAGCAGTTTCTCAGAAAGCTTCTTTCCAGTTTTGAACGGAAGATATTTCCTTTTTCACCATAACCCTCTATGGGCTTACAAATACCTCTTTGCAAATTCTACAAGAACAGTCCTAGCAAAAGGCTTCTTGAAGAGAAAGATGTAACTCTGTGAGGTGAATTAACAGAACACAGAGCAGTTTCTCAGAAAACTTGTTTCCATTTTTGAAAGGAAGATATTTCCTTTTCACCATAGCCCTCTATGGGCTTCCAAATATCCCTTTGCGAATTCCACAAGAACAGTCCTAGCAAAAGGCTTCTTGAAGGGAAAGATGTAACTCTGTGAGATGCATTAACAGAACACAGAACAGTCTCTCAGAAAGCTTCTTTCCAGTTTTGAACGGAAGATATTTCCTTTTTCACCATAGCCCTCTAAGGGCTTCCAAATATCCCTTTGCCAATTCCACAAGAAGAGCCTTAGAGAAAGGCTTCTTGAAGGGAAAGATGTAACTCTGTGAGATCAATTAACAGAACACAGAGCAGTTTCTCAGAAAGCTTCTTTCCAGTTTTGAACGGAAAATATTTTCTTTTTAACCATAGCCCTCTATGGGCTTCCAAATATCCCTTTGCCAATTCCACAAGAACAGCCTTAGCGAAAGGCTTCCTGAAGGGAAAGATGTAACTCTGTGAGATAAATTAACAGAACACAGAGCAGTTTTTCAGAAAGCTTCTTTCCAGTTTTGAAAGGAAGACATTTCCTTTTTCTGCAAAGCCCTCTACGGGCTTCCAAATATCACTTTGCCATTCCACAAGACCACCCTTACCGAAAGGATTCTTGAAGGGAAAGATGTAACTCTGTGAAATGAATTAACAGAACACAGAGCAGATTCTCAGAAAGCTTCTTTCCAGTTTTGAACGGAAGATATTTCCTTTTTTCACCTTAGCCCTCTATGGGCTTCCAAATATCACTTTGGCAATTCCACAAGAAGAGCCTTAGCGAAATGCTTCTTGAAGGGAAAGATGTAACTCTTTGAGATGAATTAACAGAACACAGAGCAGTTTCTCAGAAAGCTTCTTTCCAGTTTTGAACGGAAGATATTTCCTTTTTCAACATAGCCCTCTATGGGCTTCCAAATATCCCATTGCGAATTCCACAAGTACAGCCTTAGCGAAAGGCTTCTTAAAGGGAAAGATGTAACGCTGTGAGACGTATTAACAGAACACAGAGCAGTCTCTCAGAAAGCTTCTTTCCAGTTTTGAACAAAAGATTTTTCGTTTTTCACCATAGCCCTCTAAGGGCTTCCAAATATCCCTTTGCCAATTCCACAAGAAGAGCCTTAGCGAAAGGCTTCTTGAAGGGATACATGTAACTCTGTGAGATGAATTAACCGAACACAGAGCAGTTTCTCAGAAAGCTTCTTTCCAGTTTTGAAAGGAAGATATTTCCTTTTTCACCATAGCCCTCTATGGGCTTCCAAATATCCCTTTGCGAATTCCACAAGAACAGTCCTAGCAAAAGGCTTCTTGAAGGGAAAGATGTATCTCTGTGAGATGCATTAACAGAACACAGAACAGTCTCTCAGAAAGCTTCTTTCCAGTTTTGAACGGAAGATATTTCCTTTTTCACCGTAGCCCTCTATGGGCTTCCAAATATCCCTTTGCGAATTCCACAAGAACAGCCTTAGCGAAAGGCTTCTTGAAGGGAAAGATGTAACTCTGTGAGATGAATTAACAGAACACAGAGCAGTCTCTGAGAAAGCTTCTTTCCAGTTTTGAACGGAAGATATTTCCTTTCCCACCATAGCCCTCTAAGGGCTTCCAAATATCCCTTTGCCAATTCCAAAAGAAGAGCCTTAGAAAAAGGCTTCTTGAAGGGAAAGATGTAACTCTGTGATATGAATTAACAGAACACAGAGCAGTTTCTCAGAAAGCTTCTTTCCAGTTTTGAAAGGAAGATATTTCCTTTTTCACCATAGCCCTCTATGGGCTTCCAAATATCCCTTTGCCAATTCCACAAGAACAGCCTTAGCGAAAGGCTTCTTGAAGGGAAAGATGTTACTCTGTGAGGTGAATTAACAGAACACAGAGCAGTTTCTCAGAAAGCTTCTTTCCAGTTTTGAACGGAAGATATTTCCTTTTTCACCATAGCCCTCTACGGTCGTCCAAATATCACTTTGCGAATTCTCCAAGAACAGCCTTAGCGAAAGGCTTCTTTAATGAAAGATGTATCTCTCTGTGATGAATTAACCGAACACAGAGCAGTTTCTCAGAAAGCTTCTTTCCAGTTTTGAACGGAAGATATTTCCTTTTTCACCCTAGCCCTCTATGGGCTTCCAAATATCCCTTTGCCAATTCCACAAGAACAGCCTTAGCGAAAGGATTCTTGAAGGGAAAGATGTAACTCTGTGAGATTTTTTAACAGAACACAGAGCAGTTTCTCAGAAAGCTTCTTTCCAGTTTTGAAAGGAAGATATTTCCTTTTTCACCATAGCCCTCTATGGGCTTCCAAATATCCCTTTGCGAATTCCACAAGAAGAGTCCTAGCAAAAGGCTTCTTGAAGGGAAAGATGTAACTCTGTGAGATGCATTAACAGAACACAGAACAGTCTCTCAGAAAGCTTTTTTCCAGTTTTGAACGGAAGATATTTCCTTTTTCACCATAGCCCTCTATGGGTTTCCAAATATCCCTTTCCGAATTCCACAAGAACAGCCTTAGCGAAAGAATTCTTGAAGGGAAAGATGTAACTCTGTGAGATGAATTAACAGAACACAGAGCAGTTTCTCAGAAAGCTTCTTTCCAGTTTTGAACGGAAGATATTTCCTTTTTCAGCATAGCCCTCTATGGGCTTCCAAATATCCCTTTGCCGATTCCACAAGAACAGACTTAGCGAAAGGCTTCCTGAAGGGAAAGATGTAACTCTCTGAGATAAATTAACAGAACACAGAGCAGTTTCTCAGAAAGCTTCTTTCCAGTTTTGAAAGGAAGATATTTCCTTTTTCACCATAGCCCTCTATGGGCTTCCAAATATCACTTTGCCAATTCCACAAGAACAGCCTTAGCGAAAGGCTTCTTGAAGGGAAAGATGTAACTCTGTGAAATGAATTAACAGAACACAGAGGAGATTCTCAGAAAGCTTCTTTCCAGTTTTGAACGGAAGATGTTTCCTTTTTTCACCATAGCATTCTATGGGCTTCCAAATATCACTTTGCCAATTCCACAAGAACAGCCTTAGCGAAAGGCTTCTTGAAGGGAAAGATGTAACTCTGTGAGATGAATTAACAGAACACAGAGCAGTTTCTCAGAAAGCTTCTTTCCAGTTTTGAACGGAAGATATTTCCTTTTTCACCATAGCCCTCTATGGGCTTCCAAATATCCCTTTGCGAATTCCACAAGTACAGCCTTAGCGAAAGGATTCTTGAAGGGAAAGATGTAACTCTCTGAGATGAATTAACAGAACACAGAGCAGTCTCTCAGAAAGCTTCTTTCCAGTTTTGAACAAAAGATATTTCGTTTATCACCATAGCCCTCTAAGGGCTTCCAAATATCCTTTGCCAATTCCACAAGAAGTGCCTTAGCGAAAGGTTTCTTGAAGGGATACATGTAACTCTGTGAGATGAATTAAAAGAACACAGAGCAGTTTCTCAGAAAGCTTCTTTCCAGTTTTGAAAGGAAGATATTTCCTTTTTCACCATGGCCCTCTATGGGATTCCAAATATCACTTTGCCAACTCCACAAGAACAGACTTAGCGAAAGGCTAATTGAAGGGAAAAATGTAACTCTGTGAGATGAATTAACAGAACACAGAGCAGTTTCTCAGAAAGCTTCTTTCCAGTTTTGAACGGAAGATATTTCCTTTTTTCACCATAGTCCTCTATGGGCTTCCAAATATCCCTTTGCCAATTCCACAAGAACAGACTTAGCGAAAGGCTTCCAGAAGGAAAGATGTAACTCTCTGAGATAAATTAACAGAACACAGAGCAGTTTCTCAAAAAGCTTCTTTCCAGTTTTGAAAGGAAGATATTTCCTTTTTCACCATTGCCCTCTATGGGCTTCCAAATATCACTTTCCAAATCCACAAGAACAGCCTTAGCGAAAGGCTTCTTGAAGGGAAAGATGTAACTCTGTGAGATGAATTAACAGAACACAGAGCAGTTTCTCAGAAAGCTTCTTTCCAGTTTTGAACGGAAGATATTTCCTTTTTTCACCATAGCTCTGTATGGGCTTCCAAATATCACTTTGCCAATTCCACAAGAACAGCCTTAGCGAAAGGCTTCTTGAAGGGAAAGATGTAACTCTGTGAGATGAATTAACAGAACACAGAGCAGTTTCTCAGAAAGCTTCTTTCCAGTTTTGAACGGAAGATATTTCCTTTTTCACCATAGCCCTCTATGGGCTTCCAAATATCACTTTGCCAATTCCAAAATAACAGCCTTAGCGAAAGGCTTCTTGAAAGGAAAGATGTAACTCTGTGACATGAATTAACAGAACACAGAGCAGTTTCTCAGAAAGCTTCTTTCCAGTTTTGAACGGAAGATATTTCCTTTTTCACCATAGCCCTCTATGGGCTTCCAAATATCCCTTTGCCAATTCCACAAGAACAGACTTAGCGAAAGACTTCCTGAAGGGAAAGATGTAACTCTCTTAGATAAATTAACAGAACACAGAGCAGTTTCTCAGAAAGCTTCTTTCCAGTTTTGAAAGGAAGATATTTCCTTTTTCACCATAGCCCTCTATGGGCTTCCAAATATCACTTTGCCAATTCCACAAGAACAGCCTTAGCGAAAGGCTTCTTGAAGGGAAAGATGTAACTCTGTGAAATGAATTAACAGAACACGGAGGAGATTCTCAGAAAGCTTCTTTCCAGTTTTCAACGGAAGATATTTCCTTTTTTCACCATAGCCCTCTATGGGCTTCCAAATATCACTTTGCCAATTCCACAAGAACAGCCTTAGCGAAAGGCTTCTTGAAGGGAAAGATGTAACTCTGTGAGATGAATTAACAGAACACAGAGCAGTTTCTCAGAAAGCTTCTTTCCAGTTTTGAACGGAAGATATTTCCTTTTTCACCATTGCCCTCTATGGGCTTCCAAATATCCCTTTGCCAATTCCACAAGACCAGCCTTAGCGAAAGGCTTCTTGAAGGGAAAGATGTAACTCTGTGAGATGATTTAACAGAACACAGAGCAGTTTCTCAGAAAGCTTCTTTCCAGTTTTGAACGGAAGATATTTCCTTTTTCACCATAGCCCCCTATGGGCTTCAAAATATCCCTTTGCCAATTCCACAAGAACAGCCTTAGCGAAACGCTTCTTGATGGGGAAGATGTAACTTTGTGAGATGAATTAACAGAACACAGAGCAGTTTCTCAGAAAGCTTCTTTCCAGTTTAGAACAAAAGATTTTTCGTTTTTCACCATAGCCCTCTAAGGGCTTCCAAATATCCCTTTGCCAATTCCACAAGAAGAGCCTTAGCGAAATGCTTCTTGAAGGGATATATGTAACTCTGTGAGAGGAATTAAAAGAACACAGAGCAGTTTCTCAGAAAGCTTCTTTCCAGTTTTGAATGGAGGATATTTCCTTTTTCACCATAGCCCTCTATGGGCTTCCAAATATCCCTTTGCCAATTCAACAAGAACAGCCTTAGCGAAAGGCTTCCTGAAAGGAAAGATGTAACTCTGTGAGATGAATTAACAGAACACAGAGCAGTTTCTCAGAAAGCTTCTTTCCAGTTTTGAACGGAAGATATTTCCTTTTTCACCATAGCCCTCTATGGGCTTCCAAATATCCCTTTGCCAATTCCACAAGAACAGCCTTAGCGAAAGGCTTCTTGAAGGGAAAGATGTAACTCTGTGAGATGAATTAACAGAACGCAGAGCAGTCTCTCAGAAAGCTTCTTTCCAGTTATGAACGGAAGATATTTCCTTTTTCAGCATAGCCCTCTATGGGCTTCCAAGTATCCCTTTGCCAATTCCACAAGAACAGACTTAGCGAAAGGCTTCCTGAAGGGAAAGATGTAACTCTGTGAGATAAATTATCAGAACACAAAGCAGTTTCTCAGAAAGCTTCTTTCCAGTTTTGAAAGGAAGACATTTCCTTTTTCAGCAAAGCCCTCTATGGGCTTCCAAATATCACTTTGCCAATTCCACAAGAACGACCTTAGCGAAAGGCTTCTTGAAGGGAAAGATGTAACTCTGTGAAATGAATTAACAGAACACAGAGCAGATTCTCAGAAAGCTTCTTTCCTGTTTTGAAAGGAAGATATTTCCTTTTTTCACCATAGCCCTCTATGGGCTTCCAAATATCACTTTGCCAATTCCACAAGAACAGCCTTAGCGAAAGGCTTCTTGAAGGGAAAGATGTAACTCTGTGAGATGAATTAACAGAACACAGAGCAGTTTCTCAGAAAGCTTCTTTCCAGTTTTGAACAAAAGATTTTTCGTTTTTCACCATAGCCCTCTATGGGCTTCCAAATATCCCTTTGCCAATTCCACAAGAAGAGCCTTAGCGAAAGGCTTCTTTAAGGGATATATGTAACTCTGTGAGATGAATTAAAAGAACACAGAGCAGTTTCTCAGAAAGCTTCTTTCCAGTTTTGAACGGAAGATATTTCCTTTTTCACCTTAGCCCTCTATGGGCTTCCAAATATCCCTTTGCCAATTCAACAAGAACAGCCTTAGCGAAAGGCTTCCTGAAGGGAAAGATGTAACTCTGTGAGATGAATTAACAGAACACAGAGCAGTTTCTCAGAAAGCTTTTTTCTAGTTTTGAAAGGAAGATATTTCCTTTTTCACCATAGCCCTCTAGGGGTTCCAAATATCACTTTGCCAGTTCCACAGGAACAGCCTTAGCGAAAGGCTTCCTCAAGGGTAAGATGTAACTCTGTGAGCTGAATTAACAGAACACAGAGCAGTTTCTCAGAAAGCTTCTTTCCAGTTTTTAATGGAAGATATTTCCTTTTTCACCATAGCCCTCTATGGGCTTCCAAATATCCCTTTGCCAATTCCACAAGAACAGCCTTAGCGAAAGGCTTCCTAAGGGAAAGATGTAACTCTGTGAGATAAATTAACAGAACACAGAGCAGTTTCTCAGAAAGCTTCTTTCCAGTTTTGAAAGGAAGATATTTCCTTTTTCACCATAGCCCTCTATGGGCTTCCAAATATCCCTTTGCCAATTCCACAAGAACAGCCTTAGCGAAAGGCTTCTTGAAGGGAAAGATGTAACTCTGTGAGATTAATTAACAGAACGCAGAGCAGTCTCTCAGAAAGCTTCTTTCCAGTTATGAACGGAAGATATTTCCTTTTTGCAGCATAGCCCTCTGTGGGCTTCCAAGTATCCCTTTGCCAATTCCACAAGAACAGACTTAGCGAAAGGCTTCCTGAAGGGAAAGATGTAACTCTGTGAGATAAATTAACAGAACACAGAGCAGTTTCTCAGAAAGCTTCTTTCCAGTTTTGAAAGAAAGATATTTCCTTTTTCACCATTGCCCTTTATGGGCTTCCAAATATCACTTGCCAATTCCACAAGAACAGCCTTAGCGAAAGGCTTCTTGAAGGGAAAGATTTAACTCTGTGAGATGAATTAACAGAACACAGAGCAGTTTCTCAGAAAGCTTCTTTCCAGTTTTGAACGGAAGATACTTCCTTTTTTCACCATAGCCCTCTATGGGCTTCCAAATATCACTTTGCCAATTCCACAAGAACAGCCTTAGGGAAAGGCTTCTTGAAGGAAAAGATGTAACTCGGTGAGATGAATTAACAGAACACAGAGCAGTTTCTCAGAAAGCTTCTTTCCTGTTTTGAACGGAAGATATTTCCTTTATCACCATAGCCCTTTATGGGCTTCCAAATATCACTTTGCCAATTCCAAAAGAACAGTCTTAGCGAAAGGCTTCTTGAAGGGAAAGATGTAATTCTGTGAGATGAATTAACAGAACACAGAGCAGTTTCTCAGAAAGCTTCTTTCCAGTTTTGAACGGAAGATAGTTCCTTTTTCAGCATAGCCCTCTATGGGCTTCCAAATATCCCTTTGCCAATTCCACAAGAACAGACTTAGCGAAAGGCTTCCTGAAGGGAAAGATGTAACTCTCTGAGATAAATTAACAGAACACAGAGCGGTTTCTCAGAAAGCTTCTTTCCAGTTTTGAAAGGAAGATATTTCCTTTTTCACCATAGCCCTCTATGGGCTTCCAAATATCACTTTGCCAATTCCACAAGAACAGCCTTAGCGAAAGGCTTCTTTAATGAAAGATGTATCTCTCTGAGATGAATTAACCGAACACAGAGCAGTTTCTCAGAAAGCTTCTTTCCAGTTTTGAACGGAAGATATTTCCTTTTTCACCCTAGCCCTCTATGGGCTTCCAAATATCCCTTTGCCAATTCCACAAGAACAGCCTTAGCGAAAGGATTCTTGAAGGGAAAGATGTAACTCTGTGAGATTTTTTAACAGAACACAGAGCAGTTTCTCAGAAAGCTTCTTTCCAGTTTTGAACGGAAGATATTTCCTTTTTCACCATAACCCTCTATGGGCTTCCAAATACCTCTTTGCAAATTCTACAAGAACAGTCCTAGCAAAAGGCTTCTTGAAGAGAAACATGTAACTCTGTGAGATGAATTAACAGAACACAGAGCAGTTTCTCAGAAAGCTTCTTTCCAGTTTTGAAAGGAAGATATTTCCTTTTTCACCATAGCCCTCTATGGGCTTCCAAATATCCCTTTGCGAATTCCACAAGAACAGTCCTAGCAAAAGGCTTCTTGAAGGGAAAGATGTAACTCTGTGAGATGCATTAACAGAACACAGAACAGTCTCTCAGAAAGCTTTTTTCCAGTTTTGAACGGAAGATATTTCCTTTTTCACCATAGCCCTCTATGGGCTTCCAAATATCCCTTTGCGAATTCCACAAGAAGAGTCCTAGCAAAAGGCTTCTTGAAGGGAAAGATGTAACTCTGTGAGATGCATTAACAGAACACAGAACAGTCTCTCAGAAAGCTTTTTTCCAGTTTTGAACGGAAGATATTTCCTTTTTCACCATAGCCCTCTATGGGTTTCCAAATATCCCTTTCCGAATTCCACAAGAACAGCCTTAGCGAAAGAATTCTTGAAGGGAAAGATGTAACTCTGTGAGATGAATTAACAGAACACAGAGCAGTTTCTCAGAAAGCTTCTTTCCAGTTTTGAACGGAAGATATTTCCTTTTTCAGCATAGCCCTCTATGGGCTTCCAAATATCCCTTTGCCAATTCCACAAGAACAGACTTAGCGAAAGGCTTCCTGAAGGGAAAGATGTAACTCTCTGAGATAAATTAACAGAACACAGAGCAGTTTCTCAGAAAGCTGCTTTCCAGTTTTGAAAGGAAGATATTTCCTTTTTCACCATAGCCCTCTATGGGCTTCCAAATATCACTTTGCCAATTCCACAAGAACAGCCTTAGCGAAAGGCTTCTTGAAGGGAAAGATGTAACTCTGTGAAATGAATTAACAGAACACAGAGGAGATTCTCAGAAAGCTTCTTTCCAGTTTTGAACGGAAGATGTTTCCTTTTTTCACCATAGCCCTCTATGGGCTTCCAAATATCACTTTGCCAATTCTACAAGAACAGCCTTAGCGAAAGGCTTCTTGAAGGGAAAGATGTAACTCTGTGAGATGAATTAACAGAACACAGAGCAGTTTCTCAGAAAGCTTCTTTCCAGTTTTGAACGGAAGATATTTCCTTTTTCACCATAGCCCTCTATGGGCTTCCAAATATCCCTTTGCGAATTCCACGAGTACAGCCTTAGCGAAAGGATTCTTGAAGGGAAAGATGTAACTCTCTGAGATGAATTAACAGAACACAGAGCAGTTTCTCAGAAAGCTTCTTTCCAGTTTTGAACAAAAGATATTTCGTTTATCACCATAGCCCTCTAAGGGCTTCCAAATATCCTTTGCCAATTCCACAAGAAGTGCCTTAGCGAAAGGTTTCTTGAAGGGATACATGTAACTCTGTGAGATGAATTAAAAGAACACAGAGCAGTTTCTCAGAAAGCTTCTTTCCAGTTTTGAAAGGAAGATATTTCCTTTTTCACCATGGCCCTCTATGGGATTCCAAATATCACTTTGCCAACTCCACAAGAACAGACTTAGAGAAAGGCTAATTGAAGGGAAAAATGTAACTCTGTGAGATGAATTAACAGAACACAGAGCAGTTTCTCAGAAAGCTTCTTTCCAGTTTTGAACGGAAGATATTTCCTTTTTTCACCATAGTCCTCTATGGGCTTCCAAATATCCCTTTGCCAATTCCACAAGAACAGACTTAGCGAAAGGCTTCCTGAAGGAAAGATGTAACTCTCTGAGATAAATTAACAGAACACAGAGCAGTTTCTCAAAAAGCTTCTTTCCAGTTTTCAAAGGAAGATATTTCCTTTTTCACCATTGCCCTCTATGGGCTTCCAAATATCACTTTCCAATTCCACAAGAACAGCCTTAGCGAAAGGCTTCTTGAAGGGAAAGATGTAACTCTGTGAGATGAATTAACAGAACACAGAGCAGTTTCTCAGAAAGCTTCTTTCCAGTTTTGAACGGAGGATATTTCCTTTTTCACCATAGCCCTCTATGGGCTTCCAAATATCCCTTTGCCAATTCAACAAGAACAGACTTAGCGAAAGGCTTCCTGAAGGGAAAGATGTAACTCTGTGAGATAAATTATCAGAACACAAAGCAGTTTCTCAGAAAGCTTCTTTCCAGTTTTGAAAGGAAGACATTTCCTTTTTCAGCAAAGCCCTCTATGGGCTTCCAAATATCACTTTGCCAATTCCACAAGAACAACCTTAGCGAAATGCTTCTTGAAGGGAAAGATGTAACTCTGTGAAATGAATTAACAGAACACAGAGCAGATTCTCAGAAAGCTTCTTTCCTGTTTTGAACGGAAGATATTTCCTTTTTTCACCATAGCCCTCTATGGGCTTCCAAATATCACTTTGCCAATTCCACAAGAACAGCCTTAGCGAAAGGCTTCTTGAAGGGAAAGATGTAAGTCTGTGAGATGAATTAACAGAACACAGAGCAGTTTCTCAGAAAGCTTCTTTCCAGTTTTGAACAAAAGATTTTTCGTTTTTCACCATAGCCCTCTATGGGCTTCCAAATATCCCTTTGCGAATTCCACAAGAAGAGTCCTAGCAAAAGGCTTCTTGAAGGGAAAGATGTAACTCTGTGAGATGCATTAACAGAACACAGAACAGTCTCTCAGAAAGCTTTTTTCCAGTTTTGAACGGAAGATATTTCCTTTTTCACCATAGCCCTCTATGGGCTTCCAAATATCCCTTTGCGAATTCCACAAGAAGAGTCCTAGCAAAAGGCTTCTTGAAGGGAAAGATGTAACTCTGTGAGATGCATTAACAGAACACAGAACAGTCTCTCAGAAAGCTTTTTTCCAGTTTTGAACGGAAGATATTTCCTTTTTCACCATAGCCCTCTATGGGTTTCCAAATATCCCTTTCCGAATTCCACAAGAACAGCCTTAGCGAAAGAATTCTTGAAGGGAAAGATGTAACTCTGTGAGATGAATTAACAGAACACAGAGCAGTTTCTCAGAAAGCTTCTTTCCAGTTTTGAACGGAAGATATTTCCTTTTTCAGCATAGCCCTCTATGGGCTTCCAAATATCCCTTTGCCAATTCCACAAGAACAGACTTAGCGAAAGGCTTCCTGAAGGGAAAGATGTAACTCTCTGAGATAAATTAACAGAACACAGAGCAGTTTCTCAGAAAGCTTCTTTCCAGTTTTGAAAGGAAGATATTTCCTTTTTCACCATAGCCCTCTATGGGCTTCCAAATATCACTTTGCCAATTCCACAAGAACAGCCTTAGCGAAAGGCTTCTTGAAGGGAAAGATGTAACTCTGTGAAATGAATTAACAGAACACAGCGGAGATTCTCAGAAAGCTTCTTTCCAGTTTTGAACGGAAGATGTTTCCTTTTTTCACCATAGCCCTCTATGGGCTTCCAAATATCACTTTGCCAATTCCACAAGAACAGCCTTAGCGAAAGGCTTCTTGAAGGGAAAGATGTAACTCTGTGAGATGAATTAACAGAACACAGAGCAGTTTCTCAGAAAGCTTCTTTCCAGTTTTGAACGGAAGATATTTCCTTTTTCACCATAGCCCTCTATGGGCTTCCAAATATCCCTTTGCGAATTCCACAAGTACAGCCTTAGCGAAAGGATTCTTGAAGGGAAAGATGTAACTCTCTGAGATGAATTAACAGAACACAGAGCAGTCTCTCAGAAAGCTTCTTTCCAGTTTTGAACAAAAGATATTTCGTTTATCACCATAGCCCTCTAAGGGCTTCCAAATATCCCTTTGCCAATTCCACAAGAAGAGCCTTAGCGAAAGGCTTCTTGAAGGGATACATGTAACTCTGTGAGATGAATTAAAAGAAGACAGAGCAGTTTCTCAGAAAGCTTCTTTCCAGTTTTGAAAGGAAGATATTTCCTTTTTCACCATGGCCCTCTATGGGATTCCAAATATCACTTTGCCAACTCCACAAGAACAGACTTAGCGAAAGGCTAATTGAAGGGAAAAATGTAACTCTGTGAGATGAATTAACAGAACAAAGAGCAGTTTCTCAGAAAGCTTCTTTCCAGTTTTGAACGGAAGATATTTCCTTTTTTCACCATAGCCCTCTATGGGCTTCCAAATATCCCTTTGCCAATTCCACAAGAACAGACTTAGCGAAAGGCTTCCTGAAGGAAAGGTGTAACTCTCTGAGATACATTAACAGAACACAGAGCAGTTTCTCAGAAAGCTTCTTTCCAGTTTTGAAAGGAAGATATTTCCTTTTACACCATTGCCCTCTATGGGCTTCCAAATATCCCTTTGCCAATTCCACAAGAACAGACTTAGCGAAAGGCTTCCTGAAGGGAAAGATGTAACTCTCTGAGATAAATTAACAGAACACAGAGCAGTTTCTCAGAAAGCTTCATTCCAGTTTTGAAAGGAAGATATTTCCTTTTTCACCATAGCCCTCTATGGGCTTCCAAATATCACTTTGCCAATTCCACAAGAACAGCCTTAGCGAAAGGCTTCTTGAAGGGAAAGATGTAACTCTGTGAAATGAATTAACAGAACACAGCGGAGATTCTCAGAAAGCTTCTTTCCAGTTTTGAACGGAAGATGTTTCCTTTTTTCACCATAGCCCTCTATGGGCTTCCAAATATCACTTTGCCAATTCCACAAGAACAGCCTTAGCGAAAGGCTTCTTGAAGGGAAAGATGTAACTCTGTGAGATGAATTAACAGAACACAGAGCAGTTTCTCAGAAAGCTTCTTTCCAGTTTTGAACGGAAGATATTTCCTATTTCACCATAGCCCTCTATGGGCTTCCAAATATCCCTTTGCGAATTCCACAAGTACAGCCTTAGCGAAAGGATTCTTGAAGGGAAAGATGTAACTCTGTGAGATGAATTAACAGAACACAGAGCAGTCTCTCAGAATGCTTCTTTCCAGTTTTGAACAAAAGATATTTCGTTTATCACCATAGCCCTCTAAGGGCTTCCAAATATCCTTTGCCAATTCCACAAGAAGAGCCTTAGCGAAAGGCTTCTTGAAGGGATACATGTAACTCTGTGAGATGAATTAAAAGAAGACAGAGCAGTTTCTCAGAAAGCTTCTTTCCAGTTTTGAAAGGAAGATATTTCCTTTTTCACCATGGCCCTCTATGGGATTCCAAATATCACTTTGCCAACTCCACAAGAACAGACTTAGCGAAAGGCTAATTGAAGGGAAAAATGTAACTCTGTGAGATGAATTAACAGTACAAAGAGCAGTTTCTCAGAAAGCTTCTTTCCAGTTTTGAACGGAAGATATTTCCTTTTTTCACCATAGCCCTCTATGGGCTTCCAAATATCCCTTTGCCAATTCCACAAGAACAGACTTAGCGAAAGGCTTCCTGAAGGAAAGATGTAACTCTCTGAGATAAATTAACAGAACACAGAGCAGTTTCTCAGAAAGCTTCTTTGCAGTTTTGAAAGGAAGATATTTCCTTTTTCACCATTGCCCTCTATGGGCTTCCAAATATCCCTTTGCCAATTCCACAAGAACAGCCTTAGCGAAAGGCTTCTTGAAGGGAAAGATGTAACTCTGTGAGATGATTTAACAGAACACAGAGCAGTTTCTCAGAAAGCTTCTTTCCAGTTTTGAACGGAAGATGTTTCCTTTTTCACCATAGCCCCCTATGGGCTTCAAAATATCCCTTTGCCAATTCCACAAGAACAGCCTTAGCGAAACGCTTCTTGATGGGGAAGATGTAACTTTGTGAGATGAATTAACAGAACACAGAGCAGTTTCTCAGAAAGCTTCTTTCCAGTTTAGAACAAAAGATTTTTCGTTTTTCACCATAGCCCTCTAAGGGCTTCCAAATATCCCTTTGCCAATTCCACAAGAAGAGCCTTAGCGAAATGCTTCTTGAAGGGATATATGTAACTCTGTGAGAGGAATTAAAAGAACACAGAGCAGTTTCTCAGAAAGCTTCTTTCCAGTTTTGAACGGAGGATATTTCCTTTTTCACCATAGACCTCTATGGGCTTCCAAATATCCCTTTGCCAATTCAACAAGAACAGCCTTAGCGAAAGGCTTCCTGAAAGGAAAGATGTAACTCTGTGAGATGAATTAACAGAACACAGAGCAGTTTCTCAGAAAGCTTCTTTCCAGTTTTGAACGGAAGATATTTCCTTTTTCACCATAGCCCTCTATGGGCTTCCAAATATCCCTTTGCCAATTCCACAAGAACAGCCTTAGCGAAAGGCTTCTTGAAGGGAAAGATGTAACTCTGTGAGATGAATTAACAGAACGCAGAGCAGTCTCTCAGAAAGCTTCTTTCCAGTTATGAACGGAAGATATTTCCTTTTTCAGCATAGCCCTCTATGGGCTTCCAAGTATCCCTTTGCCAATTCCACAAGAACAGACTTAGCGAAAGGCTTCCTGAAGGGAAAGATGTAACTCTGTGAGATGAATTAACAGAACACAGAGCAGTTTCCCAGAAAGCTTTTTTCTAGTTTTGAAAGGAAGATATTTCCTTTTTCACCATAGCCCTCTAGGGGTTCCAAATATCACTTTGCCAATTCCACAGGAACAGCCTTAGCGAAAGGCTTCCTCAAGGGTAAGATGTAACTCTGTGAGCTGAATTAACAGAACACAGAGCAGTTTCTCAGAAAGCTTCTTTCCAGTTTTTAATGGAAGATATTTCCTTTTTCACCATAGCCCTCTATGGGCTTCCAAATATCCCTTTGCCAATTCCACAAGAACAGCCTTAGCGAAAGGCTTCCTAAGGGAAAGATGTAACTCTGTGAGATAAATTAACAGAACACAGAGCAGTTTCTCAGAAAGCTTCTTTCCAGTTTTGAAAGGAAGATATTTCCTTTTTCACCATAGCCCTCTATGGGCTTCCAAATATCCCTTTGCCAATTCCACAAGAACAGCCTTAGCGAAAGACTTCTTGAAGGGAAAGATGTAACTCTGTGAGATTAATTAACAGAACGCAGAGCAGTCTCTCAGAAAGCTTCTTTCCAGTTATGAACGGAAGATATTTCATTTTTGCAGCATAGCCCTCTGTGGGTTTCCAAGTATCCCTTTGCCAATTCCACAAGAACAGACTTAGCGAAAGGCTTCCTGAAGGGAAAGATGTAACACTGTGAGATAAATTAACAGAACACAGAGCAGTTTCTCAGAAAGCTTCTTTCCAGTTTTGAAAGAAAGATATTTCCTTTTTCACCATTGCCCTTTATGGGCTTCCATATATCACTTGCCAATTCCACAAGAACAGCCTTAGCGAAAGGCTTCTTGAAGGGAAAGATTTAACTCTGTGAGATTAATTAACAGAACACAGAGCAGTTTCTCAGAAAGCTTCTTTCCAGTTTTGAACGGAAGATACTTCCTTTTTTCACCATAGCCGTCTATGGGCTTCCAAATATCACTTTGCCAATTCCACAAGAACAGCCTTAGGGAAAGGCTTCTTGAAGGGAAAGATGTAACTCGGTGAGATGAATTAACAGAACACAGAGCAGTTTCTCAGAAAGCTTCTTTCCTGTTTTGAACGGAAGATATTTCCTTTTTCACCATAGCCCTCTATGGGCTTCCAAATATCACTTTGCCAATTCCAAAAGAACAGTCTTAGCGAAAGGCTTCTTGAAGGGAAAGATGTAATTCTGTGAGATGAATTAACAGAACACAGAGCAGTTTCTCAGAAAGCTTCTTTCCAGTTTTGAACGGAAGATAGTTCCTTTTTCAGCATAGCACTCTATGGGCTTCCAAATATCCCTTTGCCAATTCCACAAGAACAGACTTAGCGAAAGGCTTCCTGAAGGGAAAGATGTAACTCTCTGAGATAAATTAACAGAACACAGAGCGGTTTCTCAGAAAGCTTCTTTCCAGTTTTGAAAGGAAGATATTTCCTTTTTCACCATAGCCCTCTATGGGCTTCCAAATATCACTTTGCCAATTCCACAAGAACAGCCTTAGTGAAAGGCTTCTTGAAGGGAAAGATGTAACTCTGTGAGATAAATTAACAGAACACAGAGCAGTTTCTCAGAAAGCTTCTTTCCAGTTTTGAAAGGAAGATATTTCCTTTTTCACCATAGCCCTCTATGGGCTTCCAAATATCCCTTTGCGAATTCCACAAGAACAGTCCTAGCAAAAGTTTTCTTGAAGGGAAAGATGTAACTCTGTGAGATGCATTAACAGAACACAGAACAGTCTCTCAGAAAGCTTCTTTCCAGTTTTGAACGGAAGATATTTCCTTTTTTCACTATATCCCTCCATGGGCTTCCAAATATCACTTTGCCAATTCCACAAGAACAGCCTTAGCGAAAGGCTTCTTGAAGGGAAAGATGTAACTCTGTGAGATGAATTAACAGAACACAGAGCAGTTTCTCAGAAAGCTTCTTTCCAGTTTTGAACGGAAGATATTTCCTTTTTCACGATAGCCCTCTATCGGCTTCCAAATATCCCTTTGCGAATTCCACAAGTACAGCCTTAGCGAAAGGATTCTTGAAGGGAAAGATGTAACTCTCTGAGATGAATTAACAGAACACAGAGCAGTCTCTCAGAAAGCTTCTTTCCAGTTTTGAACAAAAGATATTTCGTTTTTCAAAATAGCCCTTTAAGGGTTTCCAAATATCCTTTGCCAATTCCACAAGAAGAGCCTTAGCGAAAGGCTTCTTGAAGGGATACATGTAACTCTGTGAGATGAATTAAAAGAACACAGAGCAGTTTCTCAGAAAGCTTCTTTCCAGTTTTGAAAGGAAGATATTTCCTTTTTCACCATGGCCCTCTATGGGATTCCAAATATCACTTTGTCAACTCCACAAAAACAGCCTTAGCGAAAGGCTAATTGAAGGGAAAGATGTAACTCTGTGAGATGAATTAACAGAACACAGAGCAGTTTCTCAGAAAGCTTCTTTCCAGTTTTGAACGGAAGATATTTCCTTTTTCACCATAGCCCCCTATGGGCTTCAAAATATCCCTTTGCCAATTCCACAAGAACAGCCTTAGCGAAACGCTTCTTGATGGGGAAGATGTAACTTTGTGAGATGAATTAACAGAACACAGAGCAGTTTCTCAGAAAGCTTCTTTCCAGTTTTGAACAAAAGATTTTTCGTTTTTCACCATAGCCCTCTAAGGGCTTCCAAATATCCCTTTGCCAATGCCACAAGAAGAGCCTTAGCGAAAGGCTACTTGAAGTTATATATGTAACTCTGTGAGAGGAATTAAAAGAACACAGAGCAGTCTCTCAGAAAGCTTCTTTCCAGTTTTGAACGGAAGATATTTCCTTTTTCACCATAGCCCTCTATGGGCTTCCAAATATCCCTTTGCCAATTCCACAAGAACAACCTTAGCGAAAGGCTTCTTGAAGGGAAAGATGTAACTCTGTGAAATGAATTAACAGAACACAGAGCAGATTCTAAGAAAGCTTCTTTCCTGTTTTGAACGGAAGATATATCCTTTTTTCACCATAGCCCTCTATGGGCTTCCAAATATCACTTTGCCAATTCCAAAAGAACAGCCTTAGCGAAAGGCTTCTTGAAGGGAAAGATGTAACTCTGTGAGATGAATTAACAGAACACAGAGCAGTTTCTCAGAAAGCTTCTTTCCTGTTTTGAACAAAAGATTTTTCGTTTTTCACCATAGCCCTCTAAGGGCTTCCAAATATCCCTTTGCCAATTCCACAAGAAGAGCCTTAGCGAAAGGCTTCTTTAAGGGATACATGTAACTCTGTGAGATGAATTAAAAGAACACAGAGCAGTTTCTCAGAAAGCTTCTTTCCAGTTTTGAACGGAAGATATTTCCTTTTTCACCTTAGCCCTCTATGGGCTTCCAAATATCCCTTTGCCAATTCAACAAGAACAGCCTTAGCGAAAGGCTTCCTGAAGGGAAAGATGTAACTCTGTGAGATGAATTAACAGAACACAGAGCAGTTTCTCAGAAAGCTTTTTTCTAGTTTTGAAAGGAAGATATTTCCTTTTTCACCATAGCCCTCTAGGGGTTCCAAATATCACTTTGCCAATTCCACAGGAACAGCCTTAGCGAAAGGCTTCCTCAAGGGTAAGATGTAACTCTGTGAAATGAATTAACAGAACACAGAGCAGTTTCTCAGAAAGCTTCTATCCAGTTTTTAACGGAAGATATTTCCTTTTTCACCATAGCCCTATATGGGCTTCCAAATATCCCTTTGCGAATTCCACAAGTACAGCCTTAGCGAAAGGATTCTTGAAGGGAAAGATGTAACTCTGTGAGATGAATTAACAGAACACAGAGCAGTCTCTCAGAAAGCTTCTTTCCAGTTTTGAACAAAAGATATTTCGTTTTTCACCATAGCCCTCTAAGGGCTTCCAAATATCCCTTTGCCAATTCCACAAGAAGAGCCTTAGCGAAAGGCTTCTTGAAGGGATACATGTAACTCTGTGAGATGAATTAAAAGAACACAGAGCAGTTTCTCAGAAAGCTTCTTTCCAGTTTTGAAAGGAAGATATTTCCTTTTTCACCATGGCCCTCTATCGGATTCCAAATATCCCTTTGCGAATTCCACAAGAACAGTCCTAGCAAAAGGCTTCTTGAAGGGAAAGATGTAACTCTGTGAGATGCATTAACACAACACAGAACAGTCTCTCAGAAAGCTTCTTTCCAGTTTTCAACGGAAGATATTTCCTTTTTCACCATAGCCCTCTATGGGCTTCCAAATATCCCTTTGCGAATTCCACAAGAACAGCCTTAGCGAAAGAATTCTTGAAGGGAAAGATGTAACTCTGTGAGATGAATTAACAGAACACAGAGCAGTCTCTCAGAAAGCTTCTTTCCAGTTTGAACGGAAGATATTTCCTTTTTCACCATAGCCCTCTAAGGGCTTCCAAATATCCCTTTGCCAATTCCACAAGAAGAGCCTTAGAGAAAGGCTTCTTGAAGGGAAAGATGTAACTCTGTGAGATGAATTAACAAAACACAGAGCATTTTCTCAGAAACCTTCTTTCCAGTTTTGAACGGAAGATATTTCCTTTTTCAGCATAGCCCTCTATGGGCTTCCAAATATCACTTTGCCAATTCCAAAAGAACAGTCTTAGCGAAAGGCTTCTTGAAGGGAATGATGTAACTCTGTGACATGAATTAACAGAACACAGAGCAGTTTCTCAGAAAGCTTCTTTCCAGTTTTGAACGGAAGATATTTCCTTTTTTCACCATAGCCCTCTATGGGCTTCCAAATATCCCTTTGCCAATTCTAGAAGAACAGCCTTAGCGAAAGGCTTCTTGAAGGGAAAGATGTAACTCTGTGAGATGAATTAACAGAACACAGAGCAGTTTCTCAGAAAGCTTTTTTCCAGTTTTGAAAGGAAGATATTTCTTTTTTCACCATAGCCCTCTAGGGGTTCCAAATATCACTTTGCCAATTCCACAAGAACAGCCTTAGTGAAAGGCTTCCTGAAGGGTAAGATGTAACTCTGTGAGATGAATTAACAGAACAGAGAGCAGTTTCTCAGAAAGCTTCTTTCCAGTTTTTAACGGAAGATATTTCCTTTTTCACCATAGCCCTCTATGGGCTTCCAAATATCCCTTTGCCAATTCCACAAGAACAGCCTTAACGAAAGCCTTCTTGAAGGGAAAGATGTAACTCTGTGAGATGAATCAACAGAACGCAGAGTAGTCTCTCAGAAAGTTTCTTTCCAGTTTTGAACGGAAGATATTTCCTTTTTCACCATAGCCCTCTATGGGCTTCCAAATATCACTTGCCAATTCCACAAGAACAGCCTTAGCGAAAGGCTTCTTGAAGGGAAAGATGTAACTCTGTGAGATGAATTAACAGAACACAGAGCAGTTTCTCAGAAAGCTTCTTTCCAGTTTTGAACGGAAGATATTTCCTTTTTTCACCATAGCCCTCTATGGGCTTCCAAATATCCCTTTGCCAATTCCAGAAGAACAGCCTTAGCGAAAGGCTTCTTGAAGGGAAAGATGTAACTCTGTGAGATGAATTAACAGACCACAGAGCAGTTTCTCAGAAACCTTCTTTCCAGTTTTGAACGGAAGGTATTTCCTTTTTCACCATAGCCCTCTATGGGCTTCCAAATATCACTTTGCCAATTCCAAAAGAACAGTCTTAGCGAAAGGCTTCTTGAAGGGAAAGATGTAACTCTGTGACATGAATTAACAGGACACAGAGCAGTTTCTCACAAAGCTTCTTTCCAGTTTTGAAAGGAAGATATTTCCTTTTTCAGCATAGCCCTCTATGGGCTTCCAAATATCCCTTTGCCAATTCTACAAGAACAGCCTTAGCGAAAGGCTTCTTGAAGGGAAAGATGTAACTCTGTGAGATGAATTAAAAGAACACGGAGCAGTCTCTCAGAAAGCTTCTTTCCAGTTTTGAACGGAAGATATTTGCTTTTTCAGCATGGCCCTCTATGGGCTTCCAAATATCCCTTTGCCAATTCCTCAAGAACAGATTTAGCGAAAGGTTTCCTGAAGGGAAAGATGTACCGCTCTGAGATAAATCAACAGAACACAGAGCAGTTTCTCAGAAAACTTCTTTCCAATTTTGAAAGGAAGATATTTCCTTTTTCACCATAGCCCTCTATGGGCTTCCAAATATCACTTTGCCAATTCCACAAGAACAGCCTTAGCGAAAGGCTTCTTGAAGGAAAAGATGTAACTCTGTGAGATGAATTAACAGAACACAGAGCAGTTTCTCAGAAAGCTTCTTTCCACTTTTGAACGGAAGATATATCCTTTTTTCGCCTTGGCCCTCTATGGGCTTCCAAATATCACTTTTCCAATTCCACAAGAACAGCCTTAGCGAAAGGCTTCTTGAAGGGAAAGATGTAACTCTGTGAGATGAATTAACAGAACACAGAGCAGTTTCTCAGAAAGCTTCTTTCCAGTTTTGAACCGAAGATATTTCCTTTTTCACCATAGCCCTCTATGGGCTTCCAAATATCCTTTTGCGAATTCCACAGGTACAGCCTTAGCGAAAGGATTCTTGAAGGGAAAGATGTAACTATGTGAGATGAATTAACAGAACACAGAGCAGTCTCTCAGAAAGCTTCTTTCCAGTTGTGAACAAAAGATTTTTCGTTTTTCACCATAGCCCTCTAACGGCTCCCAAATATCCCTTTGCCAATTCCACAAGAAGAGCCTTAGCGAAAGGCTTCTTGAAGGGATACATGTAACTCTGTGAGATGAATTAAAAGAACACAGAGCAGTTTCTCAGAAAGCTTCTTTCCAGTTTTGAATGGAAGATATTTACTTTTTCACCATAGCCCTCTATGGGCTTCCAAATATCACTTGCCAATTCCACAAGAACAGCTTACCGAAAGTCTTCTTGAAGGGAAAGATGTAACTCTTGTCAGATGAATTAAAAGAACACAGAGCAGTTTCTCAGAAAGTTTCTTTCCAGTTTTGAACGGAAGATATTTCCGTTTTCATCATAGCCCTCTATGGGCTTCCAAATATCCGTTTGCCAATTCCACAAGAACTGCCTTAGCGAAACGCTTCTTGATGGGGAAGATGTAACTCTGTGAGATAATTTAACAGAACACTGAGCAGTTTCTCAGAAAGCTTCTTTCCAGTTTTGAACGGAAGATATTTCGTTTTTCACCACAGCCCTCTAAGAGCTTCCAATTATCCCTTTGCCAATTCCACAAGAAGAGCCTTAGCGAAAGGCTTCTTGAAGGGAAAGATGTAACTCTGTGAGATGAATTAGCAGAACACAGAGCAGTTTCTCAGAAAGCTTCTTTCCAGTTGTGAACGGAAGATATTTCCTTTTTCACCATAGCCCTCTATGGGCTTCCAAATATCCCTTTGCCAAATCAAGAAGAACAGCCTTAGCGAAAGGCTTCCTGAAGGGAAAGATGTAATTCTGTGAGATGAATTAACAGAACACAGAGTACTTTCTCAGAAAGCTTTTTTCCAGTTTTGAAAGGAAGATAGTTCCTTTTCCACCATAGCCCTCAATGGGCTTCCAAATATCACTTTGCCAATTCCACAAGAACAGCCTTAGCGAAAGGCTTCCTGAAGGGAAAGATGTAACTCTGTCAGATGAATTAACAGAACACAGAGCAGTTTCTCAGAAAGATTCTTTCCAGTTTTGAACGGAAAATATTTCCTTTTTTCACCATAGCACTCCATGGGCTTGCAAATATCGCTTTGCGAATTCCACAAGAACAGCCTTAGCGAAAGGCTTCTTGAAGGGAAAGATGTAACTCTGTGAGATGAATTAACAGAACACAGAGCAGTTTCTCAGAAAGCTTCTTTCCAGTTTTGAACGGAAGCTATTTCCTTTTTCACCGTAGCCCTCTATGGGCTTCCAAATATCACTTTGCCAATTCCAAAAGAACAGTCTTAGCGAAAGGCTTCTTGAAGGGAAAGATGTAACTCTGTGAGATGAATTAACAGAACACAGAGCAGTTTCTCAGAAAGCATCTTTCCTGTTTTGAACGGAAGATATTTCCTTTTTCACCATAGCCCTCTATGGGCTTCCAAATATCCCTTTGCCAATTCCACAAGAACAGCCTTAGCGAAAGGCTTCTTGAAGGGAAAGATGCAACTCTGTGAGATGAATTAACAGAACACAGAGCAGTCTCTCAGAAAGCTTCTTTCCAGTTTTGAACGGAAGATATTTCCTTTTTCACCATAGCCATCTATGGGCTTCCAAATATCCCTTTGCCAATACCACAAGAACAGCCTAAGCGAAAGGCTTCTTGAAGGGAAAGATGTAACTCTGTGAGATGAATTAACAGAACACAGAGCAGTTTTTCAGATAGCTTCTTTCCAGTTTTGAACGAAAGATATTTCCTTTTTCAGCATAGCCCTCTATGGGCTTCCAAATATCCCTTTGCCAATTCTACAAGAACAGACTTAGCGAAACGCTTCCTGAAGGGAAAGATGTAACTCTGTGAGATAAAATAACAGAACACAGAGAAGTTTCTCAAACAGCTTCTTTCCAGTTTTGAAAGGAAGATATTTCCTTTTTCACCTTAGCGCTCTATGGGCTTCCAAATATCACTTTGCCTATTCCACAAGAACAGGCTTAGCGAAAGGATTCCTGAAGGGAAAGATGTAACTCTGTGAGATGAATTAACAGAACACAGAGCAGTTTCTCAGAAAGCTTTTTTCCAGTTTTGAAAGGAAGATATTTCTTTTTTCACCATAGCCCTCTAGGGGTTCCAAATATCACTTTGCCAATTCCACAAGAACAGCCTTAGCGAAAGGCTTCCTGAAGGGTAAGATGTAACTCTGTGAGATGAATTAACAGAACAGAGAACAGTTTCTCAGAAAGCTTCTTTCCAGTTTTTAACGGAAGATATTTCCTTTTTCAAAATAGCCCTCTATGGGCTTCCAAATATCCCTTTGCGAATTCCACAAGTACAGCCTTAGCGAAAGGATTCTTGAAGGGAAAGATGTAACTCTGTGAGATGAGTTAACAGAAAACAGAGCAGTCTCTCAGAAAGCTTCTTTCCAGTTTTGAACAAAAGATATTTCGTTTTTCACCATAGCCCTCTAAGGGCTTCCAAATATCCCTTTGCCAATTCCACAAGAAGAGCCTTAGCGAATGGCTTCTTGAAGGGATACATGTAACTCTGTGAGATGAATTAAAAGAACACAGAGCAGTTTCTCAGAAAGCTTCTTTCCAGTTTTGAAAGGAAGATATTTCCTTTTTCACCATGGCCCTCTATTTGATTCCAAATATCACTTTGCCAACGCCACAAGAACAGCCTTAGCGAGAGGCTTCTTGAAGGGAAAGATGTAACTCTGTGAAATGAATTAACAGAACACAGAGCAGTTTCTCAGAAAGCTTCTTTCCAGTTTTGAACGGAAGATATTTCCTTTTTTCACCATAGTCCTCTATGGGCTTCCAAATATCACTTTGCCAATTCCACAAGAACAGCCTTAGCGCAAGGCTTCTTGAAGGGAAAGATGTAACTCTGTGAGATGAATTAACAGAACACAGAGCAGTTTCTCAGAAAGCTTCTTTCCAGTTTTGAAAGGAAGATATTTCCTATTTCACCATAGCCCTCTATGGGCTTCCAAATATCCCATGCCAATTCCACAAGAACAGCCTTAGCGAAAGGGTTCTTGAAGGGAAAGATGTAACTCTGTGAGATGAATTAACAGAACACAGAGCGGTTTCTCAGAAAGCTTCTTTCCAGTTTTGAACGGAAGATATTTCCTTTTTCACCATAGCCCTCTAGGGGTTCCAAATATCACTTTGCCAATTCCACAAGAACAGCCTTCGCGAAAGGCTTCCTGAAGGGTAAGATGTAACTCTGTGAGATGAATTAACAGAACACAGAGCAGTTTCTCAGAAAGCTTCTTTCCAGTTTTGAACGGAAGATATTTCCTTTTTCACCATAGCCCTCTATGGGCTTCCAAATATCCCTTTGCCAATTCCACAAGAACAGCCTTAGCGAAAGGCTTCTTGAAGGGAAAGATGTAACTCTGTGAGATGAATTAACAGAACGCAGAGCAGTCTCTCAGAAAGTTTCTTTCCAGTTATGAACGGAAGATATTTCCTTTTTCAACATAGCCCTCTATGGACTTCCAAGTATCCCTTTGCCAATTCCACAAGAACAGACTTAGCGAAAGGATTCCTGAAGGGAAAGATGTAACTCTCTAAGATAAATTAACAGAACACAGAGCAGTTTCTCAGAAAGCTTCTTTCCAGTTTTGAAAGGAAGATATTTCCTTTTTCACCATAGCCCTCTATGGGCTTCCAAATATCACTTTGCCAATTCCACAAGAACAGCCTTAGCGAAAGGCTTCTTGAAGGAAAAGATGTAACTCTGTGAGATGAATTAACATAACACAGAGCAGTTTCTCAGAAAGCTTCTTTCCACTTTTGAACGGAAGATATATCCTTTTTTCGCCATAGCCCTCTATGGGCTTCCAAATATCACTTTTCCAATTCCACAAGAACAGCCTTAGCGAAAGGCTTCTTGAAGGGAAAGATGTAACTCTGTGAGATGAATTAACATAACACAGAGCAGTTTCTCAGAAAGCTTCTTTCCAGTTTTGAACGGAAGATATTTCGTTTTTCACCATAGCCCTCTATGGGCTTCCAAATTTCACTTTGCCAATTAAAAAAGAACAGTCTTAGCGAAAGACTTCTTGAAGGGAAACTTGTAACTCTGTGAGATGAATTAACAGAACACAGAGCAGTTTCTCAGAAAGCTTCTTTCCAGTTTTGAACGGAAGATATTTCCTTTTTCACCATAACCCTCTATGGGCTTCCAAATACCTCTTTGCAAATTCTACAAGAACAGTCCTAGCAAAAGGCTTCTTGAAGAGAAAGATGTAACTCTGTGAGATGAATTAACAGAACACAGAGCAGTTTCTCAGAAAACTTCTTTCCAGTTTTGAAAGGAAGATATTTCCTTTTTCACCATAGCCCTCTATGGGCTTCCAAATATCCCTTTGCGAATTCCACAAGAACAGTCCTAGCAAAAGGCTTCTTGAAGGGAAAGATGTAACTCTGTGAGATGCATTAACAGAACACAGAACAGTCTCTCAGAAAGCTTCTTTCCAGTTTTGAACGGAAGATATTTCCTTTTTCACCGTAGCCCTCTATGGGCTTCCAAATATCCCTTTGCGAATTCCACAAGAACAGCCTTAGCGTAAGGATTCTTGAAGGGAAAGATGTAACTCTGTGAGATGAATTAACAGAACACAGAGCAGTCTCTCAGAAAGCTTCTTTCCAGTTTTGAACGGAAGATATTTCCTTTTTCACCATAGCCCTCTAAGGGCTTCCAAATATCCCTTTGCCAATTCCAAAAGAAGAGCCTTAGAGAAAGGCTTCTTGAAGGGAAAGATGTAACTCTGTGAGATGAATTAACAGAACACAGAGCAGTTTCTCAGAAAGCTTCTTTCCAGTTTTGAACGGAAAATATTTCCTTTTTCACCATAGCCCTCTATGGGCTTCCAAATATCCCTTTGCCAATTCCACAGAAACAGCCTTAGCGAAAGGCTTCCTGAAGGGAAAGATGTAACTCTGTGAGACAAATTAACAGAACACAGAGCAGTTTCTCAGAAAGATTCTTTCCAGTTTTGAAAGGAAGACATTTCCTTTTTCAGCAAAGCCCTCTATGGGCTACTAAATATCACTTTGCCAATTCCACAAGAAAAACCTTAGCGAAAGGCTTCTTGAAGGGAAAGATGTAACTCTGTGAAATGAATTAACAGAACACAGAGCAGTTTCTCAGAAAGCTTCTTTCCAGTTTTGAACGGAAGATATTTCCTTTTTTCACCATAGTCCTCTATGGGCTTCCAAATATCACTTTGCCAATTCCACAAGAACAGCCTTAGCGAAAGGCTTCTTGAAGGGAAAGTTGTAACTCTGTGAGATGAATTAACAGAACACAGAGCAGTTTCTCAGAAAGCTTCTTTCCAGTTTTGAAAGGAAGATATTTCCTTTTTCACCATGGCCCTCTATGGGATTCCAAATATCACTTTGCCAACGCCACAAGAACAGCCTTAGCGAAAGGCTTCTTGAAGGGAAAGATGTAACTCTGTGAAATGAATTAACAGAACACAGAGCAGTTTCTCAGAAAGCTTCTTTCCAGTTTTGAACGGAAGATATTTCCTTTTTTCACCATAGTCCTCTATGGGCTTCCAAATATCACTTTGCCAATTCCACAAGAACAGCCTTAGCGCAAGGCTTCTTGAAGGGAAAGATGTAACTCTGTGAGATGAATTAACAGAACACAGAGCAGTTTCTCAGAAAGCTTCTTTCCAGTTTTGAAAGGAAGATATTTCCTATTTCACCATAGCCCTCTATGGGCTTCCAAATATCCCATGCCAATTCCACAAGAACAGCCTTAGCGAAAGGGTTCTTGAAGGGAAAGATGTAACTCTGTGAGATGAATTAACAGAACACAGAGCGGTTTCTCAGAAAGCTTCTTTCCAGTTTTGAACGGAAGATATTTCCTTTTTCACCATAGCCCTCTAGGGGTTCCAAATATCACTTTGCCAATTCCACAAGAACAGCCTTCGCGAAAGGCTTCCTGAAGGGTAAGATGTAACTCTGTGAGATGAATTAACAGAACACAGAGCAGTTTCTCAGAAAGCTTCTTTCCAGTTTTGAACGGAAGATATTTCCTTTTTCACCATAGCCCTCTATGGGCTTCCAAATATCCCTTTGCCAATTCCACAAGAACAGCCTTAGCGAAAGGCTTCTTGAAGGGAAAGATGTAACTCTGTGAGATGAATTAACAGAACGCAGAGCAGTCTCTCAGAAAGTTTCTTTCCACTTTTGAACGGAAGATATATCCTTTTTTCGCCATAGCCCTCTATGGGCTTCCAAATATCACTTTTCCAATTCCACAAGAACAGCCTTAGCGAAAGGCTTCTTGAAGGGAAAGATGTAACTCTGTGAGATGAATTAACATAACACAGAGCAGTTTCTCAGAAAGCTTCTTTCCAGTTTTGAACGGAAGATATTTCGTTTTTCACCATAGCCCTCTATGGGCTTCCAAATTTCACTTTGCCAATTCCAAAAGAACAGTCTTAGCGAAAGACTTCTTGAAGGGAAACTTGTAACTCTGTGAGATGAATTAACAGAACACAGAGCAGTTTCTCAGAAAGCTTCTTTCCAGTTTTGAACGGAAGATATTTCCTTTTTCACCATAACCCTCTATGGGCTTCCAAATACCTCTTTGCAAATTCTACAAGAACAGTCCTACCAAAAGGCTTCTTGAAGAGAAAGATGTAACTCTGTGAGATGAATTAACAGAACACAGAGCAGTTTCTCAGAAAACTTCTTTCCAGTTTTGAAAGGAAGATATTTCCTTTTTCACCATAGCCCTCTATGGGCTTCCAAATATCCCTTTGCGAATTCCACAAGAACAGTCCTAGCAAAAGGCTTCTTGAAGGGAAAGATGTAACTCTGTGAGATGCACTAACAGAACACAGAACAGTCTCTCAGAAAGCTTCTTTCCAGTTTTGAACGGAAGATATTTCCTTTTTCACCATAGCCCTCTATGGGCTTCCAAATATCCCTTTGCGAATTCCACAAGAACAGCCTTAGCGTAAGGATTCTTGAAGGGAAAGATGTAACTCTGTGAGATGAATTAACAGAACACAGAGCAGTCTCTCAGAAAGCTTCTTTCCAGTTTTGAACGGAAGATATTTCCTTTTTCACCATAGCCCTCTAAGGGCTTCCAAATATCCCTTTGCCAATTCCAAAAGAAGAGCCTTAGAGAAAGGCTTCTTGAAGGGAAAGATGTAACTCTGTGAGATGAATTAACAGAACACAGAGCAGTTTCTCAGAAAGCTTCTTTCCAGTTTTGAACGGAAAATATTTCCTTTTTCACCATAGCCCTCTATGGGCTTCCAAATATCCCTTTGCCAATTCCACAGAAACAGCCTTAGCGAAAGGCTTCCTGAAGGGAAAGATGTAACTCTGTGAGACAAATTAACAGAACACAGAGCAGTTTCTCAGAAAGATTCTTTCCAGTTTTGAAAGGAAGACATTTCCTTTTTCAGCAAAGCCCTCTATGGGCTACCAAATATCACTTTGCCAATTCCACAAGAAAAACCTTAGCGAAAGGCTTCTTGAAGGGAAAGATGTAACTCTGTGAAATGAATTAACAGAACACAGAGCAGTTTCTCAGAAAGCTTCTTTCCAGTTTTGAACGGAAGATATTTCCCTTTTTCACCATAGTCCTCTATGGGCTTCCAAATATCACTTTGCCAATTCCACAAGAACAGCCTTAGCGAAAGGCTTCTTGAAGGGAAAGATGTAACTCTGTGAGACGAATTAACAGAACACAGAGCAGTTTCTCAGAAAGCTTCTTTCTAGTTTTGAACGGAAGATATTTCCTTTTTCAAAATAGCCCTCTATGGGCTTCCAAATATCCCTTTGCGAATTCCACAAGTACAGCCTTAGCGAAAGGATTCTTGAAGGGAAAGATGTAACTCTGTGAGATGAGTTAACAGAAAACAGAGCAGTCTCTCAGAAAGCTTCTTTCCAGTTTTGAACAAAAGATATTTCGTTTTTCACCATAGCCCTCTAAGGACTTCCAAATATCCCTTTGCCAATTCCACAAGAAGAGCCTTAGCGAATGGCTTCTTGAAGGGATACATGTAACTCTGTGAGATGAATTAAAAGAACACAGAGCAGTTTCTCAGAAAGCTTCTTTCCAGTTTTGAAAGGAAGATATTTCCTTTTTCACCATGGCCCTCTATGGGATTCCAAATATCACTTTGCCAACGCCACAAGAACAGCCTTAGCGAAAGGCTTCTTGAAGGGAAAGATGTAACTCTGTGAAATGAATTAACAGAACACAGAGCAGTTTCTCAGAAAGCTTCTTTCCAGTTTTGAACGGAAGATATTTCCTTTTTTCACCATAGTCCTCTATGGGCTTCCAAATATCACTTTGCCAAATCCACAAGAACAGCCTTAGCGCAAGGCTTCTTGAAGGGAAAGATGTAACTCTGTGAGATGAATTAACAGAACACAGAGCAGTTTCTCAGAAAGATTCTTTCCAGTTTTGAAAGGAAGATATTTCCTTTTTCACCATAGCCCTCTATGGGCTCCCAAATATCCCATGCCAATTCCACAAGAACAGCCTTAGCGAAAGGGTTCTTGAAGGGAAAGATGTAACTCTGTGAGATGAATTAACAGAACACAGAGCGGTTTCTCAGAAAGCTTCTTTCCAGTTTTGAACGGAAGATATTTCCTTTTTCACCATAGCCCTCTAGGGGTTCCAAATATCACTTTGCCAATTGCACAAGAACAGCCTTAGCGAAAGGCTTCCTGAAGGGTAAGATGTAACTCTGTGAGATGAATTAACAGAACACAGAGCAGTTTCTCAGAAAGCTTCTTTCCAGTTTTGAACGGAAGATATTTCCTTTTTCACCATAGCCCTCTATGGGCTTCCAAATATCCCTTTGCGAATTCCACGAGTACAGCCTTAGCGAAAGGATTCTTGAAGGGAAAGATGTAACTCTGTGAGATGAAGTAACAGAACACAGAGCAGTCTCTCAGAAAGCTTCTTTAAAGTTTTGAACGGAAGATATTTCGTTTTTCACCATAGCCCTCTAAGGGCTTCCAAATATCCCTTTGCCAATTCCACAAGAAGAGCCTTAGCGAAAGGCTTCTTGAAGGGAAAGATGTAACTCTGTGAGATGAATTTACAGAACACAGAGCAGTTTATCAGAAAACTTCTTTCCAGTTTTGAACGGAAGATATTTCCTTTTTCACCATAGCCCTCTATGGGCTTCCAAATATCACTTTGCCAATTCCAAAAGAACATTCTTAGCGAAAGGCTTCTTGAAGGGAAAGATGTAACTCTGTGACATGAATTAACAGAACACAGAGCAGTTTCTCAGAAAGCTTCTTTCCAGTTTTGAACGGAAGATATTTCCTTTTTCAGCATAGCCCTCTATGGGCTTCCAAATATCCCTTTGCCAATTCTACAAGAACAGCCTTAGCGAAAGGCTTCTTGAAGGGAAAGATGTAACTCTGTGAGATGAATTAACAGAACACAGAGCAGTCTCTCAGAAAGCTTCTTTCCAGTTTTGAACGGAAGATATTTCCTTTTTCAGTATAGCCCTCTATGGGCTTCCAAATATCCCTTTGCCAATTCCACAAGAACAGTCTTAGCGAAAGACTTCTTGAAGGGAAACTTGTAACTCTGTGAGATGAATTAACAGAACACAGAGCAGTTTCTCATAAAGCTTCTTTCCAGTTTTGAACGGAAGATATTTCCTTTTTCACCATAACCCTCTATGGGCTTCCAAATACCTCTTTGCAAATTCTACAAGAACAGTCCTAGCAAAAGGCTTCTTGAAGAGAAAGATGTAACTCTGTGAGATGAATTAACAGAACACAGAGCAGTTTCTCAGAAAACATCTTTCCAGTTTTGAAAGGAAGATATTTCCCTTTTCACCATAGCCCTCTATGGGCTTCCAAATATCCCTTTGCGAATTCCACAGGAACAGCCTTAGCGAAAGGCTTCCTGAAGGGAAAGATGTAACTCTGTGAGATAAATTAACAGAACACAGAGCAGTTTCTCAGAAAGATTCTTTCCAGTTTTGAAAGGAAGACATTTCCTTTTTCACCATAGCCCTCTATGGGCTTCCAAATATCCCTTTGCCAATTCCACAAGAACAGCCTTAGCGAAAGGCTTCTTGAAGGGAAAGATGTAACTTTGTGAGATGAATTAACAGAACGCAGAGCAGTCTCTCAGAAAGTTTCTTTCCAGTTATGAACGGAAGATATTTCCTTTTTCAGCATAGCCCTCTATGGGCTTCCAAGTATCCCTTTGCCAATTACACAAGAACAGACTTAGCGAAAGGATTCCTGAAGGGAAAGATGTAACTCTCTGAGATAAATTAACAGAACACAGAGCAGTTTCTCAGAAAGCTTCTTTCCAGTTTTGAAAGGAAGATATTTCCTTTTTCACCATAGCCCTCTATCGGTTTCCAAATATCACTTTGCCAATTCCACAAGAACAGCCTTAGCGAAAGGCTTCTTGAAGGAAAAGATGTAACTCTGTGAGATGAATTAACAGAACACAGAGCAGTTTCTCAGAAAGCTTCTTTCCACTTTTGAACGGAAGATATATCCTTTTTTCGCCATAGCCCTCTATGGGCTTCCAAATATCACTTTTCCAATTCCACAAGAACAGCCTTAGCGAAAGGCTTCTTGAAGGGAAAGATGTAACTCTGTGAGATGAATTAACATAACACAGAGCAGTTTCTCAGAAAGCTTCTTTCCAGTTTTGAACGGAAGATATTTCCTTTTTCACCATAGCCCTCTATGGGCTTCCAAATTTCACTTTGCCAATTCCAAAAGAACAGTCTTAGCGAAAGACTTCTTGAAGGGAAACTTGTAACTCTGTGAGATGAATTAACAGAAACAGAGCAGTTTCTCAGAAAGCTTCTTTCCAGTTTTGAACGGAAGATATTTCCTTTTTCACCATAGCCCTCTATGGGCTACCGAATATCCTTTTGCCAATTCCACAAGAACAGCTTTAGCGAAAGGCTTCTTGAAGGGAAAGATGTAACTCGGTGAGATGAATTAACAGAACACAGAGCAGTTTCTCAGAAAGCTTCTTTCCAGTTTTGAACGGAAGATATTTCCTTTTTCACCATAGCCCTCTATGGGCTTCCAAATATCCCTTTGCGAATTCCACAAGAACAGCCTTAGCGTAAGGATTCTTGAAGGGAAAGATGTAACTCTGTGAGATGAATTAACAGAACACAGAGCAGTCTCTCAGAAAGCTTCTTTCCAGTTTTGAACGGAAAATATTTCCTTTTTCACCATAGCCCTCTATGGGCTTCCAAATATCCCTTTGCCAATTCCACAGGAACAGCCTTAGCGAAAGGCTTCCTGAAGGGAAAGATGTAACTCTGTGAGACAAATTAACAGAACACAGAGCAGTTTCTCAGAAAGATTCTTTCCACTTTTGAAAGGAAGACATTTCCTTTTTCAGCAAAGCCCTCTATGGGCTACCAAATATCACTTTGCCAATTCCACAAGAAAAACCTTAGCGAAAGGCTTCTTGAAGGGAAAGATGTAACTCTGTGTAATGAATTAACAGAACACAGAGCAGTTTCTCAGAAAGCTTCTTTCCAGTTTTGAACGGAAGATATTTCCTTTTTTCACCATAGCCCTCTATGGGCTTCCAAATATCACTTTGCCAATTCCACAAGAACAGCCTTAGCGAAAGGCTTCTTGAAGGGAAAGATGTAACTCTGTGAGATGAATTAACAGAACACAGAGCAGTTTCTCAGAAAGCTTCTTTCTAGTTTTGAACGGAAGATATTTCCTTTTTCAAAATAGCCCTCTATGGGCTTCCAAATATCCCTTTGCGAATTCCACAAGTACAGCCTTAGCGAAAGCATTCTTGAAGGGAAAGATGTAACTCTGTGAGATGAGTTAACAGAAAACAGAGCAGTCTCTCAGAAAGGTTCTTTCCAGTTTTGAACAAAAGATATTTCGTTTTTCACCATAGCCCTCTAAGGGCTTCCAAATATCCCTTTGCCAATTCCACAAGAAGAGCCTTAGCGAATGGCTTCTTGAAGGGATACATGTAACTCTGTGAGATGAATTAAAAGAACACAGAGCAGTTTCTCAGAAAGCTTCTTTCCAGTTTTGAAAGGAAGATATTTCCTTTTTCACCATGGCCCTCTAGGGGTTCCAAATATCACTTTGCCAATTCCACAAGAACAGCCTTAGCGAAAGGCTTCCTGAAGGGTAAGATGTAACTCTGTGAGATGAATTAACAGAACACAGAGCAGTTTCTCAGAAAGCTTCTTTCCAGTTTTGAACGGAAGATATTTCCTTTCTCACCATAGCCCTCTAGGGGTTCCAAATATCACTTTGCCAATTCCAAAAGAACAGTCTTAGCGAAAGGCCTCTTGAAGGGAAAGATGTAACTCTGTGAGATGAATTAACAGAACACAGAGCAGTTTCTCAGAAAGCTTCTTTCCAGTTTTGAAAGGAAGATATTTCCTTTTTCACCATAGCCCTCTATGGGCTTCCAAATATCCCTTTGCCAATTCCACAAGAACAGCCTTAGCGAAAGGGTCCTTGAAGGGAAAGATGTAACTCTGTGAGATGAATTAACAGAACACAGAGCGGTTTCTCAGAAAGCTTCTTTCCAGTTTTGAACGGAAGATATTTCCTTTTTCACCATAGCCCTCTAGGGGTTCCAAATATCCCTTTGCCAATTCCACAAGAACAGCCATAGCGAAAGGCTTCTTGAAGGGAAAGATGTAACTCTGTGAGATGAATTAACAGAACGCAGAGCAGTCTCTCAGAAAGTTTCTTTCCAGTTATGAACGGAAGATATTTCCTTTTTCAGCATAGCCCTCTATGGGCTTCCAAGTATCCCTTTGCCAATTCCACAAGAACAGACTTAGCGAAAGGCTTCTTGAAGGGAAAGATGTAACGCTGTGAGATAAATGAACAGAACACAGAGCAGTTTCTCAGAAAGCTTCTTTCCAGTTTTGAAAGGAAGATATTTCCTTTTTTCACCATAGCCCTCTATGGGCTTCCAAATATCACTTTGCCAATTCCACAAGAACAGCCTTAGCGAAAGGCTTCTTGAAGGAAAAGATGTAACTCTGTGAGATGAATTAACAGAACACAGAGCAGTTTCTCAGAATGCTTCTTTCCACTTTTGAACGGAAGATATATCCTTTTTTCGCCATGGCCCTCTATGGGCTTCCAAATATCACTTTTCCAATTCCACAAGAACAGCCTTAGCGAAAGGCTTCTTGAAGGGAAAGATGTAACTCTGTGAGATGAATTAACAGAACACAGAGCAGTTTCTCAGAAAGCTTCTTTCCAGTTTTGAACGGAAGATATTTCCTTTTTCACCATAGCCCTCTATGGGCTTCCAAATATCACTTTGCCAATTCCAAAAGAACAGTCTTAGAGAAAGACTTCTTGAAGGGAAACATGTAACTCTGTGAGATGAATTAACAGAACACAGAGCAGTTTCTCAGAAAGCTTCTTTCCAGTTTTGAACGGAAGATATTTCCTTTTTCACCATAACCCTCTATGGGCTTCCAAATACCTCTTTGCAAATTCTACACGAACAGTCCTAGCAAAAGGCTTCTTGAAGAGAAAGATGTAACTCTGTGAGATGAATTAACAGAACACAGAGCAGTTTCTCAGAAAATTTCTTTCCAGTTTTGAAAGGAAGATATTTCCTTTTTCACCATAGCCCTCTATGGGCTTCCAAATATCCCTTTGCGAATTCCACAAGAACAGTCCTAGCAAAAGGCTTCTTGAAGGGAAAGATGTAAATCTGTGAGATGCATTAACAGAACACAGAACAGTCTCTCAGAAAGCTTCTTTCCAGTTTTGAACGGAAGATATTTCCTTTTTCACCATAGCCCTCTAAGGGCTTCCAAATATCCCTTTGCGAATTCCACAAGAAGAGCCTTAGCGTAAGGATTCTTGAAGGGAAAGATGTAACTCTGTGAGATGAATTAACAGGACACAGAGCAGTCTCTCAGAAAGCTTCTTTCCAGTTTTGAACGGAAGATATTTCCTTTTTCACCATAGCCCTCTAAGGGCTTCCAAATATCCCTTTGCCAATTCCAAAAGAAGAGGCTTAGAGAAAGGCTTCTTGAAGGGAAAGATGTAACTCTGTGAGATGAATTAACAGAACACAGAGCAGTTTCTCAGAAAGCTTCTTTCCAGTTTTGAACGGAAAATATTTCCTTTTTCACTATAGCCCTCTATGGGCTTCCAAATATCCCTTTGCCAATTCCACAGGAACAGCCTTAGCGAAAGGCTTCCTGAAGGGACAGATGTAACTCTGTGAGATAAATTAACAGAACACAGAGCAGTTTCTCAGAAAACTTCTTTCCAGTTTTGAACGGAAGATATTTCCTTTTTCACCATAACCCTCTATGGGCTTCCAAATACCTCTTTGCAAATTCTACAAGAACAGTCCTAGCAAAAGGCTTCTTGAAGAGAAAGATGTAACTCTGTGAGATGAATTAACAGAACACAGAGCAGTTTCTCAGAAAGCTTCTTTCCAGTTTTGAACGGAAAATATTTCCTTTTTCACCATAGCCCTCTATGGGCTTCCAAATATCCCTTTGCCAATTCCACAGGAACAGCCTTAGCGAAAGGCTTCCTGAAGGGAAAGATGTAACTCTGTGAGATAAATTAACAGAACACAGAGCAGTTTCTCAGAAAGATTCTTTCCAGTTTTGAAAGGAAGACATTTCCTTTTTCAGCACAGCCCTCTATGGTCTTCCAAATATCACTTTGCCAATTCCACAATAACAACGTTAGCGAAAGGCTTCTTGAAGGGAAAGATGTAACTCCGTGAAATGAATTAACAGAACACAGAGCAGTTTCTCAGAAAGCTTCTTTCCAGTTTTGAACGGAAGATATTTCCTTTTTTCACCATAGCCCTCTATGGGCTTCCAAATATCACTTTCCCAATTCCACAAGAACAGCCTTAGCGAAAGGCTTCTTGAAGGGAAAGATGTAACTCTGTGAGATGAATTAACAGAACACAGAGCAGTTTCTCAGAAAGCTTCTTTCTAGTTTTGAACGGAAGATATTTCCTTTTTCACCATAGCCCTCTATGGGCATCAAAATATCCCTTTGCGAATTCCACAAGTACAACCTTAGCGAAAGGATTCTTGAAGGGAAAGATGTAACTCTGTGAGATGAATTAACAGAACACAGAGCAGTCTCTCAGAAAGCTTCTTTCCAGTTTTGAACAAAAGATATTTCGTTTTTCACCATAGCCCTCTAAGGGCTTCCAAATATCCCTTTGCCAATTCCACAAGAAGAGCCTTAGCGAATGGCTTCTTGAAGGGATACATGTAACTCTGTGAGATGAATTAAAAGAACACAGAGCAGTTTCTCAGAAAGCTTCTTTCCAGTTTTGAAAGGAAGATATTTCCTTTTTTACCATGGCCCTCTATGGGATTCCAAATATCACTTTGCCAACGCCACAAGAACAGCCTTAGCGAAAGGCTTCTTGAAGGGAAAGATGTAACTCTGTGAAATGAATTAACAGAACAAGTGCAGTTTCTCAGAAAGCTTCTTTCCAGTTTTGAACGGAAGATATTTCCTTTTTTCACCCTAGCCTTCTATGGGCTTCCAAATATCACTTTGCCAATTCCACAAGAACAGCCTTAGCGAAAGGCTTCTTGAAGGGAAAGATGTAACTCTGTCAGATGAATTAACAGAACACAGAGCAGTTTCCCAGAAAGCTTCTTTCCAGTTTTGAACGGAAGATATTTCCTTTCTCACCATAGCCCTCTATGGGCTTCCAAATATCACTTTGCCAATTCCACAAGAACTGCCTTAGCGAAAGGCTTCTTGAAGGGAAAGATGTAACTCTGTGAGATGAATTAACAGAACACAGAGCAGTTTCTCAGAAAGCTTCTTTCCAGTTTTGAACGGAAGATATTTCCTTTCTCACCATAGCCCTCTATGGGCTTCCAAATATCCCTTTGCGAATTCCACAAGAACAGCCTTAGCGTAAGGATTCTTGAAGGGAAAGATGTAACTCTGTGAGATGAATTAACAGAACACAGAGCAGTCTCTCAGAAAGCTTCTTTCCAGTTTTGAACGGAAGATATTTCCTTTTTCACCATAGCCCTCTAAGGGATTCCAAATATCCCTTTGCCAATTCCAAAAGAAGAGCCTTAGAGAAAGGCTTCTTGAAGGGAAAGATGTAACTCTGTGAGATGAATTAACAGAACACAGAGCAGTTTCTCAGAAAGCTTCTTTCCAGTTTTGAACGGAAAATATTTCCTTTTTCACCATAGCCCTCTATGGACTTCCAAATATCCCTTTGCCAATTCCACAGGAACAGCCTTAGCGAAAGGCTTCCTGAAGGGAAAGATGTAACTCTGTGAGATGAATTAACAGAACACAGAGCAGTTTCTCAGAAAGATTCTTTCCAGTTTTGAAAGGAAGACATTTCCTTTTTCAGCAAAGCCCTCTATGGGCTACCAAATATCACTTTGCCAATTCCACAAGAAAAACCTTAGCGAAAGGCTTCTTGAAGGGAAAGATGTAACTCTGTGAAATGAATTAACAGAACACAGAGCAGTTTCTCAGAAAGCTTCTTTCCAGTTTTGAACGGAAGATATTTCCTTTTTTCACCATAGCCCTCTATGGGCTTCCAAATATCACTTTGCCAATTCCACAAGAACAGCCTTAGCGAAAGGCTTCTTGAAGGGAAAGATGTAACTCTGTGAGATGAATTAACAGAACACAGAGCAGTTTCTCAGAAAGCTTCTTTCTAGTTTTGAACGGAAGATATTTCCTTTTTCAAAATAGCCCTCTATGGGCTTCCAAATATCCCTTTGAGAATTCCACAAGTACAGCCTTAGCGAAAGGATTCTTGAAGGGAAAGATGTAACTCTGTGAGATGAGTTAACAGAACACAGAGCAGTCTCTCAGAAAGCTTCTTTCCAGTTTTGAAAGGAAGATATTTCCTTTTTCACCATGGCCCTCTATGGGATTCCAAATATCACTTTGCCAACGCCACAAGAATAGCCTTAGCGAAAGGCTTCTTGAAGGGAAAGATGTAACTCTGTGAAATGAATTAACAGAACACAGAGCAGTTTCTCAGAAAGCTTCTTTCCAGTTTTGAACGGAAGATATTTCCTTTTTTCACCATAGCCCTCTATGGGCTTCCAAATATCACTTTGCCAATTCCACAAGAACAGCCTTAGCGAAAGGCTTCTTGAAGGGAAAGATGTAACTCTGTGAGATGAATTAACAGAACACAGAGCAGTTTCTCAGAAAGCTTCTTTCCAGTTTTGAACGGAAGATATTTCCTTTCTCACCATAGCCCTCTATGGGCTTCCAAATATCACTTTGCCATTTCCAAAAGAAAAGTCTTAGCGAAAGGCTTCTTGAAGACAAAGATGTAACTCTGTGAGATGAATTAACAGAACACAGAGCAGTTTCTCAGAAAGCTTCTTTCCAGTTTTGAACGGAAGATATTTCCTTTTTCACCATAGCCCTCTAAGGGCTTCCAAATATCCCTTTGCCAATTCCACAAGAACAGCCTTAGCGAAAGGCTCCTTGAAGGGAAAGATGTAACTCTGTGAGATGAATTAACAGAACGCAGAGCAGTCTCTCAGAAAGTTTCTTTCCAGTTATGAACGGAAGATATTTCCTTTTTCACCATAGCCCTCTATGGGCTTCCAAATATCACTTTGCCAATTCCACAAGAACAGCCTTAGCGAAAGGCTTCTTGAAGGAAAAGATGTAACTCTGTGAGATGAATTAACAGAACACAGAGCAGTTTCTCAGAAAGCTTCTTTCCACTTTTGAACGGAAGATATATCCTTTTTTCGCCATGGCCCTCTATGGGCTTCCAAATATCACTTTTCCAATTCCACAAGAACAGCCTTAGCGAAAGGCTTCTTGAAGGGAAAGATGTAACTCTGTGAGATGAATTAACAGAACACAGAGCAGTTTCTCAGAAAGCTTCTTTCCAGTTGTGAACGGAAGATATTTCCTTTTTCACCATAGCCCTCTATGGGCTTCCAAATATCACTTTGCCAATACCAAAAGAACAGTCTTAGCGAAAGACTTCTTGAAGGGAAACATGTAACTCTGTGAGATGAATTAACAGAACACAGAGCAGTTTCTTAGAAAGCTTCTTTCCAGTTTTGAACGGAAGATATTTCCTTTTTCACCATAACCCTCTATGGGTTTCCAAATACCTCTTTGCAAATTCTACACGAACAGTCCTAGCAAAAGGCTTCTTGAAGAGAAAGATGTAACTCTGTGAGATGAATTAACAGAAAACAGAGCAGTTTCTCAGAAAACTTCTTTCCAGTTTTGAAAGGAAGATATTTCCTTTTTCACCATAGCCCTCTATGGGCTTCCAAATATCCCTTTGCGAATTCCACAAGAACAGTCCTAGCAAAAGGCTTCTTGAAGGGAAAGATGTAACTCTGTGAGATGCTTTAACAGAACACAGAACAGTCTCTCAGAAAGCTTCTTTCCAGTTTTGAACGGAAGATATTTCCTTTTTCACCATAGCCCTCTATGGGCTTCCAAATATCCCTTTGCGAATTCCACAAGAACAGCCTTAGCGTAAGGAGTCTTGAAGGGAAAGATGTAACTCTGTGAGATGAATTAACAGAACACAGAGCAGTCTCTCAGAAAGCTTCTTTCAAGTTTTGAACGGAAGATATTTCCTTTTTCACCATAGCCCTCTAAGGGCTTCCAAATATCCCTTTGCCAATTCCAAAAGAAGAGGCTTAGAGAAAGGCTTCTTGAAGGGAAAGATGTAACTCTTTGAGATGAATTAACAGAACACAGAGCAGTTTCTCAGAAAGCTTCTTTCCAGTTTTGAAGGGAAAATATTTCCTTTTTCACCATAGCCCTCTATGGGCTTCCAAATATCCCTTTGCCAATTCCACAGGAACAGCCTTAGCGAAAGGCTTCCTGAAGGGAAAGATGTAACTCTGTGAGATAAATTAACAGAACACAGAGCAGTTTCTCAGAAAGATTCTTTCCAGTTTTGAAAGGAAGACATTTCCTTTTTCAGCAAAGCCCTCTATGGCTTCCAAATATCACTTTGCCAATTCCACAAGAACAGCCTTAGCGAAAGGCTTCTTGAAGGGAAAGATGTAACTCTGTGAGATGAATTAACAGAACACAGAGCAGTTTCTCAGAAAGCTTTTTCCAGTTTGGACGGAAGATATTTCCTTTTTCAAAATAGCCCTCTATGGGCTTCCAAATATCCCTTTGCGAATTCCACAAGTACAGCCTTAGCGAAAGGATTCTTGAAGGGAAAGATGTAACTCTGTGAGATGAAGTAACAGAACACAGAGCAGTCTCTCAGAAAGCTTCTTTAAAGTTTTGAACGGAAGATATTTCGTTTTTCACCATAGCCCTCTAAGGGCTTCCAAATATCCCTTTGCCAATTCCACAAGAAGAGCCTTAGCGAAAGGCTTCTTGAAGGGAAAGATGTAACTCTGTGAGATGAATTAACAGAACACAGAGCAGTTTCTCAGAAAGCTTCTTTCCAGTTTTGAACGGAAGATATTTCCTTTTTCACCATAGCCCTCTATGGGCTTCCAAATATCCCTTTGCCAATTCCACAAGAACAGCCTTAGCGAAAGGCTTCTTGAAGGGAAAGATGTAACTCTGTGAGATGAATTAACAGAACGCAGAGCAGTCTCTCAGAAAGTTTCTTTCCAGTTATGAACGGAAGATATTTCCTTTTTCAGCATAGCCCTCTATGGGATTCCAAGTATCCCTTTGCCAATTCCACAAGAACAGACTTAGCGAAAGGCTTCCTGAAGGGAAAGATGTAACTCTGTGAGATAAATTAAAAGAACACAGAGCAGTTTCTCAGAAAGTTTCTTTCCAGTTTTGAAAGGAAGATATTTCCTTTTTCACCATAGCCCTCTATGGGCTTCCAAATATCACTTGCCAATTCCAAAAGAACAGCCTTAGCAAAAGGCTTCTTGAAGGGAAAGATGTAACTCTGTGAGATGAATTAACAGAACACAGAGCAGTTTCTCAGAAAGCTTCTTTCCAGTTTTGAACGGAAGATATTTCCTTTTTCACCATAGCCCTCTATGGGCTTCCAAATATCCCTTTGCCAATTCCACAAGAACAGCCTTAGCGAAAGGCTTCTTGAAGGGAAAGATGTAACTCTGTGAGATGAATTAACAGAACACAGAGCAGTTTCTCAGAAAGCTTCTTTCCAGTTTTGAACGGAAGATATTTCCTTTTTCACCATAGCCCTCTATGGGCTTCCAAATATCCCTTTGCCAATTCCACAAGAACAGCCTTAGCGAAAGGCTTCTTGAAGGGAAAGATGTAACTCTGTGAGATGAATTAACAGAACACAGAGCAGTTTCTCAGAAAGCTTCTTTCCAGTTTTGAACGGAAGATATTTCCTTTTTCACCATAGCCCTCTATGGGCTTCCAAATATCCCTTTGCCAATTCCACAAGAACAGCCTTAGCGAAAGGCTTCTTGAAGGGAAAGATGTAACTCGGTGAGATGAATTAACAGAACACAGAGCAGTTTCTCAGAAAGCTTCTTTCCAGTTTTGAACGGAAGACATTTCCTTTTTCACCATAGCCCTCTATGGGCTTCCAAATATCCCTTTGCCAATTCCACAAGAACAGCCTTAGCGAAAGGCTTCTTGAAGGGAAAGATGTAACTCTGTGAGACGAATTAACAGAACACAGAGCAGTTTCTCAGAAAGCTTCTTTCCAGTTTTGAACGGAAGATATTTCCTTTTTCGCCATAGCCCTCTATGGGCTTCCAAATATCCCTTTGCCAATTCCACAAGAACAGCCTTAGCGAAAGGCTTCTTGAAGGGAAAGATGTAACTCGGTGAGATGAATTAACAGAACACAGAGCAGTTTCTCAGAAAGCTTCTTTCCAGTTTTGAACGGAAGATATTTCCTATTTCACCATAGCCCTCTATGGGCTTCCAAATATCCCTTTGCCAATTCCACAAGAACAGCCTTAGCGAAAGGCTTCTTGAAGGGAAAGATGTAACTCTGTGAGATGAATTAACAGAACACAGAGCAGTTTCTCAGAAAGCTTCTTTCCAGTTTTGAACGGAAGATATTTCCTTTTTCACCATAGCCCTCCATGGGCTTCCAAATATCACTTTGAAAATTCCACAAGAAGAGCCTTAGCGAAAGGCTTCTTGAAGGGAAAGATGTAACTCTGTGAAATGAATTAACAGAACACAGAGCAGTTTCTCAGAAAGCTTCTTTCCAGTTTTGAACGGAAGATATTTCCTTTTTTCACCATAGCCCTCTATGGGCTTCCAAATATCACTTTGCCAATTCCACAAGAACAGCCTTAGCGAAAGGCTTCCTGAAGGGAAACATGTAACTCTGTGAGATGAATTAACAGAACACAGAGCAGTTTCTCAGAAAGCTTCTTTCCAGTTTTGAACGGAAGATATTTCCTTTTTCAAAATAGCCCTCTATGGGCTTCCAAATATCCCTTTGCGAATTCCACAAGTACAGCCTTAGCGAAAGGATTCTTGAAGGGAAAGATGTAACTCTGTGAGATGAATTAACAGAACACAGAGCAGTCTCTCAGAAAGCTTCTTTCCAGTTTTGAACAAAAGATATTTCGTTTTTCACCATAGCCCTCTACGGGCTTCCAAATATCCCTTTGCCAATTCCACAAGAAGAGCCTTAGCGAATGGCTTCTTGAAGGGATACATGTAACTCTGTGAGATGAATTAAAAGAACACAGAGCAGTTTCTCAGAAAGCTTCTTTCCAGTTTTGAAAGGAAGATATTTCCTTTTTCACCATGGCCCTCTATGGGATTCCAAATATCACATTGCCAACGCCACAAGAACAGCCTTAGCGAAAGGCTTCTTGAAGGGAAAGATGTAACTCTGTGAGATGAATTAACAGAACACAGAGCAGTTTCTCAGAAAGCTTCTTTCCAGTTTTGAACGGAAGATATTTCCTTTTTTCACCATAGCCCTCTATGGGCTTCCAAATATCACTTTGCCAATTCCACAAGAACAGCCTTAGCGAAAGGCTTCTTGAAGGGAAAGATGTAACTCTGTGAGATGAATTAACAGAACACAGAGCAGTTTCTCAGAAAGCTTCTTTCCAGTTTTGAACGGAAGATATTTCCTTTCTCACCGTAGCCCTCTAGGGTTTCCAAATATCACTTTGCCAATTCCACAAGAACAGCCTTAGCGAAAGGCTTCCTGAAGTGTAAGATGCAACTCTGTGAGATGAATTAACAGAAAGCAGAGCAGTCTCTCAGAAAGTTTCTTTCCAGTTATGAACGGAAGATATTTCCTTTTTCAGCATAGCCCTCTATGGGCTTCCAAGTATCCCTTTGCCAATTCCACAAGAACAGACTTAGCGAAAGGCTTCCAGAAGGGAAAGATGTAACGCTGTGAGATAAATTAACAGAACACAGAGCAGTTTCTCAGAAAGCTTCTTTCCAGTTTTGAAAGGAAGATATTTCCTTTTTCACCATAGCCCTCTATGTTCTTCCAAATATCACTTGCCAATTCCACAAGAACAGCCTTAGCGAAAGGCTTCTTGAAGGGAAAGATGTAACTCTGTGAGATGAATTAACAGAACACAGAGCAGTTTCTCAGAAAGCTTCTTTCCAGTTTTGAACGGAAGATATTTCCTTTTTTCACCATAGCCCTCAATGGACTTCCAAATATCCCTTTGCCAATTCCAGAAGAACAGCCTTAGCGAAAGGCTTCTTGAAGGGAAAGATGTAACTCTGTGAGATGAATTAACAGAACACAGAGCAGTTTCTCAGAAACCTTCTTTCCAGTTTTGAACGGAAGATATTTCCTTTTTCACCATAGGCCTCTATGGGCTTCCAAATATCACCTTGCCAATTCCAAAAGAACAGTCTTAGCGAAAGGCTTCTTGAAGGGAAAGATGTAACTCTGTGACATGAATTAACAGAACACAGAGCAGTTTCTCAGAAAGCTTCTTTCCAGTTTTGAACGGAAGATATTTCCTTTTTCAGCATAGCCCTCTATGGGCTTCCAAATATCCCTTTGCCAATTCTACAAGAACAGCCTTAGCGAAAGGCTTCTTGAAGGGAAAGATGTAACTCTGTGAGATGAATTAACAGAACACAGAGCAGTCTCTCAGAAAGCTTCTTTCCAGTTTTGAACGGAAGATATTTCCTTTTTCAGCATAGCCCTCTATGGGATTCCAAATATCCCTTTGCCAATTCCACAGGAACAGCCTTAGCGAAAGGCTTTCTGAAGGGAAAGATGTAACTCTGTGAGATAAATTAACAGAACACAGAGCAGTTTCTCAGAAAGATTCTTTCCAGTTTTGAAAGGAAGACATTTCCTTTTTCAGCAAAGCCCTCTATGGGCTTCCAAATATCACTTTGCCAATTCCACAAGAACAACCTTAGCGAAAGGCTTCTTGAAGGGAAAGATGTAACTCTGTGAGATGAATTAACAGAACACAGGGCAGTTTCTCAGAAAGCTTCTTTCCAGTTTTGAACGGAAGATATTTCCTTTTTCACCATAACCCTCTATGGGCTTCCAAATACCTCATTGCAAATTCTACAAGAACAGTCCTAGCAAAAGGCTTCTTGAAGAGAAAGATGTAACTCTGTGAGATGAATTAACAGAACACAGAGCAGTTTCTCAGAAAGCTTCTTTCCAGTTTTGAAAGGAAGATATTTCCTTTTTCACCATAGCCCTCTAGGGGCTTCCAAATATCCCTTTGTGAATCCCACAAGAACAGTCCTAGCAAAAGGCTTCTTGAAGGGAAAGATGTAACTCTGTGAGATGCATTAACAGAACACAGAACAGTCTCTCAGAAAGCTTCTTTCCAGTTTTGAACGGAAGATATTTCCTTTTTCACCATAGCACTCTACGGGCTTCCAAATATCCCTTTGCGAATTCCACAAGAACAGCCTTAGCGAAAGAATTCTTGAAGGGAAAGATGTAACTCTGTGAGATGAATTAACAGAACACAGAGCAGTCTCTCAGAAAGCTTCTTTCCAGTTTTGAACGGAAGATATTTCCTTTTTCACCATAGCCCTCTAAGGGCTTCCAAATATCCCTTTGCCAATTCCACAAGAAGAGCCTTAGAGTAAGGCTTCTTGAAGAGAAAGATGTAACTCTGTGAGATGAATTAACAGAACACAGAGAAGTTTCTCAGAAAGCTTCTTTCCAGTTTTGAACGGAAGATATTTCCTTTTTCACCATAGCCCTCTATGGGCTTCCAAATATCCCTTTGCGAATTCCACAAGTACAGCCTTAGCGAAAGGATTCTTGAAGGGAAAGATGTAACTCTGTGAGATGAAGTAACAGAACACAGAGCAGTCTCTCAGAAAGCTTCTTTAAAGTTTTGAACGGAAGATATTTCGTTTTTCACCATAGCCCTCTAAGGGCTTCCAAATATCCCTTTGCCAATTCCACAAGAAGAGCCTTAGCGAAAGGCTTCTTGAAGGGAAAGATGTAACTCTGTGAGATGAATTAACAGAACACAGAGCAGTTTCTCAGAAAGCTTCTTTCCAGTTTTGAACGGAAGATATTTCCTTTTTCACCATAGCCCTCTATGGGCTTCCAAATATCCCTTTGCCAATTCCACAAGAACAGCCTTAGCGAAAGGCTTCTTGAAGGGAAAGATGTAACTCTGTGAGATGAATTAACAGAACGCAGAGCAGTCTCTCAGAAAGTTTCTTTCCAGTTATGAACGGAAGATATTTCCTTTTTCAGCATAGCCCTCTATGGGATTCCAAGTATCCCTTTGCCAATTCCACAAGAACAGACTTAGCGAAAGGCTTCCTGAAGGGAAAGATGTAACTCTGTGAGATAAATTAAAAGAACACAGAGCAGTTTCTCAGAAAGTTTCTTTCCAGTTTTGAAAGGAAGATATTTCCTTTTTCACCATAGCCCTCTATGGGCTTCCAAATATCACTTGCCAATTCCAAAAGAACAGCCTTAGCAAAAGGCTTCTTGAAGGGAAAGATGTAACTCTGTGAGATGAATTAACAGAACACAGAGCAGTTTCTCAGAAAGCTTCTTTCCAGTTTTGAACGGAAGATATTTTCTTTTTCACCATAGCCCTCTATGGGCTTCCAAATATCCCTTTGCCAATTCCACAAGAACAGCCTTAGCGAAAGGCTTCTTGAAGGGAAAGATGTAACTCTGTGAGATGAATTAACAGAACACAGAGCAGTTTCTCAGAAAGCTTCTTTCCAGTTTTGAACGGAAGATATTTCCTTTTTCACCATAGCCCTCTATGGGCTTCCAAATATCCCTTTTCCAATTCCACAAGAACAGCCTTAGCGAAAGGCTTCTTGAAGGGAAAGATGTAACTCTGTGAGATGAATTAACAGAACACAGAGCAGTTTCTCAGAAAGATTCTTTCCAGTTTTGAACGGAAGATATTTCCTTTTTCACCATAGCCCTCTATGGGCTTCCAAATATCCCTTTGCCAATTCCACAAGAACAGCCTTAGCGAAAGGCTTCTTGAAGGGAAAGATGTAACTCGGTGAGATGAATTAACAGAACACAGAGCAGTTTCTCAGAAAGCTTCTTTCCAGTTTTGAACGGAAGACATTTCCTTTTTCACCATAGCCCTCTATGGGCTTCCAAATATCCCTTTGCCAATTCCACAAGAACAGCCTTAGCGAAAGGCTTCTTGAAGGGAAAGATGTAACTCTGTGAGACGAATTAACAGAACACAGAGCAGTTTCTCAGAAAGCTTCTTTCCAGTTTTGAACGGAAGATATTTCCTTTTTCGCCATAGCCCTCTATGGGCTTCCAAATATCCCTTTGCCAATTCCACAAGAACAGCCTTAGCGAAAGGCTTCTTGAAGGGAAAGATGTAACTCGGTGAGATGAATTAACAGAACACAGAGCAGTTTCTCAGAAAGCTTCTTTCCAGTTTTGAACGGAAGATATTTCCTATTTCACCATAGCCCTCTATGGGCTTCCAAATATCCCTTTGCCAATTCCACAAGAACAGCCTTAGCGAAAGGCTTCTTGAAGGGAAAGATGTAACTCTGTGAGATGAATTAACAGAACACAGAGCAGTTTCTCAGAAAGCTTCTTTCCAGTTTTGAACGGAAGATATTTCCTTTTTCACCATAGCCCTCCATGGGCTTCCAAATATCACTTTGAAAATTCCACAAGAAGAGCCTTAGCGAAAGGCTTCTTGAAGGGAAAGATGTAACTCTGTGAAATGAATTAACAGAACACAGAGCAGTTTCTCAGAAAGCTTCTTTCCAGTTTTGAACGGAAGATATTTCCTTTTTTCACCATAGCCCTCTATGGGCTTCCAAATATCACTTTGCCAATTCCACAAGAACAGCCTTAGCGAAAGGCTTCTTGAAGGGAAAGATGTAACTCTGTGAGATGAATTAACAGAACACAGAGCAGTTTCTCAGAAAGCTTCTTTCCAGTTTTGAACGGAAGATATTTCCTTTTTCAAAATAGCCCTCTATGGGCTTCCAAATATCCCTTTGCGAATTCCACAAGTACAGCCTTAGCGAAAGGATTCTTGAAGGGAAAGATGTAACTCTGTGAGATGAATTAACAGAACACAGAGCAGTCTCTCAGAAAGCTTCTTTCCAGTTTTGAACAAAAGATATTTCGTTTTTCACCATAGCCCTCTACGGGCTTCCAAATATCCCTTTGCCAATTCCACAAGAAGAGCCTTAGCGAATGGCTTCTTGAAGGGATACATGTAACTCTGTGAGATGAATTAAAAGAACACAGAGCAGTTTCTCAGAAAGCTTCTTTCCAGTTTTGAAAGGAAGATATTTCCTTTTTCACCATGGCCCTCTATGGGATTCCAAATATCACATTGCCAACGCCACAAGAACAGCCTTAGCGAAAGGCTTCTTGAAGGGAAAGATGTAACTCTGTGAGATGAATTAACAGAACACAGAGCAGTTTCTCAGAAAGCTTCTTTCCAGTTTTGAACGGAAGATATTTCCTTTTTTCACCATAGCCCTCTATGGGCTTCCAAATATCACTTTGCCAATTCCACAAGAACAGCCTTAGCGAAAGGCTTCTTGAAGGGAAAGATGTAACTCTGTGAGATGAGTTAACAGAACACAGAGCAGTTTCTCAGAAAGCTTCTTTCCAGTTTTGAACGGAAGATATTTCCTTTCTCACCGTAGCCCTCTAGGGTTTCCAAATATCACTTTGCCAATTCCACAAGAACAGCCTTAGCGAAAGGCTTCCTGAAGGGTAAGATGCAACTCTGTGAGATGAATTAACAGAAAGCAGAGCAGTCTCTCAGAAAGTTTCTTTCCAGTTATGAACGGAAGATATTTCCTTTTTCAGCATAGCCCTCTATGGGCTTCCAAGTATCCCTTTGCCAATTCCACAAGAACAGACTTAGCGAAAGGCTTCCAGAAGGGAAAGATGTAACGCTGTGAGATAAATTAACAGAACACAGAGCAGTTTCTCAGAAAGCTTCTTTCCAGTTTTGAAAGGAAGATATTTCCTTTTTCACCATAGCCCTCTATGTTCTTCCAAATATCACTTGCCAATTCCACAAGAACAGCCTTAGCGAAAGGCTTCTTGAAGGGAAAGATGTAACTCTGTGAGATGAATTAACAGAACACAGAGCAGTTTCTCAGAAAGCTTCTTTCCAGTTTTGAACGGAAGATATTTCCTTTTTTCACCATAGCCCTCAATGGACTTCCAAATATCCCTTTGCCAATTCCAGAAGAACAGCCTTAGCGAAAGGCTTCTTGAAGGGAAAGATGTAACTCTGTGAGATGAATTAACAGAACACAGAGCAGTTTCTCAGAAACCTTCTTTCCAGTTTTGAACGGAAGATATTTCCTTTTTCACCATAGGCCTCTATGGGCTTCCAAATATCACCTTGCCAATTCCAAAAGAACAGTCTTAGCGAAAGGCTTCTTGAAGGGAAAGATGTAACTCTGTGACATGAATTAACAGAACACAGAGCAGTTTCTCAGAAAGCTTCTTTCCAGTTTTGAACGGAAGATATTTCCTTTTTCAGCATAGCCCTCTATGGGCTTCCAAATATCCCTTTGCCAATTCTACAAGAACAGCCTTAGCGAAAGGCTTCTTGAAGGGAAAGATGTAACTCTGTGAGATGAATTAACAGAACACAGAGCAGTCTCTCAGAAAGCTTCTTTCCAGTTTTGAACGGAAGATATTTCCTTTTTCAGCATAGCCCTCTATGGGATTCCAAATATCCCTTTGCCAATTCCACAGGAACAGCCTTAGCGAAAGGCTTTCTGAAGGGAAAGATGTAACTCTGTGAGATAAATTAACAGAACACAGAGCAGTTTCTCAGAAAGATTCTTTCCAGTTTTGAAAGGAAGACATTTCCTTTTTCAGCAAAGCCCTCTATGGGCTTCCAAATATCACTTTGCCAATTCCACAAGAACAACCTTAGCGAAAGGCTTCTTGAAGGGAAAGATGTAACTCTGTGAGATGAATTAACAGAACACAGGGCAGTTTCTCAGAAAGCTTCTTTCCAGTTTTGAACGGAAGATATTTCCTTTTTCACCATAACCCTCTATGGGCTTCCAAATACCTCATTGCAAATTCTACAAGAACAGTCCTAGCAAAAGGCTTCTTGAAGAGAAAGATGTAACTCTGTGAGATGAATTAACAGAACACAGAGCAGTTTCTCAGAAAGCTTCTTTCCAGTTTTGAAAGGAAGATATTTCCTTTTTCACCATAGCCCTCTAGGGGCTTCCAAATATCCCTTTGCGAATCCCACAAGAACAGTCCTAGCAAAAGGCTTCTTGAAGGGAAAGATGTAACTCTGTGAGATGCATTAACAGAACACAGAACAGTCTCTCAGAAAGCTTCTTTCCAGTTTTGAACGGAAGATATTTCCTTTTTCACCATAGCACTCTACGGGCTTCCAAATATCCCTTTGCGAATTCCACAAGAACAGCCTTAGCGAAAGAATTTTTGAAGGGAAAGATGTAACTCTGTGAGATGAATTAACAGAACACAGAGCAGTCTCTCAGAAATCTTCTTTCCAGTTTTGAACGGAAGATATTTCCTTTTTCACCATAGCCCTCTAAGGGCTTCCAAATATCCCTTTGCCAATTCCACAAGAAGAATCTTAGAGAAAGGCTTCTTGAAGGGAAAGATGTAACTCTGTGAGATGAATTAACAGAACACAGAGAAGTTTCTCAGAAAGCTTCTTTCCAGTTTTGAACGGAAGATATTTCCTTTTTCACCATAGCCCTCTATGGGCTTCCAAATATCCCTTTGCCAATTCCACAAGAACAGCCTTAGCGAAAGGCTTCTTGAAGGCAAAGATGTAACTCTGTGAGATGAATTAACAGAACACAGAGCAGTTTCTCAGAAAGCTTCTTTCCAGTTTTGAACGGAAGATATTTCCTTTTTCACCATAGCCCTCTATGGGCTTCCAAATATCCCTTTGCCATTTCCACAAGAACAGCCTTAGGGAAAGGCTTCTTGAAGTTAAATATGTAACTCTGTGAGATGAATTAACAGAACTCAGAGCAGTTTCTCAGAAAGCTTCTTTCTAGCTTTGAACGGAAGATATTTCCTTTTTCACCATAGCCCTCTATGGGCTTCCAAATATCCCTTTGCCAATTCCACAAGAACAGCCTTAGCGAAAGGCTTCTTCAAGGGAAAGATGTAACTCTGTAAGATGAATTAACAGAACACAGAGCAGTTTCTCAGAAAGCTTCTTTCCAGTTTTGAACGGAAGATATTTCCTTTTTCACCATAGCCCTCTATGGGCTTCCAAATATCCCTTTGCCAATTCCACAAGAACAGCCTTAGAGAAAGGCTTCTTGAAGGGAAAGATGTAACTCTGGGAAACGAATTAACAGAACATAGAACAGTTTATCAGAAAGCTTCTTTCCAGTTTTGAACTTAAGATATTTCCTTTTTCACCATAGCCCTCTTTGGGCTTCCAAATATCCCTTTGCCAATTCCACAAGAACAGCCTTAGCGAAAGGCTTCTTGAAGGGAAAGATGTAACTCTGTGAGATGAATTAACAGAACACAGAGCAGTTTCTCAGAAAGCTTCTTTCCAGTTTTGAACGGAAGATATTTCCTTTTTCACCATAGCCCTCAACGGGCTTCCAAATATCCCTTTGCCAATTCCACAAGAACAGCCTTAGCGAAAGGCTTCTTGAAGGGAAAGATGTAACTCTGTGAGATGAATTAACAGAACACAGAGCAGTTTCTCAGAAAGCTTCTTTCCAGTTTTGAACGGAAGATATTTCCTTTTTCACCATAGCCCTCTATGGGCTTCCAAATATCCCTTTGCCAATTCCACAAGAACAGCCTTAGCGAAAGGCTTCTTGAAGTTAAAGATGTAACTCTGTGAGATGAATTAACAGAACGCAGAGCAGTCTCTCAGAAAGTTTCTTTCCAGTTATGAACGGAAGATATTTCCTTTTTCAGCATAGCCCTCTATGGGCTTCCAAGTATCCCTTTGCCAATTCCACAAGAACAGACTTAGCGAAAGGCTTCCAGAAGGGAAAGATGTAACGCTGTGAGATAAATTTACAGAACACAGAGCAGTTTCTCAGAAAGCTTCTTTCCAGTTTTGAAAGGAAGATATTTCCTTTTTCACCATAGCCCTCTATGTTCTTCCAAATATCACTTGCCAATTCCACAAGAACAGCCTTAGCGAAAGGCTTCTTGAAGGGAAAGATGTAACTCTGTGAGATGAATTAACAGAACACAGAGCAGTTTCTCAGAAAGCTTCTTTCCAGTTTTGAACGGAAGATATTTCCTTTTTTCACCATGGCCCTCTATGGGCTTCCAAATATCCCTTTGCCAATTCCACAAGAACAGCCTTAGCGAAAGGCTTCTTGAAGGGAAAGATGTAACTCTGTGAGATGAATTAACAGAACACAGAGCAGTCTCTCAGAAAGCTTCTTTCCAGTTTTGAACGGAAGATATTTCCTTTTTTCACCATAGCCTTCTATGGGCTTCCAAATATCACTTTGCCAATTCCACAAGAACAGCCTTAGCGAAAGGCTTCTTGAAGGGAAAGATGTAACTCTGTGAGATGAATTAACAGAACACAGAGCAGTTTCTCAGAAAGCTTCTTTCCAGTTTTGAACGGAAGATATTTCCTTTCTCACCATAGCCCTCTATGGGCTTCCAAATATCACTTTGCCAATTCCAAAAGAACAGTCTTAGCGAAAGGCTTCTTGAAGGGAAAGATGTAACTCTGTGAGATGAATTAACAGAACACAGAGCAGTTTCTCAGAAAGCTTCTTTCCGGTTTTGAAAGGAAGATATTTCCTTTTTCACCATAGCCCTCTGTGGGCTTCCAAATATCCCTTTGCCAATTCCACAAGAACAGCCTTAGCGAAAGGCTTCTTAAAGGGAAAGATGTAACTCTGTGAGATGAATTAACAGAACACAGAGCGGTTTCTCAGAAAGCTTCTTTCCAGTTTTGATCGGAAGATATTTCCTTTTTCACCATAGCCCTCTAGGGGTTCCAAATATCACTTTGTCAATTCCACAAGAACAGCCTTAGCGAAAGGCTTCCTGAAGGGTAAGATGTAACTCTGTGAGATGAATTAACAGAACACAGAGCAGTTTCTCAGAAAGCTTCTTTCCAGTTTTGAACGGAAGATATTTCCTTTTTCACCATAGCCCTCTATGGGCTTCCAAATATCCCTTTGCCAATTCCACAAGAACAGCCTTAGCGAAAGGCTTCTTGAAGGGAAAGATGTAACTCTGTGAGATGAATTAACAGAACGCAGAGCAGTCTCTCAGAAAGTTTCTTTCCAGTTATGAACGGAAGATATTTCCTTTTTCAGCATAGCCCTCTATGGGCTTCCAAGTATCCCTTTGCCAATTCCACAAGAACAGACTTAGCGAAAGGCTTCCAGAAGGGAAAGATGTAACGCTGTGAGATAAATTTACAGAACACAGAGCAGTTTCTCAGAAAGCTTCTTTCCAGTTTTGAAAGGAAGATATTTCCTTTTTCACCAGAGCCCTCTATGTTCTTCCAAATATCACTTGCCAATTCCACAAGAACAGCCTTAGCGAAAGGCTTCTTGAAGGGAAAGATGTAACTCTGTGAGATGAATTAACAGAACACAGAGCAGTTTCTCAGAAAGCTTCTTTCCAGTTTTGAACGGAAGATATTTCCTTTTTTCACCATAGCCCTCTATGGGCTTCCAAATATCCCTTTGCCAATTCCAGAAGAACAGCCTTAGCGAAAGGCTTCTTGAAGGGAAAGATGTAACTCTGTGAGATGAATTAACAGAACACAGAGCAGTTTCTAAGAAACCTTCTTTCCAGTTTTGAACGGAAGTTATTTCCTTTTTCACCATAGCCCTCTATGGGCTTCCAAATATCACTTTGCCAATTCCACAAGAACAGACTTAGCGAAAGGCTTCCTGAAGGGAAAGATGTAACTCTCTGAGATAAATTAACAGAACACAGAGCAGTTTCTCGGAAAGCTTCTTTCCAGTTTTGAAAGGAAGATATTTCCTTTTTCACCATAGCCCTATATGGGCTTCCAAATATCACTTTGCCAATTCCACAAGAACAGCCTTAGCGAAAGGCTTCTTGAAGGGAAAGATGTAGCTCTGTGAGATAAATTAACAGAACACAGAGCAGTTTCTCAGAAAGCTTCTTTCCAGTTTTGAAAGGAAGATATATCCTTTTTCACCGTAGCCCTCTATGGGCCTCCAAATATCCCTTTGCGAATTCCACAAGAACAGTCCTAGCAAAAGGCTTCTTGAAGGGAAAGATGTAACTCTGTGAGATGCATTAACAGAACACAGAACAGTCTCTCAGAAAGCTTCTTTCCAGTTTTGAATGGAAGATATTTCCTTTTTCACCATAGCCCTCTATGGGCTTCCAAATATCCCTTTGCGAATTCCACAAGAACACCCTTAGCGAAAGGATTCTTGAAGGGAAAGATGTAACTCTGTGAGATGAATTAACAGAACACAGAGCAGTCTCTCAGAAAGCTTCTTTCCAGTTTTGAACGGAAAATATTTCCTTTTTCACCATAGCCCTCTATGGGCTTCCAAATATCCCTTTGCCAATTCCACAGGAACAGCCTTAGCGAAAGGCTTCCTGAAGGGAAAGATGTATCTCTGTGAGATAAATTAACAGAACACAGAGCAGTTTCTCAGAAAGATTCTTTCCAGTTTTGAAAGGAAGACATTTCCATTTTCAGCAAAGCCCTCTATGGGCTTCCAAATATCACTTTGCCAATTCCACAAGAACAGCCTTAGCGAAAGGCTTCTTGAAGGGAAAGATGTAACTCTGTGAGATGAATTAACAGGACACAGAGCAGTCTCTCAGAAAGCTTCTTTCCAGTTTTGAACGGAAGATATTTCCTTTTTCACCATAGCCCTCTAAGGGCTTCCAAATATCCCTTTGCCAATTCCACAAGAACAGCTTTAGCGAAAGGATTCTTGAAGGGAAAGATGTAACTCTGTGAGATGAATTAACAGAACACAGAGCAGTTTCTCAGAAAGCTTCTTTCCAGTTTGGAACGGAAGATATTTCCCTTTTCACCATAGCCCTCTATGGGCGTACAAATATCCCTTTGCGAATTACACAACAACAGACTTAGCGTAAGGCTTCTTGAAGGGAAAGATGTAACTCTGTGAGATGAATTAACAGAACACAGAGCAGTTTCTCAGAAAGCTTCTTTCCAGTTTTGAACGGAAGATATTTCCTTTTTCACCATAGCCCACTATGGGCTTCCAAATATCCCTTTGCCAATTCCACAAGAACAGCCTTAGAGAAAGGCTTCTTGAAGGGAAAGATGTATCTCTGTGAGATGAATTAACAGAACACAGAGCAGTTTCTCAGAAAGCTTCTTTCCAGTTTTGAACGGAAGATATTTCCTTTTTCACCATAGCCCCCTATGGGCTTCCAAATATCCCTTTGCCAATTCCACAAAAACAGCCTTAGCGAAACGCTTCTTGATGGGGAAGATGTAACTCTGTGAGATGATTTAAGAGAACACAGAGCAGTTTCACAGAAAGCTTCTTTCCAGTTTTGAACGGAAGATATTTCCTTTTTCACCATAGCCCTCTATGGGCTTCCAAATATAACTTTGCCAATTACACAAGAACAGCCTTAGCGAAAGGCTTCTTGAAGGGAAAGATGTAACTCTGTGAGATGAATTAACAGAACACAGAGCAGTTTCTCAGAAAGCTTCTTTCCACTCTTGAACGGAAAATATTTCCTTTTTCACCATAGCCCTCTAGGGGTTCCAAATATCACTTTGCCAATTCCACAAGAACAGCCTTAGCGAAAGGCTTCCTGAAGGGAAACATGTAACTCTGTCGGATGAATTAACAGAACACAGAGCAGTTTCTCAGAAAGATTCTTTCCAGTTTTGAACGGAAAATATTTCCTTTTTTCACCATAGCACTCTATGGGCTTGCAAATATCGCTTTGCGAATTCCACAAGAACAGCCTTAGCGAAAGGCTTCCTGAAGGGAAAGATGTAACTCTGTGAGATGAATTAACAGAACACAGAGCAGTTTCTCAGAAAGCTTTTTTCCAGTTTTGAAAGGAAGATATTTCCTTTTTCACCATAGCCCTCTAGGGGTTCCAAATATCACTTTGCCAATTCCACAAGAACAGATTTAGCGAAAGGCTTCCTGAATGGTAAGATGTAACTCTGTGAGATGAATTAACAGAACACAGAGCAGTTTCTCAGAAAGCTTCTTTCCAGTTTTGAAAGGAAGATATTTCCTTTTTCACCATAGCCCTCTATGGGCTTCCAAATATCCCTTTGCCAATTCAACAAGAACAGCCTTAGCGAAAGGCTTCTTGAAGGGAAAGATGTAACTCTGTGGGATGATTTAACAGAACACAGAGCAGCTTCTCAGAAAGCTTCTTTCCAGTTTTGAACTTAAGATATTTCCTTTTTCACCGTAGCCCCCTATGGGCTTCCAAATATCCCTTTGCCAATTCCACAAGAACAGCCTTAGCGAAACGCTTCTTGAAGGGGAAGATGTAACTCAGTGAGATGATTTAAGAGAACACAGAGCAGTTTCTCAGAAAGCTTCTTTCCAGTTTTGAACGGAAGATATTTCCTTTTTCACCATAGCCCTCTATGGGCTTCCAAATATACCTTTGCCGATTCCAAAAGAACAGCCTCAGCGAAAGGATTCTTGAACGGAAAGATGTAACTCTGTGAGATGAATTAACAGAACACAGAGCACTTTCTCAGAAAGCTTCTTTCCAGTTTTGAACGGAAGATATTTCCTTTTTCACCATAGCCCCCTTTGGGCTTCAAAATATCCCTTTGCCAATTCCACAAGAACAGCCTTAGCGAAACGCTTCTTGGTGGGGAAGATGTAATTCTGTGATATGATTTAACGGAACACAGAGCAGTTTCACAGAAAGCTTCTTTCCAGTTTTGAACGGAAAATATTTCCTTTTTCACCATAGCCCTCTATGGGCTTCCAAATATCCCTTTGCCAGTTCCACAAGAACAGCCTTAGCGAAAGGCTTCTTGAAGGGGAAGATGTAACTCTGTGAGATGAATTAACAGAACACAGAGCAGTTTCTCAGAAAGCTTCTTTCCAGTTTTGAACGGAAGATATTTCCTTTTTCACCATAGCCCTCTATGGGCTTCCAAATATCCCTTTTCCAATTCCACAAGAACAGCCTTAGCGAAAGGCTTCTTGAAGGGGAAGATGTAACTCTGTGAGATGAATTAACAGAACACAGAGCAGTTTATCAGAAAGCTACTTTCCAGTTTTGAACGGAAGATATTTCCTTTTTAACCATAGCCCTCTATGGGCTTCCAAATATCCCTTTGCCAATTCCAGAAGAACAGTCTTAGCGAAACGCTTCTTGATGGGGAAGATGTAACTCTGTGAGATGATTTAACAGAACACAGAGGAGTTTCTCAGAAAGATTCTTTCCAGTTTTGAACGGAAGATATTTCCTTTTTCACCATAGCCCTCTACGGGCGTCCAAATATCCCTTTGCCAATTCCACAAGAACAGCCTTAGCGTAAGGCTTCTTGAAGGGAAAGATGTAACTCTGTGAGATGAATTAAGAGAACACAGAGCAGTTTCTCAGAAAGCTTCTTTGCAGTTTTGAACGTAAGATATTTCCTTTTTCACCGTAGCCCTCTATGGACTTCCAAATATCACTTTGCGAATTCCACAAGAACAGCCTTAGCGAAAGGATTCTTGAAGGGGAAGAGGTAACTCTGTGAGATGAATTAACAGAACACAGAGCAGTTTCTCAGAAAGCTTCTTTCCAGTTTTGAACGGAAGATATTTCCTTTTTCACCATAGCCCCCTATGGGCTTCCAAATATCCCTTTGCCAATTCCACAAAAACAGCCTTAGCGAAACGCTTCTTGATGGGGAAGATGTAACTCTGTGAGATGATTTAACAGAACACAGAGCAGTTTCACAGAAAGCTTCTTTCCGGTTTTGAACGGAAGATATTTCCTTTTTCTCCATAGCCCTCTATGGGCTTCCAAATATCCCTTTGCCAATTCCACAAGAACAGCCTTAGCGAAACGCTTCTTGATGGGGAAGATGTAACTCTGTGAGATTATTTAACAGAACGCATAGCAGTTTCTCAGAAAGATTCTTTCCAGTTTTGAACTGAAAATATATCCTTTTTTCACCATATCACTCTATGGGCTTGCAAATATCGCTTTGCGAATTCCACAAGAACAGCCTTAGCGAAAGGCTTCCTGAAGGAAAAGATGTAACTCTGTGAGATGAATTAACAGAACACAGAGCAGTTTCTCAGAAAGCTTTTTTCCACTTTTGAAAGGAAGATATTTCCTTTTTCACCATAGCCCTCTAGGGGTTCCAAATATCACTTTGCCAATTCCACAAGAACAGCCTTAGCGAAAGGCTTCCTGAAGGGAAACATGTAACTCTGTCAGATGAATTAACAGAACACAGAGCAGTTTCTCAGAAAGCTTCCTTCCAGTTTTGAACGGAAGATATTTCCTTTTTCACCATAGCCCTCTATGGGCTTCCAAATATCCCTTTGCCAATTCCACAAGAACAGCCTTAGCGAAAGGATTCTTGAAGGGAAAGATGTAACTCTGTGAGATGAATTAACAGAACTCAGAGCAGTCTCTCACAAAGTTTCTTTCCAGTTATGAACGGAAGATATTTCCTTTTTCAGCATAGCCCTCTAAGGGCTTCCAAGTATCCCTTTGCCAATTCCACAAGAACAGACTTAGCGAAAGGCTTCCTGAAGGGAAAGATGTAACTCTGTGAGATAAATTAACAGAACACAGAGCAGTTTCTCAGAAAGCTTCTTTCCAGTTTTGAAAGGAAGATATTTCCTTTTTCACCATAGCCCTCTAAGGGCTTCCAAATATCACTTTGCCAATTCCAAAAGAACAGTCTTAGCGAAAGACTTCTTGAAGGGAAAGATGTAACTCTGTGAGATGAATTAACAGAGCACAGAGCAGTTTCTCAGAAAGCTTCTTTCCAGTTTTGAACGGAAGATATTTCCTTTTTCACCATAACCCTCTATGGGCTTCCAAATACCTCCTTGCAAATTCTACAAGAACAGTCCTAGCAAAAGGCTTCTTGAAGAGAAAGATGTAACTCTGTGAGATGAATTAACAGAACACAGGGAAGTTTCTCAGAAAACTTCTTTCCAGTTTTGAAAGGAAGATATTTCCTTTTTCACCATAGCCCTCTATGGGCTTCCAAATATCCCTTTGCGAATTCCACAAGAACAGTCCTAGCAAAAGGCTTCTTGAAGGGAAAGATGTAACTCTGTGAGATGCATTAACAGAACACAGAACAGTCTCTCAGAAAGCTTCTTTCCAGTTTTGAACGGAAGATATTTCCTTTTTCACCATAGCCCTCTATGGGCTTCCAAATATCCCTTTTCGAATTCCACAAGAACAGCCTTAGCGAAAGGATTCTTGAAGGGAAAGATGTAACTCTGTGAGATGAATTAACAGAACACAGAGCAGTTTCTCAGAAATCTTCTTTCCAGTTTTGAACGGAAGATATTTCCTTTTTCACCATAGCCCTCTATGGGCTTCCAAATATACCTTTGCCGATTCCAAAAGAACAGCCTCAGCGAAAGGATTCTTGAACGGAAAGATGTAACTCTGTGAGATGAATTAACAGAACACAGAGCACTTTCTCAGAAAGCTTCTTTCCAGTTTTGAACGGAAGATATTTCCTTTTTCACCATAGCCCCCTTTGGGCTTCCAAATATCCCTTTGCCAATTCCACAAGAACAGCCTTAGCGAAACGCTTCTTGGTGGGGAAGATGTAACTCTGTGAGATGATTTAACGGAACACAGAGCAGTTTCACAGAAAGCTTCTTTCCAGTTTTGAACGGAAAATATTTCTTTTTCACCATAGCCCTCTATGGGCTTCCAAATATCCCTTTGCCAATACCACAAGAACAGCCTTAGCGAAAGGCTTCTTGAAGGGGAAGATGTAACTCTGTGAGATGAATTAACAGAACACAGAGCAGTTTCTCAGAAAGCTTCTTTCCAGTTTTGAACGGAAGATATTTCCTTTTTCACCATAGCCCTCTACGGGAGTCCCAATATCCCTTTGCCAATGCCACAAGAACAGCATTAGCGTAAGGCTTCTTGAAGGGAAACATGTAACTGTGTGAGATGAATTAAGAGAACACAGAGCAGTTTCTCAGAAAGCTTCTTTGTAGTTTTGAACGTAAGATATTTCCTTTTTCACCGTAGCCCTCTATGGGTTTCCAAATATCACTTTGCGAATTCCACAAGAACAGCCTTAGCGAAAGGATTCTTGAAGGGGAAGATGTAACTCTGTGAGATGAATTAACAGAACACAGAGCAGTTTCTCAGAAAGCTTCTTTCCAGTTTTGAACTGAAGATATTTCCTTTTCCACCATAGCCCTCTATGGGCGTCCAAATATCCCTTTGCGAATTCCACAAGAACAGCCTTAATGTAAGGCTTCTTGAAGGGAAAGATGTAACTCTGTGAGATGAATTAACAGAACACAGAGCAGTTTCTCAGAAAGCTTCTTTCCAGTTTTGAAGGGAAGATATTTCCTTTTTCACCATAGCCCTCTATGGGCTTAAAAACATCCCTCTGCCAATTCCACAAGAAGAGCCTTAGCGAAAGGCTTCTTGAAGGGAAAGATGTAACTCTGTGAGATGAATTAACAGAACACAGAGCAGTTTCTCAGAAAGCTTCTTTCCAGTTTTGAACGGAAGATATTTCCTTTTTCACCATAGCCCTCATTGGGCTTCCAAATATCACTTTGCCAATTCCAAAAGAACAGTCTTAGCGAAAGGCTTCTTGAAGGGAAAGATGTAACTCTGTGAGATGAATTAACAGAACACAGAACAGTTTCTCAGAAAGCTTCTTTCCAGTTTTGAACGGAAGATATTTCCTTTTTCACCATAACCCTCTATGGGCTTCCAAATACCTCTTTGCAAATTCCACAAGAACAGTCCTAGCAAAAGGCTTCTTGAAGAGAAAGATGTAACTCTGTAAGATGAATTAACAGAACACAGAGCAGTTTCTCAGAAAGCTTCTATCCAGTTTTGAAAGGAAGATATTTCCTTTTTCACTGTAGCCCTCTATGGGCTTCCAAATATCCCTTTGCGAATTCCACAAGAACAGTCCTAGCAAAAGGCTTCTTGAAGGGAAAGATGTAACTCTGTGGGATGCATTAACAGAACACAGAACAGTCTCTCAGAAAGCTTCTTTCCAGTTTTGAACGGAAGATATATCCTTTTTCACCATAGCCCTCTACGGGCTTCCAAATATCCCTTTGCGAATTCCACAAGAACAGACTTAGCGAAAGGATTCTTGAAGGGAAAGATGTAACACTGTGAGATGAATTAACAGAACACAGAGCAGTTTCTCAGAAAGCTTCTTTCCAGTTTTGAACGGAAGATATTTCCTTTTTTCACCATAGCCCCCTATGGGCTTCCAAATATCCCTTTGCCAATTCCACAAGAACAGCCTTAGAGAAATGCTTCTTGATGGGGAAGATGTAACTCTGTGAGATGATTTAATAGAACACAGAGCAGTTTCACAGAAAGCTTCTTTCCAGTTTTGAATGGAAGATATTTCCTCTTTCACCATAGCCCTCTAAGGTCTTCCAAATATCCCTTTGCGAATTCCACAAGAACAGCCTTAGCGAAAGGCTTCTTGAAGGGAAAGATGTAACTCTGTGAGATGAATTAACAGAACACAGAGCAGTTTCTCAGAAAGCTTCTTTCCAGTTTTGAACGGAAGATATTTCCTTTTTCACCATAGCCCTCTATGGGCTTCCAATATCCCTTTGCCAATTCCAGAAGAACAGCCTTAGCGAAAGGCTTCTCGAAGGGAAAGTTGTAACTCTGTGAGATGAATTAAAAGAACACAGAGCAGTTTCTCAGAAAGCTTCTTTCCAGTTTTGAAAGGAAGATATTTCCTTTTTACCATGGCCCTCTATGGGATTCCAAATATCACTTTGCCAACTCCACAAGAACAGCCTTAGCGAAAGGCTAATTGAAGGGAAAGATGTAACTCTGTGAGATGAATTAACAGAACACAGAGCAGTTTCTCAGAAAGCTTCTTTCCAGTTTTGAACGGAAGATATTTCCTTTTTTCACCATAGCCCTCTATGGGCTTCCAAATATCCCTTTGCCAATTCCACAAGAACAGACTTAGCGAAAGGCTTCCTGAAGGAAAGATGTAACTCTCTGAGATAAATTAACAGAACACAGAGCAGTTTCTCAGAAAGCTTCTTTCCAGTTTTGAAAGGAAGATATTTCCTTTTTCACCATTGCCCTCTATGGGCTTCCAAATATCCCTTTGCCAATTCCACAAGAACAGCCTTAGCGAAAGGCTTCTTGAACGGAAAGATGTAACTCTGTGAGATGAATTAACAGAACACAGAGCAGTTTCTCAGAAAGATTGTTTCCAGTTTTGAAAGGAAGACATTTCCTTTTTCAGCAAATCCCTCTATGGGCTTCCAAATATCACTTTGCCAATTCCACAAGAACAAACTTAGCGAAAGGCTTCTTGAAGGGAAAGATGTAACTCTGTGAAATGAATCAACAGAACACAGAGCAGATTCTCAGAAAGCTTCTTTCCAGTTTTGAACGGAAGATATTTCCTTTTTTCACCATAGCCCTCTATGGGATTCCAAATATCACTTTGCCAATTCCACAAGAACAGCCTTAGCGAAAGGCTTCTTGAAGGGAAAGATGTAACTCTGTGAGATGAATAAACAGAACACAGAGCAGTTTCTCAGAAAGCTTCTTTCCAGTTTTGAACGGAAGATATTTCCTTTTTCACCATAGCCCTCTATGGGCTTCCAAATATCCCTTTGCGAATTAAACAGGTACAGACTTAGCGAAAGGATTCTTGAAGGGAAAGATGTAACTCTGTGAGATGAATTAACAGAACACAGGGCAGTTTCTCAGAAAGCTTCTTTCCAGTTTTGAACAAAAGATATTTCCTTTTTCACCATAGCCCTCTAAGGGCTTCCGAATATCCCTTTGCCAATTCCACAAGAAGAGCCTTAGCGAAAGGCTTCTTGAAGGGATACATGTAACTCTGTGAGATGAATTAGAAGAACACAGAGCAGTTTCTCAGAAAGCTTCTTTCCAGTTTTGAACGGAAGATATTTCCTTTTTCACCATAGCCCTCATTGGGCTTCCAAATATCCCTTTGCCAATTCCACAAGAACAGCCTTAGCGTAAGGCTTCTTGAAGGGAAAGATGTAACTCTGAGAGATGAATTAACAGAACACGGAGTAGTTTCTCAGAAAGCTTCTTTGCAGTTTTGAACGTAAGATATTTCCTTTTTCACCAGAGCCCTCTATGGGCTTCCAAATATCACTTTGCGAGTTCCACAAGAACAGCCTTAGCGAAAGGATTCTTGAAGGGGAAGATGTAACTCTGTGAGATGAATTAACAGAACACAGAGCAGTTTCTCAGAAAGCTTCTTTCCAGTTTTGAACGGAAGCTATTTCCTTTTTCACCATAGCCCTCTATGGGCTTCCAAATATCCCTTTGCGAATTCCACAAGAACAGCCTTAGCGAAAGGCTTTTTGAAGGGAAAGATGTAACTCTGTGAGATGAATTAACAGAACACAGAGCAGTTTCTCAGAAAGCTTCTTTCCAGTTTTGAACGGAAGATATTTCCTTTTTCACCATAGCCCTCTATGGGCTTCCAATATCCCTTTTCCAATTCCAGAAGAACAGCCTTAGCGAAAGGCTTCTCGAAGGGAAAGTTGTAACTCTGTGAGATGAATTAAAAGAACACAGAGCAGTTTCTCAGAAAGCTTCTTTCCAGTTTTGAAAGGAAGATATTTCCTTTTTCACCATGGCCCTCTATGGGATTCCAAATATCTCTTTGCCAACTCCACAAGAACAGCCTTAGCGAAAGGCTAATTGAAGGGAAAGATGTAACTCTGTGAGATGAATTAACAGAACACAGAGCAGTTTCTCAGAAAGCTTCTTTCCAGTTTTGAACGAAAGATATTTCCTTTTTTCACCATAGCCCTCTATGGGCTTCCAAATATCCCTTTGCCAATTCCACAAGAACAGACTTAGCGAAAGGCTTCCTGAAGGAAAGATGTAACTCTCTGAGATAAATTAACAGAACACAGAGCAGTTTCTCAGAAAGCTTCTTTCCAGTTTTGAAAGGAAGATATTTCCTTTTTCACCATTGCCCTCTATGGGCTTCCAAATATCCCTTTGCCAATTCCACAAGAACAGCCTTAGCGAAAGGCTTCTTGAACGGAAAGATGTAACTCTGTGAGATGAATTAACAGAACACAGAGCAGTTTCTCAGAAAGCTTCTTTCCAGTTTTGAACGGAAGATATTTCCTTTTTCACCATAGCCCCCTATGGGCTTCAAAATATCCCTTTGCCAATTCCACTAGAACAGCCTTAGGGAAACGCTTCTTGATGGGGAAGTTGTAACTCTGTGAGATGATTTAACAGAACACAGAGCAGTTTCACAGAATGCTTCTTTCCAGTTTTGAACGGAAGATATTTCCTTTTTTCACCATGGCCCTCTATGGGCTTCCAAATATCCCTTTGCCAATTCCACAAGAACAGCCTTAGCGAAAGGCTTCTTGAAGGGAAAGATGTAACTCTGTGAGATGATTTAACAGAACACAGAGCAGTTTCTCAGAAACCTTCTTTCCACTTTTGAACGTAAGATATTTCCTTTTTCACCATAGCCCTCTATGGGCTTCCAAATATCCCTTTGCCAATTACACAAGAACAGCCTTAACGAAAGGCTTCTTGAAGGGGAAGATGTAACTTTGTGAGATGAATTAACAGAACACAGAGCAGTTTTTCAGAAAGCTTCTTTCCACTTTTGAACGGAAGATATTTCCTTTTTCACCATAGCCCTCTACGGGCGTCCAAATATCCCTTTGCCAATTCCACAAGAACAGCCTTAGCGTAAGGCTTCTTGAAGGGAAAGATGTAACTCTGGGAGATGAATTAACAGAACACAGAGCAGTTTCTCAGAAAGCTTCTTTGCAGTTTTGAACGTAAGATATTTCGTTTTTCACCGTAGCCCTCTATGGGCTTCCAAATATCACTTTGCGAATTCCACAAGAACAGCCTTAGCGAAAGGATTCTTGAAGGGGAAGAGGTAACTTTGTGAGATGAATTAACAGAACACAGAGCAGTTTCTCAGAAAGCTTCTTTCCAGTTTTGAACGGAAGATATTTCCTTTTTCACCATAGCCCTCTATGGGCTTCCAAATATCCCTTTGCGAATTCCACAAGAACAGCCTTAGCGTAGGGCTTCTTGAAGGGAAAGATGTAACTCTGTGAGATGAATTAACAGAACACAGAGCAGTTTCTCAGAAAGCTTCTTTCCAGTTTTGAACGGAAGACATTTCCTTTTTCACCATAGCCTCCTATGGGCTTCCAAATATCCCTTTGCCAATTCCACAAGAACAGCCTTAGCGAAACGCTTTTGATGGGAAAGATGTAACTCTGTGAGATGAATTAACAGAACACAGAGCAGTTTCTCAGAAAGCTTCTTTCCAGTTTTGAACGGAAGATATTTCCTTTTTCACCATAGCCCTCTAAGGGCTTCCAAATATCACTTTGCGAATTCCACAAAAACAGCCTCAGCGAAAGGCTTCTTGAAGGGAAACATGTAACTCTGTGAGATGAATTAACAGAACACAGAGCAGTTTCTCAGAAAGCTTCTTTCCAGTTTTGAACGGAAGATATTTCCTCTTTCACCATAGCCCTCTATGGGCTTCCAAATATCCCTTTTCCAATTCAACAAGAACAGCCTTAGCGAAAGGCTTCCTGAAGGGAAAGATGTAACTCTGTGAGATGAACTAACAGAACACAGAGCAGTTTCTCAGAAAGCTTTTTTCCAGTTTTGAAAGGGAGATATTTCCTTTTTCACCATAGCCCTCTAGGGGTTCCAAATATCACTTTGCCAATTCCACAAGAACAGCCTTAGCGAAAGGCTTCCTCAAGGGTAAGATGTAACTCTGTGAGATGAATTAACAGAACACAGAGCAGTTTCTCAGAAAGCTTCTTTCCACTTTTAACGGAAGATATTTCCTTTTTCACCATGGCCCTCTATGGGCTTCCAAATATCCCTTTGCCAATTCCACAAGAACAGCCTTAGCGAAAGGCTTCTTGAAGGGAAAGATGTAACTCTGTGAGATGAATTAACAGAACGCAGAGCAGTCTCTCAGAAAGCTTCTTTCCAGTTATGAACGGAAGATATTTCCTTTTTCAGCATAGCCCTCTATGGGCTTCCAAATATCCCTTTGCCAATTCCACAAGAACAGCCTTAGCGAAAGGCTTCTTGAAGGGAAAGATGTAACTCTGCGAGATAAATTAACAGAACACAGAGCAGTTTCTCAGAGAGCTTCTTTCCAGTTTTGAAAGGAAGATATTTCCTTTTTCACCATAGCCCTCTATGGGCTTCCAAATATCCCTTTGCGAATTCCACAAGAACAGTCCTAGCAAAAGGCTTCTTGAAGGGAAAGATGTAACTCTGTGAAATGCATTAACAGAACACAGAACAGTCTCTCAGAAAGCTTCTTTCCAGTTTTGAACGGAAGATATTTCCTTTTTCACCATAGCCCTCTATGGGCTTCCAAATATCCCTTTGCGAATTCCACAAGAACAGCCCTACCGAAAGGATTCTTGAAGGGAAAGATGTAACTTGTGAGATGAATTAACAGAACACAGAGCAGTCTCTCAGAAAGCTTCTTTCCAGTTTGGAACGGAAGATATTTCCTTTTTCACCATAGTCCTCTATGGGCTTCCAAATATCCCTTTGCCAATTCCACAGGAACTGCCTTAGCGAAAGGCTTCCTGAAGGGAAAGATGTAACTCTCTGAGATAAATTAACAGAACACAGAGCAGTTTCTCAGAAAGATTGTTTCCAGTTTTGAAAGGAAGACATTTCCTTTTTCAGCAAAGCCCTCTATGGGCTTCCAAATATCACTTTGCCAATTCCACAAGAACAAACTTAGCGAAAGGCTTCTTGAAGGGAAAGATGTAACTCTGTGAAATGAATCAACAGAACACAGAGCAGATTCTCAGAAAGCTTCTTTCCAGTTTTGAACGGAAGATATTTCCTTTTTTCACCATAGCCCTCTATGGGATTCCAAATATCACTTTGCCAATTCCACAAGAACAGCCTTAGCGAAAGGCTTCTTGAAGGGAAAGATGTAACTCTGTGAGATGAATTAACAGAACACAGAGCAGTTTTTCAGAAAGCTTCTTTCCAGTTTTGAAAGGAAGATATTTCCTTTTTCACCATAGCCCTCTATGGGCTTCCAAATATCCCTTTGCGAATTAAACAGTTACAGACTTAGCGAAAGGATTCTTGAAGGGAAAGATGTAACTCTGTGAGATGAATTAACAGAACACAGGGCAGTTTCTCAGAAAGCTTCTTTCCAGTTTTGAACAAAAGATATTTCGTTTTTCACCATAGCCCTCTAAGGGCTTCCGAATATCCCTTTGCCAATTCCACAAGAAGAGCCTTAGCGAAAGGCTTCTTGAAGGGATACATGTAACTCTGTGAGATGAATTAGAAGAACACAGAGCAGTTTCTCAGAAAGCTTCTTTCCAGTTTTGAACGGAAGATATTTCCTTTTTCACCATAGCCCTCATTGGGCTTCCAAATATCCCTTTGCCAATTCCACAAGAACAGCCTTAGCGTAAGGCTTCTTGAAGGGAAAGATGTAACTCTGAGAGATGAATTAACAGAACACGGAGTATTTTCTCAGAAAGCTTCTTTGCAGTTTTGAACGTAAGATATTTCCTTTTTCACCGGAGCCCTCTATGGGCTTCCAAATATCACTTTGCGAGTTCCACAAGAACAGCCTTAGCGAAAGGATTCTTGAAGGGGAAGATGTAACTCTGTGAGAAGAATTAACAGAACACAGAGCAGTTTCTCAGAAAGCTTCTTTCCAGTTTTGAACGGAAGCTATTTCCTTTTTCACCATAGCCCTCTATGGGCTTCCAAATATCCCTTTGCGAATTCCACAAGAACAGCCTTAGCGTAAGGCTTCTTGAAGGGAAAGATGTAACACTGTGAGAAGAATTAACATAACACAGAGCAGTTTCTCAGAAAGCTTCTTTCCAGTGTAGAACGGAAGATATTTCCTTTTTCACCATAGCCCTCTAAGGGCTTCCAAATATCCCTTTGCCAATTCCACAAGAACAGCCTTAGCGAAAGGCTTCTTGAAGGGAAAGATGTAATTCTGTGAGATGAATTAACAGAACACAGAGTAGTTTCTCAGAAAGCTTCTATCCAATTTTGAAAGGAAGATATTTCCTTTTTCACTGTAGCCCTCTAGGGGTTCCAAATATCCCTTTGCGAATTCCACAAGAACAGTCCTAGCAAAAGGCTTCCTGAAGGGAAAGATGTAAATCTGTGGGATGCATTAACAGAACACAGAACAGTCTCTCAGAAAGCTTCTTTCCAGTTTTGAACGGAAGATATATCCTTTTTCACCATAGCCCTCTACGGGCTTCCAAATATCCCTTTGCGAATTCCACAAGAACAGACTTAGCGAAAGGATTCTTGAAGGGAAAGATGTAACACTGTGAGATGAATTAACAGAACACAGAGCAGTTTCTCAGAAAGCTTCTTTCCAGTTTTGAACGGAAGATATTTCCTTTTTTCACCATAGCCCCCTATGGGCTTCCAAATATCCCTTTGCCAATTCCACAAGAACAGCCTTAGAGAAATGCTTCTTGATGGGGAAGATGTAACTCTGTGAGATGATTTAATAGAACACAGAGCAGTTTCACAGAAAGCTTCTTTCCAGTTTTGAATGGAAGATATTTCCTCTTTCACCATAGCCCTCTAAGGTCTTCCAAATATCCCTTTGCGAATTCCACAAGAACAGCCTTAGCGAAAGGCTTTTTGAAGGGAAAGATGTAACTCTGTGAGATGAATTAACAGAACACAGAGCAGTTTCTCAGAAAGCTTCTTTCCAGTTTTGAACGGAAGATATTTCCTTTTTCACCATAGCCCTCTATGGGCTTCCAATATCCCTTTTCCAATTCCAGAAGAACAGCCTTAGCGACAGGCTTCTCGAAGGGAAAGTTGTAACTCTGTGAGATGAATTAAAAGAACACAGAGCAGTTTCTCAGAAAGCTTCTTTCCAGTTTTGAAAGGAAGATATTTCCTTTTTCACCATGGCCCTCTATGGGATTCCAAATATCTCTTTGCCAACTCCACAAGAACAGCCTTAGCGAAAGGCTAATTGAAGGGAAAGATGTAACTCTGTGAGATGAATTAACAGAACACAGAGCAGTTTCTCAGAAAGCTTCTTTCCAGTTTTGAACGGAAGATATTTCCTTTTTTCACCATAGCCCTCTATGGGCTTCCAAATATCCCTTTGCCAATTCCACAAGAACAGACTTAGCGAAAGGCTTCCTGAAGGAAAGATGTAACTCTCTGAGATAAATTAACAGAACACAGAGCAGTTTCTCAGAAAGCTTCTTTCCAGTTTTGAAAGGAAGATATTTCCTTTTTCACCATTGCCCTCTATGGGCTTCCAAATATCCCTTTGCCAATTCCACAAGAACAGCCTTAGCGAAAGGCTTCTTGAACGGAAAGATGTAACTCTGTGAGATGAATTAACAGAACACAGAGCAGTTTCTCAGAAAGCTTCTTTCCAGTTTTGAACGGAAGATATTTCCTTTTTCACCATAGCCCCCTATGGGCTTCAAAATATCTCTTTGCCAATTCCACTAGAACAGCCTTAGGGAAACGCTTCTTGATGGGGAAGTTGTAACTCTGTGAGATGATTTAACAGAACACAGAGCAGTTTCACAGAATGCTTCTTTCCAGTTTTGAACGGAAGATATTTCCTTTTTTCACCATGGCCCTCTATGGGCTTCCAAATATCCCTTTGCCAATTCCACAAGAACAGCCTTAGCGAAAGGCTTCTTGAAGGGAAAGATGTAACTCTGTGAGATGATTTAACAGAACACAGAGCAGTTTCTCAGAAACCTTCTTTCCACTTTTGAACGTAAGATATTTCCTTTTTCACCATAGCCCTCCATGGGCTTCCAAATATCCCTTTGCCAATTACACAAGAACAGCCTTAACGAAAGGCTTCTTGAAGGGGAAGATGTAACTCTGTGAGATGAATTAACAGAACACAGAGCAGTTTCTCAGAAAGCTTCTTTCCAGTTTTGAACGGAAGATATTTCCTTTTTCACCATAGCCCTCTACGGGCGTCCAAATATCCCTTTGCCAATTCCACAAGAACAGCCTTAGCGTAAGGCTTCTTGAAGGGAAAGATGTAACTCTGGGAGATGAATTAAGAGAACACAGAGCAGTTTCTCAGAAAGCTTCTTTGCAGTTTTGAACGTAAGATATTTCCTTTTTCACCGTAGCCTCTATGGGCTTCCAAATATCACTTTGCGAATTCCACAAGAACAGCCTTAGCGAAAGGATTCTTGAAGGGGAAGAGGTAACTCTGTGCGATGAATTAACAGAACACAGAGCAGTTTCTCAGAAAGCTTCTTTCCAGTTTTGAACGGAAGATATTTCCTTTTTCACCGTAGCCCTCTATGGGCTTCCAAATATCCCTTTGCGAATTCCACAAGAACAGCCTTAGCGTAGGGCTTCTTGAAGGGAAAGATGTAACTCTGTGAGATGAATTAACAGAACACAGAGCAGTTTCTCAGAAAGCTTCTTTCCAGTTTTGAACGGAAGACATTTCCTTTTTCACCATAGCCTCCTATGGGCTTCCAAATATCCCTTTGCCAATTCCACAAGAACAGCCTTAGCGAAACGCTTTTGATGGGAAAGATGTAACTCTGTGAGATGAATTAACAGAACACAGAGCAGTTTCTCAGAAAGCTTCTTTCCAGTTTTGAACGGAAGATATTTCCTTTTTCACCATAGCCCTCTATGGGCTTCCAAATATCACTTTGCGAATTCCACAAAAACAGCCTTAGCGAAAGGCCTCTTGAAGGGAAACATGTAACTCTGTGAGATGAATTAACAGAACACAGAGCAGTTTCTCAGAAAGCTTCTTTCCAGTTTTGAACGGAAGATATTTCCTTTTTCACCATAGCTCTCTATGGGCTTCCAAATATCCCTTTTCCAATTCCACAAGAACAGCCTTAGCGAAAGGCTTCCTGAAGGGAAAGATGTAACTCTGTGAGATGAACTAACAGAACACAGAGCAGTTTCTCAGAAATCTTTTTTCCAGTTTTGAAAGGAAGATATTTCCTTTTTCACCATAGCCCTCTAGGGGTTCCAAATATCACTTTGCCAATTCCACAAGAACAGCCTTAGCGAAAGGCTTCCTCAAAGGTAAGATGTAACTCTGTGAGATGAATTAACAGAACACAGAGCAGTTTCTCAGAAAGCTTCTTTCCACTTTTAACGGAAGATATTTCCTTTTTCACCATGGCCCTCTATGGGCTTCCAAATATCCCTTTGCCAATTCCACAAGAACAGCCTTAGCGAAAGGCTTCTTGAAGGGAAAGATGTAACTCTGTGAGATGAATTAACAGAACGCAGAGCAGTCTATCAGAAAGCTTCTTTCCAGTTATGAACGGAAGATATTTCCTTTTTCAGCATAGCCCTCTATGGGCTTCCAAATATCCCTTTGCCAATTCCACAAGAACAGCCTTAGCGAAAGGCTTCTTGAAGGGAAAGATGTAACTCTGCGATATAAATTAACAGAACACAGAGCAGTTTCTCAGAGAGCTTCTTTCCAGTTTTGAAAGGAAGATATTTCCTTTTTCACCATAGCCCTCTATGGACTTCCAAATATCCCTTTGCGAATTCCACAAGAACAGTCCTAGCAAAAGGCTTCTTGAAGGGAAAGATGTAACTCTGTGAAATGCATTAACAGAACACAGAACAGTCTCTCAGAAAGCTTCTTTCCAGTTTTGAACGGAAGATATTTCCTTTTTCACCATAGCCCTCTATGGGCTTCCAAATATCCCTTTGCGAATTCCACAAGAACAGCCTTACCGAAAGGATTCTTGAAGGGAAAGATGTAACTCTGTGAGATGAATTAACAGAACACAGAGCAGTCTCTCAGAAAGCTTCTTTCCAGTTTTGAACGGAAGATATTTCCTTTTTCACCATAGCCCTCTAAGGGCTTCCAAATATCCCTTTGCCAATTCCACAGGAACTGCCTTAGCGAAAGGCTTCCTGAAGGGAAAGATGTAACTCTGTGAGATAAATTAACAGAACACAGAGCAGTTTCTCAGAAAGATTCTTTCCAGTTTTGAAAGGAAGACATTTCCTTTTTCAGCAAAGCCCTCTATGGGCTTCTAAATATCACTTTGCCAATTCCACAAGAACAACCTTAGCGAAAGGCTTCTTGAAGGGAAAGATGTAACTCTGTGAAATGAATTAACAGAACACAGAGCAGTTTCTCAGAAAGATTCTTTCCAGTTTTGAACGGAAGATATTTCCTTTTTTCACCATAGCCCTCTATGGGCTTCCAAATATCACTTTGCCAATTCCAGAAGAACAGCCTTAGCGAAAGGCTTCTTGAAGGGAAAGATGTAACTCTGTGAAATGAATTAACAATACACAGAGCAGTTTCTCAGAAAGCTTCTTTCCAGTTTTGAAAGGAAGATATTTCCTTTTTCACCATGGCCCTCTATGGGATTCCAAATATCACTTTGCCCACTCCACAAGAACAGCCTTAGCGAAAGGCTAATTGAAGGGAAAGATGTAACTCTGTGAGATGAATTAACAGAACACAGAGCAGTTTCTCAGAAAGCTTCTTTCCAGTTTTGAACGGAAGATATTTCCTTTTTTCACCATAGCCTCCTATGGGCTTCCAAATATCACTTTGCGAATTCCACAAGAACAGCCTTAGCGTAAGGCTTCTTGAAGGGAAAGATGTAACTCTGTGAGATGAATTAACAGAACACAGAGCAGTTTCTCAGAAAGCTTCTTTCCAGTTTTGAACGGAAGATATTTCCTTTTTCACCATAGCCTCCTATGGGCTTCCAAATATCCCTTTGCCAATACCACAAGAAAAGCCTTAGCGAAACGCTTTTGATGGGGAAGATGTAACTCTGTGAGATGAATTAACAGAACACATAGCAGTTTCTCAGAAAGCTTCCTTCCACTTTTGAACGGAAGATATTTCCTTTTTCACCATAGCCCTCTATGGGCTTCCAAATATCACTTTGCGAATTCCACAAGAACAGCCTTAGCGAAAGGCTTCTTGAAGGGAAAGATGTAACTCTGTGAGATGAATTAACAGAACACAGAGCAGTTTCTCAGAAAGCTTCTTTCCAGTTTTGAACGGAAGATATTTCCTTTTTCACCATAGCCCTCTATGGGCTTCCAAATATCCCTTTTCGAATTCCACAAGAACAGCCTTAGCGAAACGCTTCTTGGTGGGGAAGATGTAACTCTGTGAGATGAATTAACAGAACACAGAGCAGTTTCTCAGAAATCTTCTTTCCAGTTTTGAACGGAAGATATTTCCTTTTTCACCATAGCCCTCTATGGGCTTCCAAATATACCTTTGCCGATTCCAAAAGAACAGCCTCAGCGAAAGGATTCTTGAACGGAAAGATGTAACTCTGTGAGATGAATTAACAGAACACAGAGCAGTTTCTCAGAAAGCTTCTTTCCAGTTTTGAACGGAAGATATTTCCTTTTTCACCATAGCCCTCTACGGGAGTCCAAATATCACTTTGCCAACTCCACAAGAACAGCCTTAGCGTAAGGCTTCTTGAAGGGAAACATGTAACTGTGTGAGATGAATTAAGAGAACACAGAGCAGTTTCTCAGAAAGCTTCTTTGTAGTTTTGAACGTAAGATATTTCCTTTTTCACCGTAGCCCTCTATGGGTTTCCAAATATCACTTTGCGAATTCCACAAGAACAGCCTTAGCGAAAGGATTCTTGAAGGGGAAGATGTAACTCTGTGAGATGAATTAACAGAACACAGAGCAGTTTCTCAGAAAGCTTCTTTCCAGTTTTGAACGGAAGATATTTCCTTTTCCACCATAGCCCTCTATGGGCGTCCAAATATCCCTTTGCGAATTCCACAAGAACAGCCTTAGCGTAACGCTTCTTGAAGGGAAAGATGTAACTCTGTGAGATGAATTAACAGAACACAGAGCAGTTTCTCAGAAAGCTTCTTTCCAGTTTTGAACGGAAGATATTTCCTTTTTCACCATAGCCCTCCTAAGGGCTTCCAAATATCCCTTTGCCAATACCACAAGAACAGCCTTAGCGTAAGGCTTCTTGAAGGGAAAGATGTAACTCTGTGAGATGAATTAACAGAACACATAGCAGTTTCTCAGAAAGCTTCCTTCCAGTTTTGAACGGAAGATATTTCCTTTTTCACCATAGCCCTCTATGGGCTTCCAAATATCACTTTGCGAATTCCACAAGAACAGCCTTAGCGAAAGGCTTCTTGAAGGGAAAGATGTAACTCTGTGAGATGAATTAACAGAACACAGAGCAGTTTCTCAGAAAGCTTCTTTCCAGTTTTGAACGGAAGATATTTCCTTTTTCACCATAGCCCTCCATGGGCTTCCAAATATCCCTTTGCCAGTTCCACAAGAACAGCCTTAGCGAAAGGCTTCTTGGTGGGGAAGATGTAACTCTGTGAGATGAATTAACAGAACACAGAGCAGTTTCTCAGAAAGCTTCTTTCCAGTTTTGAACGGAAGATATTTCCTTTTTCACCATAGCCCTCTATGGGCTTCCAAATATACCTTTGCCGATTCCAAAAGAACAGCCTCAGCGAAAGGATTCTTGAACGGAAAGATGTAACTCTGTGAGATGAATTAACAGAACACAGAGCACTTTCTCAGAAAGCTTCTTTCCAGTTTTGAACGGAAGATATTTCCTTTTTCACCATAGCCCCCTTTGGGCTTCCAAATATCCCTTTGCCAATTCCACAAGAACAGCCTTAGCGAAACGCTTCTTGGTGGGGAAGATGTAACTCAGTGAGATGATTTAACGGAACACAGAGCAGTTTCACAGAAAGCTTCTTTCCAGTTTTGAAAGGAAGATATTTCCTTTTTTCACCATAGCCCTCTAAGGGCTTCCAAATATCCCTTTGCCAATTCCACAAGAAGAGCCTTATCGAAAGGCTTCTTGAAGGGATACATGTAACTCTGTGAGATGAATTAAAAGAACACAGAGCAGTTTCTCAGAAAGCTTCTTTCCAGTTTTGAAAGGAAGATATTTCCTTTTTCACCATGGCCCTCTATGGGATTCCAAATATCACTTTGCCAACTCCTCAAGAACAGCCTTAGCGAAAGGCTAATTGAAGGGAAAGATGTATCTCTGTGAGATGAATTAACAGAACACAGAGCAGTTTCTCAGAAAGCTTCTTTCCAGTTTTGAACGGAAGATATTTCCTTTGTCACCATAGCCCTCTATGGGCTTAAAAACATCCCTCTGCCAATTCCACAAGAAGAGCCTTAGCGAAAGGCTTCTTGAAGGGAAAGATGTAACTCTGTGAGATGAATTAACAGAACACAGAGCAGTTTCTCAGAAAGCTTCTTTCCAGTTTTGAAAGGAAGATATTTCCTTTTTCACCATAGCCCTCACTGGGCTTCCAAATATCACTTTGCCAATTCCAAAAGAACAGTCTTAGCGAAAGGCTTCTTGAAGGGAAAGATGTAACTCTGTGAGATGAATTAACAGAACACAGAGCAGTTTCTCAGAAAGCTTCTATCCAGTTTTGAAAGGAAGATATTTCCTTTTTCACTGTAGCGCTCTATGGGCTTCCAAATATCCCTTTGCGAATTCCACAAGATCAGTCCTAGCAAAAGGCTTCTTGAAGGGAAAGATGTAACTCTGTGGGATGCATTAACAGAACACAGAACAGTCTCTCAGAAAGCTTCTTTCCAGTTTTGAACGGAAGATATATCCTTTTTCACCATAGCCCTCTACGGGCTTCCAAATATCCCTTTGCGAATTCCACAAGAACAGACTTAGCGAAAGGATTCTTGAAGGGAAAGATGTAACTCTGTGAGATGCATTAACAGAACACAGAACAGTCTCTCAGAAAGCTTCTTTCCAGTTTTGAACGGAAGATATTTCCTTTTTCACCATAGCCCTCTATGGGCTTCCAAATATCCCTTTTCGAATTCCACAAGAACAGCCTTAGCGAAAGGATTCTTGAAGGGAAAGATGTAACTCTGTGAGATGAATTAACAGAACACAGAGCAGTTTCTCAGAAATCTTCTTTCCAGTTTTGAACGGAAGATATTTCCTTTTTCACCATAGCCCTCTATGGGCTTCCAAATATACCTTTGCCGATTCCAAAAGAACAGCCTCAGCGAAAGGCTTCTTGAAGGGGAAGATGTAACTCTGTGAGATGAATTAACAGAACACAGAGCACTTTCTCAGAAAGCTTCTTTCCAGTTTTGAACGGAAGATATTTCCTTTTTCACCATAGCCCTCTATGGGCTTCCAAATATTCCTTTTCAATTCCACAAGAACAGCCTTAGCGAAAGGCTTCTTGAAGGGAAAGATGTAACTCTGTGAGATGAATTAACAGAACACAGAGCAGTTTCTCAGAAAGCTTCTTTCCAGTTTTGAACGGAAGATATTTCCTTTTTCACCATAGCCCTCTACGGGCGTCCAAATATCCCTTTGCCAATTCCACAAGAACAGCCTTAGCGTAAGGCTTCTTGAAGGGAAAGATGTAACTCTGTGAGATGAATTAAGAGAACACAGAGCAGTTTCTCAGAAAGCTTCTTTGCAGTTTTGAACGTAAGATATGTCCTTTTTCACCGTAGCCCTCTATGGGCTTCCAAATATCACTTTGCGAATTCCACAAGAACAGCCTTAGCGAAAGGATTCTTGAAGGGGAAGAGGTAACTCTGTGAGATGAATTAACAGAACACAGAGCAGTTTCTCGGAAAGCTTCTTTCCAGTTTTGAACGGAAGATATTTCCTTTTTCACCATAGCCCTCTATGGGCTTCCAAATATCCCTTTGCGAATTCCACAAGAACAGCCTTAGCGTAGGGCTTCTTGAAGGGAAAGATGTAACTCTGTGAGATGAATTAACAGAACACAGAGCAGTTTCTCAGAAAGCTTCTTTCCAGTTTTGAACGGAAGACATTTCCTTTTTCACCATAGCCTCCTATGGGCTTCCAAATATCCCTTTGCCAATTCCACAAGAACAGCCTTAGCGAAAGGCTTCTTGAAGTTAAAGATGTAACTCTGTGAGATGAATTAACAGAACACAGAGCAGTTTCTCAGAAAGCTTCTTTCCAGTTTTGAACGGAAGATATTTCCTTTTTCACCATAGCCCTCTATGGGCTTCCAAATATCACTTTGCGAATTCCACAAAAAGAGCCTTAGCGAAAGGCTTCTTGAAGGGAAAGATGTAATTCTGTGAGATGAATTAACAGAACGCAGAGCAGTCTCTCAGAAAGCTTCTTTCCAGTTATGAACGGAAGATATTTCCTTTTTCAGCATAGCCCTCTATGGGCTTCCAAATATCCCTTTGCCAATTCCACAAGAACAGCCTTAGCGAAAGGCTCCTTGAAGGGAAAGATGTAACTCTGCGATATAAATTAACAGAACACAGAGCAGTTTCTCAGAGAGCTTCTTTCCAGTTTTGAAAGGAAGATATTTCCTTTTTCACCATAGCCCTCTATGGACTTCCAAATATCCCTTTGCGAATTCCACAAGAACAGTCCTAGCAAAAGGCTTCTTGAAGGGAAAGATGTAACTCTGTGAAATGCATTAACAGAACACAGAACAGTCTCTCAGAAAGCTTCTTTCCAGTTTTGAACGGAAGATATTTCCTTTTTCACCATAGCCCTCTATGGGCTTCCAAATATCCCTTTGCGAATTCCACAAGAACAGCCTTACCGAAAGGATTCTTGAAGGGAAAGATGTAACTCTGTGAGATGAATTAACAGAACACAGAGCAGTCTCTCAGAAAGCTTCTTTCCAGTTTTGAACGGAAGATATTTCCTTTTTCACCATAGCCCTCTAAGGGCTTCCAAATATCCCTTTGCCAATTCCACAGGAACTGCCTTAGCGAAAGGCTTCCTGAAGGGAAAGATGTAACTCTGTGAGATAAATTAACAGAACACAGAGCAGTTTCTCAGAAAGATTCTTTCCAGTTTTGAAAGGAAGACATTTCCTTTTTCAGCAAAGCCCTCTATGGGCTTCCAAATATCACTTTGCCAATTCCACAAGAACAACCTTAGCGAAAGGCTTCTTGAAGGGAAAGATGTAACTCTGTGAAATGAATTAACAGAACACAGAGCAGTTTCTCAGAAAGATTCTTTCCAGTTTTGAACGGAAGATATTTCCTTTTTTCACCATAGCCCTCTATGGGCTTCCAAATATAACTTTGCCAATTCCAGAAGAACAGCCTTAGCGAAAGGCTTCTTGAAGGGAAAGATGTAACTCTGTGAAATGAATTAACAATACACAGAGCAGTTTCTCAGAAAGCTTCTTTCCAGTTTTGAAAGGAAGATATTTCCTTTGTCACCATGGCCCTCTATGGGATTCCAAATATCACTTTGCCCACTCCACAAGAACAGCCTTAGCGAAAGGCTAATTGAAGGGAAAGATGTAACTCTGTGAGATGAATTAACAGAACACAGAGCAGTTTCTCAGAAAGCTTCTTTCCAGTTTTGAACGGAAGATATTTCCTTTTTTCACCATAGCCTCCTATGGGCTTCCAAATATCACTTTGCGAATTCCACAAGAACAGCCTTAGCGTAAGGCTTCTTGAAGGGAAAGATGTAACTCTGTGAGATGAATTAACAGAACACAGAGCAGTTTCTCAGAAAGCTTCTTTCCAGTTTTGAACGGAAGATATTTCCTTTTTCACCATAGCCTCCTATGGGCTTCCAAATATCCCTTTGCCAATACCACAAGAAAAGCCTTAGCGAAACGCTTTTGATGGGGAAGATGTAACTCTGTGAGATGAATTAACAGAACACATAGCAGTTTCTCAGAAAGCTTCCTTCCACTTTTGAACGGAAGATATTTCCTTTTTCACCATAGCCCTCTATGGGCTTCCAAATATCACTTTGCGAATTCCACAAGAACAGCCTTAGCGAAAGGCTTCTTGAAGGGAAAGATGTAACTCTGTGAGATGAATTAACAGAACACAGAGCAGTTTCTCAGAAAGCTTCTTTCCAGTTTTGAACGGAAGATATTTCCTTTTTCACCATAGCCCTCTATGGGCTTCCAAATATCCCTTTTCGAATTCCACAAGAACAGCCTTAGCGAAACGCTTCTTGGTGGGGAAGATGTAACTCTGTGAGATGAATTAACAGAACACAGAGCAGTTTCTCAGAAATCTTCTTTCCAGTTTTGAACGGAAGATATTTCCTTTTTCACCATAGCCCTCTATGGGCTTCCAAATATACCTTTGCCGATTCCAAAAGAACAGCCTCAGCGAAAGGATTCTTGAACGGAAAGATGTAACTCTGTGAGATGAATTAACAGAACACAGAGCACTTTCTCAGAAAGCTTCTTTCCAGTTTTGAACGGAAGATATTTCCTTTTTCACCATAGCCCCCTTTGGGCTTCCAAATATCCCTTTGCCAATTCCACAAGAACAGCCTTAGCGAAACGCTTTTTGGTGGGGAAGATGTAACTCTGTGAGATGAATTAACATAACACAGAGCAGTTTCTCAGAAAGCTTCTTTCCAGTTTTGAACGGAAGATATTTCCTTTTTCACCATAGCCCTCTATGGGCTTCCGAATATCTCTTTGCCAATTCCAAAAGAACAGTATTAGCGAAAGGCTTCTTGAAGGGAAAGATGTAACTCTGTGAGATGAATTAACCGAACACAGAGCAGTTTCTCAGAAAGCTTCTTTCCAGTTTTGAACGGAAGATATTTCCTTTTTCACCATAGCCCTCTACGGGAGTCCAAATATCACTTTGCCAACTCCACAAGAACAGCCTTAGCGTAAGGCTTCTTGAAGGGAAACATGTAACTGTGTGAGATGAATTAAGAGAACACAGAGCAGTTTCTCAGAAAGCTTCTTTGTAGTTTTGAACGTAAGATATTTCCTTTTTCACCGTAGCCCTCTATGGGTTTCCAAATATCACTTTGCGAATTCCACAAGAACAGCCTTAGCGAAAGGATTCTTGAAGGGGAAGATGTAACTCTGTGAGATGAATTAACAGAACACAGAGCAGTTTCTCAGAAAGCTTCTTTCCAGTTTTGAACGGAAGATATTTCCTTTTCCACCATAGCCCTCTATGGGCGTCCAAATATCCCTTTGCGAATTCCACAAGAACAGCCTTAGCGTAAGGCTTCTTGAAGGGAAAGATGTAACTCTGTGAGATGAATTAACAGAACACAGAGCAGTTTCTCAGAAAGCTTCTTTCCAGTTTTGAACGGAAGATATTTCCTTTTTCACCATAGCCCTCCTAAGGGCTTCCAAATATCCCTTTGCCAATACCACAAGAACAGCCTTAGCGTAAGGCTTCTTGAAGGGAAAGATGTAACTCTGTGAGATGAATTAACAGAACACATAGCAGTTTCTCAGAAAGCTTCCTTCCAGTTTTGAACGGAAGATATTTCCTTTTTCACCATAGCCCTCTATGGGCTTCCAAATATCACTTTGCGAATTCCACAAGAACAGCCTTAGCGAAAGGCTTCTTGAAGGGAAAGATGTAACTCTGTGAGATGAATTAACAGAACACAGAGCAGTTTCTCAGAAAGCTTCTTTCCAGTTTTGAACGGAAGATATTTCCTTTTTCACCATAGCCCTCCATGGGCTTCCAAATATCCCTTTGCCAGTTCCACAAGAACAGCCTTAGCGAAAGGCTTCTTGGTGGGGAAGATGTAACTCTGTGAGATGAATTAACAGAACACAGAGCAGTTTCTCAGAAAGCTTCTTTCCAGTTTTGAACGGAAGATATTTCCTTTTTCACCATAGCCCTCTATGGGCTTCCAAATATACCTTTGCCGATTCCAAAAGAACAGCCTCAGCGAAAGGATTCTTGAACGGAAAGATGTAACTCTGTGAGATGAATTAACAGAACACAGAGCACTTTCTCAGAAAGCTTCTTTCCAGTTTTGAACGGAAGATATTTCCTTTTTCACCATAGCCCCCTTTGGGCTTCCAAATATCCCTTTGCCAATTCCACAAGAACAGCCTTAGCGAAACGCTTCTTGGTGGGGAAGATGTAACTCTGTGAGATGATTAAACGGAACACAGAGCAGTTTCACAGAAAGCTTCTTTCCAGTTTTGAAAGGAAGATATTTCCTTTTTTCACCATAGCCCTCTAAGGGCTTCCAAATATCCCTTTGCCAATTCCACAAGAAGAGCCTTATCGAAAGGCTTCTTGAAGGGATACATGTAACTCTGTGAGATGAATTAAAAGAACACAGAGCAGTTTCTCAGAAAGCTTCTTTCCAGTTTTGAAAGGAAGATATTTCCTTTTTCACCATGGCCCTCTATGGGATTCCAAATATCACTTTGCCAACTCCTCAAGAACAGCCTTAGCGAAAGGCTAATTGAAGGGAAAGATGTAACTCTGTGAGATGAATTAACAGAACACAGAGCAGTTTCTCAGAAAGCTTCTTTCCAGTTTTGAACGGAAGATATTTCCTTTGTCACCATAGCCCTCTATGGGCTTAAAAACATCCCTCTGCCAATTCCACAAGAAGAGCCTTAGCGAAAGGCTTCTTGAAGGGAAAGATGTAACTCTGTGAGATGAATTAACAGAACACAGAGCAGTTTCTCAGAAAGCTTCTTTCCAGTTTTGAAAGGAAGATATTTCCTTTTTCACCATAGCCCTCATTGGGCTTCCAAATATCACTTTGCCAATTCCAAAAGAACAGTCTTAGCGAAAGGCTTCTTGAAGGGAAAGATGTAACTCTGTGAGATAAATTAACAGAACACAGAGCAGTTTCTCAGAAAGCTTCTATCCAGTTTTGAAAGGAAGATATTTCCTTTTTCACTGTAGCGCTCTATGGGCTTCCAAATATCCCTTTGCGAATTCCACAAGAACAGTCCTAGCAAAAGGCTTCTTGAAGGGAAAGATGTAACTCTGTGGGATGCATTAACAGAACACAGAACAGTCTCTCAGAAAGCTTCTTTCCAGTTTTGAACGGAAGATATATCCTTTTTCACCATAGCCCTCTACGGGCTTCCAAATATCCCTTTGCGAATTCCACAAGAACAGGCTTAGCGAAAGGATTCTTGAAGGGAAAGATGTAACTCTGTGAGATGCATTAACAGAACACAGAACAGTCTCTCAGAAAGCTTCTTTCCAGTTTTGAACGGAAGATATTTCCTTTTTCACCATAGCCCTCTATGGGCTTCCAAATATCCCTTTTCGAATTCCACAAGAACAGCCTTAGCGAAAGGATTCTTGAAGGGAAAGATGTAACTCTGTGAGATGAATTAACAGAACACAGAGCAGTTTCTCAGAAATCTTCTTTCCAGTTTTGAACGGAAGATATTTCCTTTTTCACCATAGCCCTCTATGGGCTTCCAAATATACCTTTGCCGATTCCAAAAGAACAGCCTCAGCGAAAGGCTTCTTGAAGGGGAAGATGTAACTCTGTGAGATGAATTAACAGAACACAGAGCACTTTCTCAGAAAGCTTCTTTCCAGTTTTGAACGGAAGATATTTCCTTTTTCACCATAGCCCTCTATGGGCTTCCAAATATCCCTTTTCAATTCCACAAGAACAGCCTTAGCGAAAGGCTTCTTGAAGGGAAAGATGTAACTCTGTGAGATGATTTAACAGAACACAGAGCAGTTTCTCAGAAACCTTCTTTCCACTTTTGAACGTAAGATATTTCCTTTTTCACCATAGCCCTCTATGGGCTTCCAAATATCCCTTTGCCAATTACACAAGAACAGCCTTAACGAAAGGCTTCTTGAAGGGGAAGATGTAACTCTGTGAGATGAATTAACAGAACACAGAGCAGTTTCTCAGAAAGCTTCTTTCCAGTTTTGAACGGAAGATATTTCCTTTTTCACCATAGCCCTCTACGGGCGTCCAAATATCCCTTTGCCAATTCCACAAGAACAGCCTTAGCGTAAGGCTTCTTGAAGGGAAAGATGAAACTCTGTGAGATGAATTAAGAGAACACAGAGCAGTTTCTCAGAAAGCTTCTTTGCAGTTTTGAACGTAAAATATGTCCTTTTTCACCGTAGCCCTCTATGGGCTTCCAAATATCACTTTGCGAATTCCACAAGAACAGCCTTAGCGAAAGGATTCTTGAAGGGGAAGAGGTAACTCTGTGAGATGAATTAACAGAACACAGAGCAGTTTCTCAGAAAGCTTCTTTCCAGTTTTGAACGGAAGACATTTCCTTTTTCACCATAGCCTCCTATGGGCTTCCAAATATCCCTTTGCCAATTCCACAAGAACAGCCTTAGCGAAAGGCTTCTTGAAGTTAAAGATGTAACTCTGTGAGATGAATTAACAGAACACAGAGCAGTTTCTCAGAAAGCTTCTTTCCAGTTTTGAACGGAAGATATTTCCTTTTTCACCATAGCCCTCTATGGGCTTCCAAATATCACTTTGCGAATTCCACAAAAATAGCCTTAGCGAAAGGCTTCTTGAAGGGAAAGATGTAACTCTGTGAGATGAATTAACAGAACACAGAGCAGTTTCTCAGAAAGCTTCTTTCCAGTTTTGAACGGAAGATATTTACTTTTTCACCATAGCCCTCTATGGGCTTCCAAATATCCCTTTTCCAATTAAACAAGAACAGCCTTAGCGAAAGGCTTCCTGAAGGGAAAGATGTAACTCTGTGAGATGAACTAACAGAACACAGAGCAGTTTCTCAGAAAGCTTTTTTCCAGTTTTGAAAGGAAGATATTTCCTTTTTCACCATAGCCCTCTAGGGGTTCCAAATATCACTTTGCCAATTTCACAAGAACAGCCTTAGCGAAAGGCTTCATCAAGGGTAAGATGTAACTCTGTGAGATGAATTAACAGAACACAGAGCAGTTTCTCAGAAAGCTTCTTTCCACTTTTAACGGAAGATATTTCCTTTTTCACCATGGCCCTCTATGGGCTTCCAAATATCCCTTTGCCAATTCCACAAGAACAGCCTTAGCGAAAGGCTTCTTGAAGGGAAAGATGTAACTCTGTGAGATGAATTAACAGAACGCAGAGCAGTCTCTCAGAAAGCTTCTTTCCAGTTATGAACGGAAGATATTTCCTTTTTCAGCATAGCCCTCTATGGGCTTCCAAATATCCCTTTGCCAATTCCACAAGAACAGCCTTAGCGAAAGGCTTCTTGAAGGGAAAGATGTAACTCTGCGAGATAAATTAACAGAACACAGAGCAGTTTCTCAGAGAGCTTCTTTCCAGTTTTGAAAGGAAGATATTTCCTTTTTCACCATAGCCCTCTATGGGCTTCCAAATATCCCTTTGCGAATTCCACAAGAACAGTCCTAGCAAAAGGCTTCTTGAAGGGAAAGATGTAACTCGGTGAAATGCATTAACAGAACACAGAACAGTCTCTCAGAAAGCTTCTTTCCAGTTTTGAACGGAAGATATTTCCTTTTTCACCATAGCCCTCTATGGGCTTCCAAATATCCCTTTGCGAATTCCACAAGAACAGCCTTACCGAAAGGATTCTTGAAGGGAAAGATGTAACTCTGTGAGATGAATTAACAGAACACAGAGCAGTCTCTCAGAAAGCTTCTTTCCAGTTTTGAACGGAAGATATTTCCTTTTTCACCATAGCCCTCTAAGGGCTTCCAAATATCCCTTTGCCAATTCCAAAAGAAGAGCCTTAGAGAAAGGCTTCTTGAAAGGAAAGATGTAACTCTGTGAGATGAATTAACAGAACACAGAGCAGTTTCTTAGAAAGCTTCTTTCCAGTTTTGAACGGAAAATATTTCCTTTTTCACCATAGCCCTCTATGGGCTTCCAAATATCCCTTTGCCAATTCCACAGGAACTGCCTTAGCGAAAGGCTTCCTGAAGGGAAAGATGTAACTCTGTGAGATAAATTAACAGAACACAGAGCAGTTTCTCAGAAAGATTCTTTCCAGTTTTGAAAGGAAGACATTTCCTTTTTCAGCAAAGCCCTCTATGGGCTTCCAAATATCACTTTGCCAATTCCACAAGAACAACCTTAGCGAAAGGCTTCTTGAAGGGAAAGATGTAACTCTGTGAAATGAATTAACAGAACACAGAGCAGTTTCTCAGAAACCTTCTTTCCAGTTTTGAACGGAAGATATTTCCTTTTTCACCATAGCCCTCTACGGGCTTCCAAATATCCCTTTGCCAATTCCACAAGAACAGCCTTAACGAAAGGCTTCTTGAAGGGAAAGATGTAACTCTGTGAGATGAATTAACATAACACAGAGCAGTTTCTCAGAAAGCTTCTTTCCAGTTTTGAACGGAAGATATTTCCTTTGTCACCATAGCCCTCTATGGGCTTCCGAATATCACTTTGCCAATTCCAAAAGAAGAGTCTTAGCGAAAGGCTTCTTGAAGGGAAAGATGTAATACTGTGAGATGAATTAACAGAACACAGAGCAGTTTCTCAGAACGCTTCTTTCCAGTTTTGAAGGGAAGATATTTCCTTTTTCACCATAGCCCTCTATGGGCTTAAAAACATCCCTCTGCCAATTCCACAAGAAGAGCCTTAGCGAAAGGCTTCTTGAAGGGAAAGATGTAACTCTGTGAGATGAATTAACAGAACACAGAGCAGTTTCTCAGAAAGCTTCTTTCCAGTTTTGAACGGAAGATATTTCCTTTTTCACCATAGCCCTCTATGGGCTTCCAAATATACCTTTGCCGATTCCAAAAGAACAGCCTCAGCGAAAGGCTTCTTGAAGGGAAAGATGTAACTCTGTGAGATGAATTAACAGAACACAGAGCACTTTCTCAGAAAGCTTCTTTCCAGTTTTGAACGGAAGATATTTCCTTTTTCACCATAGCCCTCTATGGGCTTCCAAATATCCCTTTTCAATTCCACAAGAACCGTCTTAGCGAAACGCTTCTTGATGGGGAAGATGTAACTCTGTGAGATGATTTAACAGAACACAGAGCAGTTTCTCAGAAACCTTCTTTCCACTTTTGAACGTAAGATATTTCCTTTTTCACCATAGCCCTCTATGGGCTTCCAAATATCCATTTGCCAATTACACAAGAACAGCCTTAACGAAAGGCTTCTTGAAGGGGAAGATGTAACTCTGTGAGATGAATTAACAGAACACAGAGCAGTTTCTCAGAAAGCTTCTTTCCAGTTTTGAACGGAAGATATTTCCTTTTTCACCATAGCCCTCTACGGGCGTCCAAATATCCCTTTGCCAATTCCACAAGAACAGCCTTAGCGTAAGGCTTCTTGAAGGGAAAGATGTAACTCTGTGAGATGAATTAAGAGAACACAGAGCAGTTTCTCAGAAAGCTTCTTTGCAGTTTTGAACGTAAGATATTTCCTTTTTCACCGTAGCCCTCTATGGGCTTCCAAATATCACTTTGCGAATTCCACAAGAACAGCCTTAGCGAAAGGATTCTTGAAGGGGAAGAGGTAACTCTGTGAGATGAATTAACAGAACACAGAGCAGTTTCTCAGAAAGCTTCTTTCCAGTTTTGAACGGAAGATATTTCCTTTTTCACCATAGCCCTCTATGGGCTTCCAAATATCCCTTTGCGAATTCCACAAGAACAGCCTTAGCGTAGGGCTTCTTGAAGGGAAAGATGTAACTCTGTGAGATGAATTAACAGAACACAGAGCAGTTTCTCAGAAAGCTTCTTTCCAGTTTTGAACGGAAGACATTTCCTTTTTCACCATAGCCTCCTATGGGCTTCCAAATATCCCTTTGCCAATTCCACAAGAACAGCCTTAGCGAAAGGCTTCTTGAAGTTAAAGATGTAACTCTGTGAGATGAATTAACAGAACACAGAGCAGTTTCTCAGAAAGCTTCTTTCCAGTTTTGAACGGAAGATACTTACTTTTTCACCATAGCCCTCTATGGGCTTCCAAATATCCCTTTTCCAATTCAACAAGAACAGCCTTAGCGAAAGGCTTCCTGAAGGGAAAGATGTAACTCTGTGAGATGAACTAACAGAACACAGAGCAGTTTCTCAGAAAGCTTTTTTCCAGTTTTGAAAGGAAGATATTTCCTTTTTCACCATAGCCCTCTAGGGGTTCCAAATATCACTTTGCCAATTCCACAAGAACAGCCTTAGCGAAAGGCTTCCTCAAGGGTAAGATGTAACTCTGTGAGATGAATTAACAGAACACAGAGCAGTTTCTCAGAAAGCTTCTTTCCACTTTTAACGGAAGATATTTCCTTTTTCACCATGGCCCTCTATGGGCTTCCAAATATCCCTTTGCCAATTCCACAAGAACAGCCTTAGCGAAAGGCTTCTTGAAGGGAAAGATGTAACTCTGTGAGATGAATTAACAGAACGCAGAGCAGTCTCTCAGAAAGCTTCTTTCCAGTTATGAACGGAAGATATTTCCTTTTTCAGCATAGCCCTCTATGGGCTTCCAAATATCCCTTTGCCAATTCCACAAGAACAGTCTTAGCGAAAGGCTTCTTGAAGGGAAAGATGTAACTCTGCGAGATAAATTAACAGAACACAGAGCAGTTTCTCAGAGAGCTTCTTTCCAGTTTTGAAAGGAAGATATTTCCTTTTTCACCATAGCCCTCTATGGGCTTCCAAATATCCCTTTGCGAATTCCACAAGAACAGTCCTAGCAAAAGGCTTCTTGAAGGGAAAGATGTAACTCGGTGAAATGCATTAACAGAACACAGAACAGTCTCTCAGAAAGCTTCTTTCCAGTTTTGAACGGAAGATATTTCCTTTTTCACCATAGCCCTCTATGGGCTTCCAAATATCCCTTTGCGAATTCCACAAGAACAGCCTTACCGAAAGGATTCTTGAAGGGAAAGAAGTAACTCTGTGAGATGAATTAACAGAACACAGAGCAGTTTCTCAGAAAGCTTCTTTCCAGTTTTGAACGGAAGATATTTCCTTTTTCACCATAGCCCTCTAAGGGCTTCCAAATATCCCTTTGCCAATTCCAAAAGAAGAGCCTTAGAGAAAGGCTTCTTGAAAGGAAAGATGTAACTCTGTGAGATGAATTAACAGAACACAGAGCAGTTTCTTAGAATGCTTCTTTCCAGTTTTGAACGGAAAATATTTCCTTTTTCACCATAGCCCTCTATGGGCTTCCAAATATCCCTTTGCCAATTCCACAGGAACTGCCTTAGCGAAAGGCTTCCTGAAGGGAAAGATGTAACTCTGTGAGATAAATTAACAGAACACAGAGCAGTTTCTCAGAAAGATTCTTTCCAGTTTTGAAAGGAAGACATTTCCTTTTTCAGCAAAGCCCTCTATGGGCTTCCAAATATCACTTTGCCAATTCCACAAGAACAACCTTAGCGAAAGGCTTCTTGAAGGGAAAGATGTAACTCTGTGAAATGAATTAACAGAACACAGAGCAGTTTCTCAGAAACCTTCTTTCCAGTTTTGAACGGAAGATATTTCCTTTTTCACCATAGCCCTCTACGGGCTTCCAAATATCCCTTTGCCAATTCCACAAGAACAGCCTTAACGAAAGGCTTCTTGAAGGGAAAGATGTAACTCTGTGAGATGAATTAACAGAACACAGAGCAGTTTCTCAGAAAGCTTCTTTCCAGTTTTGAACGGAAGACATTTCCTTTTTCACCATAGCCTCCTATGGGCTTCCAAATATCCCTTTGCCAATTCCACAAGAACAGCCTTAGCGAAAGGCTTCTTGAAGTTAAAGATGTAACTCTGTGAGATGAATTAACAGAACACAGAGCAGTTTCTCAGAAAGCTTCTTTCCAGTTTTGAACGGAATATATTTCCTTTTTCACCATAGCCCTCTATGGGCTTCCAAATATCCCTTTTCCAATTCAACAAGAACAGCCTTAGCGAAAGGCTTCCTGAAGGGAAAGATGTAACTCTGTGAGATGAATTAACAGAACACAGAGCAGTTTCTCAGAAAGCTTCTTTCCAGTTTTGAACGGAAGATATTTCCTTTTTCACCATAGCCTCCTATGGGCTTGCAAATATCCCTTTGCCAATACCACAAGAACAGCCTTAGCGAAACGCTTTTGATGGGGAAGATGTAACTCTGTGAGATGAATTAACAGAACACATAGCAGTTTCTCAGAAAGCTTCCTTCCAGTTTTGAACGGAAGATATTTCCTTTTTCACCATAGCCCTCTATGGGCTTCCAAATATCAATTTGCGAATTCCACAAGAACAGCCTTAGCGAAAGGCTTCTTGAAGGGAAAGATGTAACTCTGTGAGATGAATTAACAGAACACAGAGTAGTTTCTCAGAAAGCTTCTTTCCAGTTTTCAACGGAAGATATTTCCTTTTTCACCATAGCCCTCCATGGGCTTCCAAATATCCCTTTGCCAGTTCCACAAGAACAGCCTTAGCGAAAGGCTTCTTGAAGGGGAAGATGTAACTCTGTGAGATGAATTAACAGAACACAGAGCAGTTTCTCAGAAAGCTTCTTTCCAGTTTTGAACGGAAGATATTTCCTTTTTCACCATAGCCCTCTATGGGCTTCCAAATATCCCTTTTCCAATTCCACAAGAACAGCCTTAGCGAAAGGCTTCTTGAAGGGAAAGATGTAACTCTGTGAGATGAATTAACAGACCACAGAGCAGTTTCTCAGAAAGCTTCTTTCCAGTTTTGAACGGAAGATATTTCCTTTTTCACCATAGCCCTCTATGGGCTTCCAAATATCCCTTTGCCAATTCCAGAAGAACAGTCTTAGCGAAACGTTTCTCGATGGGGAACATGTAACTCTGTGAGATGATTTAACAGAACACAGAGCAGTTTCTCAGAAACCTTCCTTCCAGTTTTGAACGGAAGATATTTCCTTTTTCACCATAGCCCTCTACGGGCTTCCAAATATCCCTTTGCCAATTCCACAAGAACAGCCTTAACGAAAGGCTTCTTGAAGGGAAAGATGTAACTCTGTGAGATGAATTAACATAACACAGAGCAGTTTCTCAGAAAGCTTCTTTCCAGTTTTGAACGGAAGATATTTCCTTTGTCACCATAGCCCTCTAGGGGCTTCCGAATATCACTTTGCCAATTCCAAAAGAACAGTCTTAGCGAAAGGCTTCTTGAAGGGAAAGATGTAATACAGTGAGATGAATTAACAGAACACAGAGCAGTTTCTCAGAAAGCTTCTTTCCAGTTTTGAAGGGAAGATATTTCCTTTTTCACCATAGCCCTCTATGGGCTTAAAAACATCCCTCTGCCAATTCCACAAGAAGAGCCTTAGCGAAAGGCTTCTTGAAGGGAAAGATGTAACTCTGTGAGACGAATTAACAGAACACAGAGCAGTTTCTCAGAAAGCTTCTTTCCAGTTTTGAAAGGAAGATATTTCCTTTTTCACCATAGCCCTCATTGGGCTTCCAAATATCACTTTGCCAATTCCAAAAGAACAGTCTTAGCGAAAGGCTTCTTGAAGGGAAAGATGTAACTCTGTGAGATGAATTAACAGAACACAGCGCAGTTTCTCAGAAAGCTTCTATCCAGTTTTGAAAGGAAGATATTTCCTTTTTCACCGTAGCCCTCTATGGGCTTCCAAATATCCCTTTGCGAATTCCACAAGAACAGTCCTAGCAAAAGGCTTCTTGAAGGGAAAGATGTAACTCTGTGGGATGCATTAACAGAACACAGAACAGTCTCTCAGAAAGCTTCTTTCCAGTTTTGAACGGAAGATATATCCTTTTTCACCATAGCCCTCTACGGGCTTCCAAATATCCCTTTGCCAATTCCACAAGAACAGACTTAGCGAAAGGATTCTTGAAGGGAAAGATGTAACTCTGTGAGATGCATTAACAGAACACAGAACAGTCTCTCAGAAAGCTTCTTTCCAGTTTTGAACGGAAGATATTTCCTTTTTCACCATAGCCCTCTATGGGCTTCCAAATATCCCTTTTCGAATTCCACAAGAACAGCCTTAGCGAAAGGATTCTTGAAGGGAAAGATGTAACTCTGTGAGATGAATTAACAGAACACAGAGCAGTTTCTCAGAAATCTTCTTTCCAGTTTTGAACGGAAGATATTTCCTTTTTCACCATAGCCCTCTATGGGCTTCCAAATATACCTTTGCCGATTCCAAAAGAACAGCCTCAGCGAAAGGCTTCTTGAAGGGAAAGATGTAACTCTGGGAGATGAATTAACAGAACACAGAGCACTTTCTCAGAAAGCTTCTTTCCAGTTTTGAACGGAAGATATTTCCTTTTTCACCATAGCCCTCTATGGGCTTCCAAATATCCCTTTTCAATTCCACAAGAACCGTCTTAGCGAAACGCTTCTTGATGGGGAAGATGTAACTCTGTGAGATGATTTAACAGAACACAGAGCAGTTTCTCAGAAACCTTCTTTCCACTTTTGAACGTAAGATATTTCCTTTTTCACCATAGCCCTCTATGGGCTTCCAAATATCCCTTTGCCAATTACACAAGAACAGCCTTAACGAAAGGCTTCTTGAAGGGGAAGATGTAACTCTGTGAGATGAATTAACAGAACACAGAGCAGTTTCTCAGAAAGCTTCTTTCCAGTTTTGAACGGAAGATATTTCCTTTTTCACCATAGCCCTCTACGGGCGTCCAAATATCCCTTTGCCAATTCCACAAGAACAGCCTTAGCGTAAGGCTTCTTGAAGGGAAAGATGTAACTCTGTGAGATGAATTAAGAGAACACAGAGCAGTTTCTCAGAAAGCTTCTTTGCAGTTTTGAACGTAAGATATTTCCTTTTTCACCGTAGCCCTCTATGGGCTTCCAAATATCACTTTGCGAATTCCACAAGAACAGCCTTAGCGAAAGGATTCTTGAAGGGGAAGAGGTAACTCTGTGAGATGAATTAACAGAACACAGAGCAGTTTCTCAGAAAGCTTCTTTCCAGTTTTGAACGGAAGATATTTCCTTTTTCACCATAGCCCTCTATGGGCTTCCAAATATCCCTTTGCGAATTCCACAAGAACAGCCTTAGCGTAGGGCTTCTTGAAGGGAAAGATGTAACTCTGTGAGATGAATTAACAGAACACAGAGCAGTTTCTCAGAAAGCTTCTTTCCAGTTTTGAACGGAAGACATTTCCTTTTTCACCATAGCCTCCTATGGGCTTCCAAATATCCCTTTGCCAATTCCACAAGAACAGCCTTAGCGAAAGGCTTCTTGAAGTTAAAGATGTAACTCTGTGAGATGAATTAACAGAACACAGAGCAGTTTCTCAGAAAGCTTCTTTCCAGTTTTGAACGGAAGATATTTCCTTTTTCACCATAGCCCTCTATGGGCTTCCAAATATCCCTTTTCCAATTCAACAAGAACAGCCTTAGCGAAAGGCTTCCTGAAGGGAAAGATGTAACTCTGTGAGATGAACTAACAGAACACAGAGCAGTTTCTCAGAAAGCTTTTTTCCAGTTTTGAAAGGAAGATATTTCCTTTTTCACCATAGCCCTCTAGGGGTTCCAAATATCACTTTGCCAATTCCACAAGAACAGCCTTAGCGAAAGGCTTCCTCAAGGGTAAGATGTAACTCTGTGAGATGAATTAACAGAACACAGAGCAGTTTCTCAGAAAGATTCTTTCCAGTTTTGAAAGGAAGACATTTCCTTTTTCAGCAAAGCCCTCTATGGGCTTCCAAATATCACTTTGCCAATTCCACAAGAACAACCTTATCGAAAGGCTTCTTGAAGGGAAAGATGTAACTCTGTGAAATGAATTAACAGAACACAGAGCAGATTCTCAGAAAGCTTCTTTCCAGTTTTGAACGGAAGATATTTCGTTTTTCACCATAGCCCTCTATGGGCTTCCAAATATCACTTTGCCAATTCCACAAGAACAGCCTTAGCGAAAGGCTTCTTGAAGGGAAAGATGTAACTCTGTGAGATGAATTAACAGAACACAGAGCAGTTTCTCAGAAAGCTTCTTTCCAGTTTTGAACGGAAGATATTTCCTTTTTCACCATAGCCCTCTATGGGCTTCCAAATATCCCTTTGCGAATTAAACAGGTACAGACGTAGCGAAAGGATTCTTGAAGGGAAAGATGTAACTTTGTGAGATGAATTAACAGAACACAGGGCAGTTTCTCAGAAAGCTTCTTTCCAGTTTTGAACAAAAGATATTTCGTTTTTCACCATAGCCCTCTAAGGGCTTCCGAATATCCCTTTGCCAATTCCACAAGAAGAGCCTTAGCGAAAGGCTTCTTGAAGGGACACATGTAACTCTGTGAGATGAATTAGAAGAACACAGAGCAGTTTCTCAGAAAGCTTCTTTCCAGTTTTGAAAGGAAGATATTTCCTTTTTCACGATGGCCCTCTATGGGCTTAAAAACATCCCTCTGCCAATTCCACAAGAAGAGCCGTAGCGAAAGGCTTCTTGAAGGGAAAGATGTAACTCTGTGAGATGAATTAACAGAACACAGAGCAGTTTCTCAGAAAGCTTCTTTCCAGTTTTGAACGGAAGATATTTCCTTTTTCACCATAGCCCTCTATGGGCTTCCAAATATCACTTTGCCAATTAAAAAAGAACAGTCTTAGCGAAAGGCTTCTTGAAGGGAAAGATGTAACTCTGTGAGATGAATTAACAGAACACAGAGCAGTTTCTCAGAAAGCTTCTTTCCAGTTTTGAACGGAAGATATTTCCTTTTTCACCATAACCCTCTATGGGCTTCCAAATACCTCTTTGCAAATTCCACAAGAACAGTCCTAGCAAAAGGCTTCTTGAAGAGAAAGATGTAACTCTGTAAGATGAATTAACAGAACACAGAGCAGTTTCTCAGAAAGCTTCTATCCAGTTTTGAAAGGAAGATATTTCCTTTTTCACTGTAGCCCTCTATGGGCTTCCAAATATCCCTTTGCGAATTCCACAAGAACAGTCCTAGCAAAAGGCTTCTTGAAGGGAAAGATGTAACTCTGTGGGATGCATTAACAGAACACAGAACAGTCTCTCAGAAAGCTTCTTTCCAGTTTTGAACGGAAGATATATCCTTTTTCACCATAGCCCTCTACGGGCTTCCAAATATCCCTTTGCGAATTCCACAAGAACAGACTTAGCGAAAGGATTCTTGAAGGGAAAGATGTAACTCTGTGAGATGCATTAACAGAACACAGAACAGTCTCTCAGAAAGCTTCTTTCCAGTTTTGAACGGAAGATATTTCCTTTTTCACCATAGCCCTCTATGGGCTTCCAAATATCCCTTTTCGAATTCCACAAGAACAGCCTTAGCGAAAGGATTCTTGAAGGGAAAGATGTAACTCTGTGAGATGAATTAACAGAACACAGAGCAGTTTCTCAGAAATCTTCTTTCCAGTTTTGAACGGAAGATATTTCCTTTTTCACCATAGCCCTCTAAGGGCTTCCAAATATACCTTTGCCGATTCCAAAAGAACAGCCTCAGCGAAAGGCTTCTTGATGGGGAAGATGTAACTCTGTGAGATGATTTAACAGAACACAGAGCAGTTTCTCAGAAACCTTCTTTCCACTTTTGAACGTAAGATATTTCCTTTTTCACCATAGCCCTCTATGGGCTTCCAAATATCCCTTTGCCAATTACACAAGAACAGCCTTAACGAAAGGCTTCTTGAAGGGGAAGATGTAACTCTGTGAGATGAATTAACAGAACACAGAGCAGTTTCTCAGAAAGCTTCTTTCCAGTTTTGAACGGAAGATATTTCCTTTTTCACCATAGCCCTCTACGGGCGTCCAAATATCCCTTTGCCAATTCCACAAGAACAGCCTTAGCGTAAGGCTTCTTGAAGGGAAAGATGTAACTCTGTGAGATGAATTAAGAGAACACAGAGCAGTTTCTCAGAAAGCTTCTTTGCAGTTTTGAACGTAAGATATTTCCTTTTTCACCGTAGCCCTCTATGGGCTTCCAAATATCACTTTGCGAATTCCACAAGAACAGCCTTAGCGAAAGGATTCTTGAAGGGGAAGAGGTAACTCTGTGAGATGAATTAACAGAACACAGAGCAGTTTCTCAGAAAGCTTCTTTCCAGTTTTGAACGGAAGATATTTCCTTTTTCACCATAGCCCTCTATGGGCTTCCAAATATCCCTTTGCGAATTCCACAAGAACAGCCTTAGCGTATGGCTTCTTGAAGGGAAAGATGTAACTCTGTGAGATGAATTAACAGAACACGGAGCAGTTTCTCAGAAAGCTTCTTTCCAGTTTTGAACGGAAGACATTTCCTTTTTCACCATAGCCTCCTATGGGCTTCCAAATATCCCTTTGCCAATTCCACAAGAACAGCCTTAGCGAAAGGCTTCTTGAAGTTAAAGATGTAACTCTGTGAGATGAATTAACAGAACACAGAGCAGTTTCTCAGAAAGCTTCTTTCCAGTATTGAACGGAAGATATTTCCTTTTTCACCATAGCCCTCTATGGGCTTCCAAATATCACTTTGCGAATTCCACAAAAATAGACTTAGCGAAAGGCTTCTTGAAGGGAAAGATGTAACTCTGTGAGATGAATTAACAGAACACAGAGCAGTTTCTCAGAAAGCTTCTTTCCAGTTTTGAACGGAAGATATTTACTTTTTCACCATAGCCCTCTATGGGCTTCCAAATATCCCTTTTCCAATTCAACAAGAACAGCCTTAGCGAAAGGCTTCCTGAAGGGAAAGATGTAACTCTGTGAGATGAACTAACAGAACACAGAGCAGTTTCTCAGAAAGCTTTTTTCCAGTTTTGAAAGGAAGATATTTCCTTTTTCACCATAGCCCTCTAGGGGTTCCAAATATCACTTTGCCAATTCCACAAGAACAGCCTTAGCGAAAGGCTTCCTCAAGGGTAAGATGTAACTCTGTGAGATGAATTAACAGAACACAGAGCAGTTTCTCAGAAAGCTTCTTTCCACTTTTAACGGAAGATATTTCCTTTTTCACCATGGCCCTCTATGGGCTTCCAAATATCCCTTTGCCAATTCCACAAGAACAGCCTTAGCGAAAGGCTTCTTGAAGGGAAAGATGTAACTCTGTGAGATGAATTAACAGAACGCAGAGCAGTCTCTCAGAAAGCTTCTTTCCAGTTATGAACGGAAAATATTTCCTTTTTCAGCATAGCCCTCTATGGGCTTCCAAATATCCCTTTGCCAATTCCACAAGAACAGCCTTAGCGAAAGGCTTCTTGAAGGGAAAGATGTAACTCTGCGAGATAAATTAACAGAACACAGAGCAGTTTCTCAGAGAGCTTCTTTCCAGTTTTGAAAGGAAGATATTTCCTTTTTCACCATAGCCCTCTATGGGCTTCCAAATATCCCTTTGCGAATTCCACAAGAACAGTCCTAGCAAAAGGCTTCTTGAAGGGAAAGATGTAACTCGGTGAAATGCATTAACAGAACACAGAACAGTCTCTCAGAAAGCTTCTTTCCAGTTTTGAACGGAAGATATTTCCTTTTTCACCATAGCCCTCTATGGGCTTCCAAATATCCCTTTGCGAATTCCACAAGAACAGCCTTACCGAAAGGATTCTTGAAGGGAAAGATGTAACTCTGTGAGATGAATTAACAGAACACAGAGCAGTCTCTCAGAAAGCTTCTTTCCAGTTTTGAACGGAAGATATTTCCTTTTTCACCATAGCCCTCTAAGGGCTTCCAAATATTTCTTTGCCAATTCCAAAAGAAGAGCCTTAGAGAAAGGCTTCTTGAAAGGAAAGATGTAACTCTGTGAGATGAATTAACAGAACACAGAGCAGTTTCTTAGAAAGCTTCTTTCCAGTTTTGAACGGAAAATATTTCCTTTTTCACCATAGCCCTCTCTGGGCTTCCAAATATCCCTTTGCCAATTCCACAGGAACTGCCTTAGCGAAAGGCTTCCTGAAGGGAAAGATGTAACTCTGTGAGATAAATTAACAGAACACAGAGCAGTTTCTCAGAAAGATTCTTTCCAGTTTTGAAAGGAAGACATTTCCTTTTTCAGCAAAGCCCTCTATGGGCTTCCAAATATCACTTTGCCAATTCCACAAGAACAACCTTAGCGAAAGGCTTCTTGAAGGGAAAGATGTAACTCTGTGAAATGAATTAACAGAACACAGAGCAGTTTCTCAGAAACCTTCTTTCCAGTTTTGAACGGAAGATATTTCCTTTTTCACCATAGCCCTCTACGGGCTTCCAAATATCCCTTTGCCAATTCCACAAGAACAGCCCTAGCGAAAGGCTTCTTGAAGGGAAAGATGTAACTCTGTGAGATGAATTAACAGAACACAGAGCAGTTTCTCAGAAAGCTTCTTTCCAGTTTTGAACGGAAGATATTTCCTTTTTCACCATAGCCCTCTATGGGCTTCCAAATATACCTTTGCCGATTCCAAAAGAACAGCCTCAGCGAAAGGCTTCTTGAAGGGAAAGATGTAACTCTGTGAGATGAATTAACAGAACACAGAGCACGTTCTCAGAAAGCTTCTTTCCAGTTTTGAACGTAAGATATTTCCTTTTTCACCATAGCCCTCTATGGGCTTCCAAATATCCCTTTGCCAATTACACAAGAACAGCCTTAACGAAAGGCTTCTTGAAGGGGAAGATGTAACTCTGTGAGATGAATTAACCGATCACAGAGCAGTTTCTCAGAAAGCTTCTTTCCAGTTTTGAACGGAAGATATTTCCTTTTTCACCATAGCCCTCTACGGGCGTCCAAATATCCCTTTGCCAATTCCACAAGAACAGCCTTAGCGTAAGGCTTCTTGAAGGGAAAGATGTAACTCTGTGAGATGAATTAAGAGAACACAGAGCAGTTTCTCAGAAAGCTTCTTTGCAGTTTTGAACGTAAGATATTTCCTTTTTCACCGTAGCCCACTATGGGCTTCCAAATATCACTTTGCGAATTCCACAAGAACAGCCTTAGCGAAAGGATTCTTGAAGGGGAAGAGGTAACTCTGTGAGATGAATTAACAGAACACAGAGCAGTTTCTCAGAAAGCTTCTTTCCAGTTTTGAACGGAAGATATTTCCTTTTTCACCATAGCCCTCTATGGGCTTCCAAATATCCCTTTTCCAATTCAACAAGAACAGCCTTAGCGAAAGGCTTCCTGAAGGGAAAGATGTAACTCTGTGAGATGAATTAACAGAACACAGAGTAGTTTCTCAGAAAGCTTCTTTCCAGTTTTGAACGGAAGATATTTCCTTTTTCACCATAGCCTCCTATGGGCTTCCAAATATCCCTTTGCCAATACCACAAGAACAGCCTTAGCGAAACGCTTTTGATGGGGAAGATGTAACTCTGTGAGATAAATTAACAGAACACATAGCAGTTTCTCAGAAAGCTTCCTTCCAGTTTTGAACGGAAGATATTTCCTTTTTCACCATAGCCCTCTATGGGCTTCCAAATATCACTTTGCGAATTCCACAAGAACAGCCTTAGCGAAAGGCTTCTTGAAGGGAAAGATGTAACTCTGTGAGATGAATTAACAGAACACAGAGCAGTTTCTCAGAAAGCTTCTTTCCAGTTTTGAACGGAAGATATTTCCTTTTTCACCATAGCCCTCCATGGGCTTCCAAATATCCCTTTGCCAGTTCCACAAGAACAGCCTTAGCGAAAGGCTTCTTGAAGGGGAAGATGTAACTCTGTGAGATGAATTAAGAGAACACAGAGCAGTTTCTCAGAAAGCTTCTTTCCAGTTTTGAACGGAAGATATTTCCTTTTTCACCATAGCCCTCTATGGGCTTCCAAATATCCCTTTTCCAATTCCACAAGAACAGCCTTAGCGAAAGGCTTCTTGAAGGGAAAGATGTAACTCGGTGAGATGAATTAACAGACCACAGAGCAGTTTCTCAGAAAGCTTCTTTCCAGTTTTGAACGGAAGATATTTCCTTTTTCACCATAGCCCTCCATGGGCTTCCAAATATCCCTTTGCCAGTTCCACAAGAACAGCCTTAGCGAAAGGCTTCTTGAAGGGGAAGATGTAACTCTGTGAGATGAATTAACAGAACACAGAGCAGTTTCTCAGAAAGCTTCTTTCCAGTTTTGAACGGAAGATATTTCCTTTTTCACCATAGCCCTCTATGGGCTTCCAAATATCCCTTTTCCAATTCCACAAGAACAGCCTTAGCGAAAGGCTTCTTGAAGGGAAAGATGTAACTCTGTGAGATGAATTAACAGAACACAGAGCAGTTTCTCAGAAAGCTTCTTTCCAGTTTTGAACGGAAGATATTTCCATTTTCACCATAACCCTCTATGGGCTTCCAAATACCTCTTTGCAAATTCCACAAGAACAGTTCAAGCAAAAGGCTTCTTGAAGAGAAAGATGTAACTCTGTGAGATGAATTAACAGAACACAGAGCAGTTTCTCAGAAAGCTTCTTTCCAGTTTTGAAGGGAAGATATTTCCTTTTTCACCATAGCCCTCTATGGGCTTAAAAACATCCCTCTGCCAATTCCACAAGAAGAGCCTTAGCGAAAGGCTTCTTGAAGGGAAAGATGTAACTCTGTGAGATGAATTAACAGAACACAGAGCAGTTTCTCAGAAAGCTTCTTTCCAGTTTTGAACGGAAGATATTTCCTTTTTCACCATAGCCCTCATTGGGCTTCCAAATATCACTTTGCCAATTAAAAAAGAACAGTCTTAGCGAAAGGCTTCTTGAAGGGAAAGATGTAACTCTGTGAGATGAATTAACAGAACACAGAGCAGTTTCTCAGAAAGCTTCTTTCCAGTTTTGAACGGAAGATATTTCCTTTTTCACCATAACCCTCTATGGGCTTCCAAATACCTCTTTGCAAATTCCACAAGAACAGTTCTAGCAAAAGGCTTCTTGAAGAGAAAGATGTAACTCTGTAAGATGAATTAACAGAACACAGAGCAGTTTCTCAGAAAGCTTCTATCCAGTTTTGAAAGGAAGATATTTCCTTTTTCACCATAGCCCTCTATGGGCTTCCAAATATCCCTTTGCGAATTCCACAAGAACAGTCCTAGCAAAAGGCTTCTTGAAGGGAAAGATGTAACTCTGTGGGATGCATTAACAGAACACAGAACAGTCTCTCAGAAAGCTTCTTTCCAGTTTTGAACGGAAGATATATCCTTTTTCACCATAGCCCTCTACGGGCTTCCAAATATCCCTTTGCGAATTCCACAAGAACAGACTTAGCGAAAGGATTCTTGAAGGCAATGATGTAACACTGTGAGATGAATTAACATAACACAGAGCAGTTTCTCAGAAAGCTTCTTTCCAGTGTTGAACGGAAGATATTTCCTTTTTCACCGTAGCCCTCTACGGGCTTCCAAATATCCCTTTGCCAATTCCACAAGAACAGCCTTAGCGAAAGGCTTCTTGAAGGGAAAGATGTAATTCTGTGAGATGAATTAACAGAACACAGAGTAGTTTCTCAGAAAGCTTCTTTCCAGTTTTGAACGGAAGATATTTCCTTTTTCACCATAGCCCTCTAAGGGCTTCCAAATATCCCTTTGCAAATTCCACAAGAACAGCCTTAACGAAAGGCTTCTTGAAGGGAAAGATGTAACTCTGTGAGATGAATTAATATAACACAGAGCAGTTTCTCAGAAAGCTTGTTTCCAGTGTTGAACGGAAGATATTTCCTTTTTCAACGTAGCCCTCTATGGGCGTAAAAATATCCCTTTGCCAATTCCACAAGAACAGCCTTAGCGAAAGGCTTCTTGAAGGGAAAGATGTAATTCTGGGAGATGAATTAACAGAACACAGAGTAGTTTCTCAGAAAGCTTCTTTCCAGTTTAGAACGGAAGATATTTCCTTTTTCACCATAGGCCTCTATGGGCGTACGAATATCCCTTTGCGAATTCCACAAGAACAGCCTTAGCGAAAGGCTTCTTGAAGGGAAAGATGTAGCTCTGTGAAATGAATTAACAGAACACAGAGCAGTTTCTCAGAAAGCTTCTTTGCAGTTTTGAACGGAAGATATTTCCTTTTTCACCATAGCCCTCTATGGGCTTCCAAATATCCCTTTGCCAATTCCACAAGAACAGCCTTAGCGAAAGGCTTCCTGAAGGGAAAGATGTAATTGTGTGAGATGAATTAACAGAACACAGAGCAGTTTATCAGAAAGCTTTTTTCCAGTTTTGAAAGGAAGATATTTCCTTTTTCACCATAGCCTCCTATGGGCTTCAAAATATCCCTTTGCCAATTCCACTAGAACAGCCTTAGGGAAACGCTTCTTGATGGGGAAGATGTAACTCTGTGAGATGATTTAACAGAACACAGAGCAGTTTCACAGAATGCTTCTTTCCAGTTTTGAACGGAAGTTATTTCCTTTTTCACCATAGCCCTCTATGGGCTTCCAAATATCCCTTTGCCAATTCCACAAGAACAGCCTTAGCGCAAGGCTTCTTGAATGGAAAGATGTAACTCTGTGAGATGAATTAACAGAACACAGAGCAGTTTCTCAGAAAGCTTCTTTCCAATTTTGAACGGAAGATATATCCTTTTTTCGCCATAGCCCTCTATGGGCTTCCAAATATCACTTTTCCAATTCCACAAGAACAGCCTTAGCGAAAGGCTTCTTGAAGGGAAAGATGTAACTCTGTGAGATGAATTAACAGAACACAGAGCAGTTTCTCAGGAAGCTTCTTTCCAGTTTTGAACGGAAGATATTTCCTTTTTCACCATAGCCCTCTAAGGGCTTCCAAATATCCCTTTGCGAATTCCACAAGAACAGCCTTAGCGAAAGGATTCTTGAAGGGAAAGATGTAACTCTGTGAGATGAATTAAGAGAACACAGAGCAGTCTCTCAGAAAGCTTCTTTCCAGTTTTGAACGGAAGATATTTCGTTTTTCACCATAGCCCTCTAAGGGCTTCCAAATATCAATTTGCCAATTCCACAAGAAGAGCCTTAGCGAAAGGCTACTTGAAGGGAAAGATGTAACTCTGTGAGATGAATTAACAGTACACAGAGCAGTTTCTCAGGAAGCTTCTTTCCAGTTTTGAACGGAAGATATTTCCTTTTTCACCATAGCCCTCTGTGGGCTTCCAAATATCCCTTTCCAATTCCAGAAGAACCGTCTTAGCGAAAGGCTTCTTGATGGGGAAGATGTAACTCTGTGAGATGATTTAACAGAACACAGAGCAGTTTCTCAGAAAACTTCTTTCCAGTTTTGAACGGAAGATATTTCCTTTTTCACCATAGCCCTCTAAGGGCTTCCAAATATCCCTTTGCCAATTCCACAAGAACAGCCTTAACGAAAGGCTTCTTGAAGGGAAAGATGTAACTCTGTGAGATGAATTAATATAACACAGAGCAGTTTCTAAGAAAGCTTGTTTCCAGTGTTGAACGGAAGATATTTCCTTTTTCACCGTAGCCCTCTATGGGCGTAAAAATAAACCTTTGCCAATTCCACAAGAACAGACTTAGCGAAAGGCTTCTTGAAGGGAAAGATGTAATTCTGTGAGATGAATTAACAGAACACAGAGTAGTTTCTCAGAAAGCTTCTTTCCAGTTTTGAACGGAAGATATTTCCTTTTTCACCATAGGCCTCTAAGGGCGTCCCAATATCCCTTTGCGAATTCCACAAGAACAGCCTTAGCGAAAGGCTTCTTGAAGGGAAAGATGTAGCTCTGTGAAATGAATTAACAGAACACAGAGCAGTTTCTCAGAAAGCTTCTTTGCAGTTTTGAACGGAAGATATTTCCTTTTTCACCATAGCCCTCTATGGGCTTCCAAATATCCCTTTGCCAATTCCACAAGAACAGCCTTAGCGAAAGGATTCTTGAAGGGAAAGATGTAACTCTGTGAGATGAATTAACAGAACACAGAGCAGTCTCTCAGAAAGCTTCTTTCCAGTTTTGAACGGAAGATATTTCGTTTTTCACCATAGCCCTCTATGGGCTTCCAAATATCACTTTGCCAATTCCACAAGAACAACCTTAGCGAAAGGCTTCTTGAAGGGAAAGATGTAACTCTGTGAGATGAATTAACAGAACACAGAGCAGTTTCTCAGAAAGCTTCTTTGCAGTTTTGAACGGAAGATAATTCCTTTTTCACCGGAGCCCTCTATGGGCTTCCAAATATCACTTTGCGAATTCCACAAGAACAGCCTTAGCGAAAGGATTCTTGAAGTGGAAGATGTAACTCTCTGAGATGAATTAACAGAACACAGAGCTGTTTCTCAGAAAGCTTCTTTCCAGTTTTGAACGGAAGATATTTCCTTTTTCACCATAGCCCTCTATGGGCGTCCAAATATCCCTTTGCGAATTCCACAAGAACAGCCTTAGCGTAAGGCTTCTTGAAGGGAAAGATGTAACTCTGTGAGATGAATTAACAGAACACAGAGCAGTCTCTCAGAAAGCTTCTTTCCAGTGTTGAACGGAAGATATTTCCTTTTTCACCGTAGCCCTCTATGGGCGTCCAAATATCCCTTTGCCAATTCCACAAGAAGAGCCTTAGCGAAAGGCTTCTTGAAGGGAAAGATGTAATTCTGTGAGATGAATTAACAGAACACAGAGTAGTTTCTCAGAAAGCTTCTTTCCAGTTTTGAAAGGAAGATATTTCCTTTTTCACCAAAGCCCTCTAATGGCGTCCCAATATCCCTTTGCGAATTCCACAAGAACAGCCTTAGCGAAAGGCTTCTTGAAGGGAAAGATGCAGCTCTGTGAGATGAATTAACAGAACACAGAGCAGTTTCTCAGAAAGCTTCTTTCCAGTTTTGAACGGAAGATATTTCCTTTTTCACCATAGCCCTCTAAGGGCTTCCAAATATCCCTTTGCCAATTCCAGAAGAACAGCCTTAACGAAAGGCTTCTTGAAGGGAAAGATGTAACTCTGTGAGATGAATTAATATAACACAGAGCAATTTCTCAGAAAGCTTGTTTCCAGTGTTGAACGGAAGATATTTCCTTTTTCACCGTAGCCATCTATGGGCGTAAAAATAAACCTTTGCCAATTCCACAAGAACAGCCTTAGCGAAAGGCTTCTTGAAGGGAAAGATGTAATTCTGTGAGATGAATTAACAGAACACAGAGTAGTTTCTCAGAAAGCTTCTTTCCAGTTTGGAACGGAAGATATTTCCTTTTTCACCATAGGCCTCTATGGGCGTCCCAATATCCCTTTGCGAATTCCACAAGAACAGCCTTAGCGAAAGGCTTCTTGAAGGGAAAGATGTAGCTCTGTGAAATGAATTAACAGAACACAGAGCAGTTTCTCAGAAAGCTTCTTTGCAGTTTTGAACGGAAGATATTTCCTTTTTCACCATAGCCCTCTATGGGCTTCCAAATATCCCTTTGCGAATTCCACAAGTACAGCCTTAGCGAAAGGATTCTTGAAGGGAAAGATGTAACTCTGTGAGATGAATTAACAGAACACAGAGCAGTCTCTCAGAAAGCTTCTTTCCAGTTTTGAACGGAAGATATTTCGTTTTTCACCATAGCCCTCTAAGGGCTTCCAAATATCCCTTTGCCAATTCCACAAGAAAAGCCTTAGCGAAAGGATTCTTGAAGGGAAAGATGTAACTCTGTGAGATGAATTAATATAACACAGAGCAGTTTCTCAGAAAGCTTGTTTCCTGTGTTGAACGGAAGATATTTCCTTTTTCACCGTAGCCCTCTATGGGCGTAAAAATAAACCTTTGCCAATTCCACAAGAACAGCCTTAGCGAAAGGCTTCTTGAAGGGAAAGATGTAATTCTGTGAGATGAATTAACAGAACACAGAGTAGTTTCTCAGAAAGCTTCTTTCCAGTTTTGAACGGAAGATATTTCCTTTTTCACCATAGGCCTCTATGGGCGTCCGAATATCCCTTTGCGAATTCCACAAGAACAGCCTTAGCGAAAGGCTTCTTGAAGGGAAAGATGTAGCTCTGTGAAATGAATTAACAGAACACAGAGCAGTTTCTCAGAAAGCTTCTTTGCAGTTTTGAACGATAGATATTTCCTTTTCACCATAGCCCTCTATAGGCGCCCAAATATCCCTTTGTCAATTCCACAAGAACAGGCTTAGCGTAAGGCTTCTTGAAGGGAAAGATGTAACTCTGTGAGATGAATTAACAGAACACAGAGCAGTTTCTCAGAAAGCTTCTCTGCAGTTTTGAACGGAAGATATTTCCTTTTTCACCGGAGACCTCCATGGGCTTCCAAATATCACTTTGCGAATTCCACAAGAACAGCCTTAGCGAAAGGATTCTTGAAGTGGAAGATGTAACTCTGTGAGATGAATTAACAGAACACAGAGCAGTCTCTCAGAAAGCTTCTTTCCAGTGTTGAACGGAAGATATTTCCTTTTTCACCGTAGCCCTCTATGGGCGTCCAAATATCCCTTTGCCAATTCCACAAGAAGAGCCTTAGCGAAAGGCTTCTTGAAGGGAAAGATGTAATTCTGTGAGATGAATTAACAGAACACGGAGTAGTTTCTCAGAAAGCTTCTTTCCAGTTTTTAACGGAAGATATTTCCTTTTTCACCAAAGCCCTCTATGGGCGTCCCAATATCCCTTTGCGAACTCCACAAGAACAGCCTTAGCGAAAGGCTTCTTGAAGGGAAAGATGTAGCTCTGTGAGATGAATTAACAGAACACAGAGCAGTTTCTCAGAAAGCTTCTTTCCAGTTTTGAACGGAAGATATTTCCTTTTTCACCATAGCCCTTTAAGGGCTTCCAAATATCCCTTTGCGAATTTCACAAGAACAGCCTTAGCGAAAGGATTCTTGAAGGGAAAGATGTAACTCTGTGAGATGAATTAACAGAACACAGAGCAGTCTCTCAGAAAGCTTCTTTCCAGTTTTGAACGGAAGATATTTCGTTTTTCACCATAGCCCTCTAAGGGCTTCCAAATATCCCTTTGCCAATTCCACAAGAAGAACCTTAGCGAAAGTCTTCTTGAAGGGAAAGATGTAACTCTGTGAGATGAATTAACAGTAGAGAGAGCAGTTTCTCAGAAAGCTTGTTTCCAGTTTTGAACGGAAGATATTTCCTTTTTCACCATAGCCCTCTATGGGCTTCCAAATATCCCTTTCCAATTCCAGAAGAACCGTCTTAGCGAAACGCTTCTTGATGGGGAAGATGTAACTCTGTGAGATGATTTAACAGAACACAGAGCAGTTTCTCAGAAAGATTCTTTCCAGTTTTGAAAGGAAGACATTTCCTTTTTCAGCAAAGCCCTCTATGGGCTTCCAAATATCACTTTGCCAATTCCACAAGAACAACCTTAGCGAAAGGCTTCTTGAAGGGAAAGATGTAACACTGTGAAATGAATTAACAGAACACAGAGCAGATTCTCAGAAAGGTTCTTTCCAGTTTTGAACGGAAGATATTTCCTTTTTTCACCATAGCCCTCTAAGGGCTTCCAAATATCCCTTTGCCAATTCCACAAGAAGAGCTTTATCGAAAGGCTTCTTGAAGGGATACATGTAACTCTGTGTGATGAATTAAAAGAACACAGAGCAGTTTCTCAGAAAGCTTCTTTCCAGTTTTGAAAGGAAGATATTTCCTTTTTCACCATGGCCCTCTATGGGATTCCAAATATCACTTTGCCAACTCCACAAGAACAGCCTTAGCGAAAGGCTAATTGAAGGGAAAGATGTAACTCTGTGAGATGAATTAACAGAACACAGAGCAGTTTCTCAGAAAGCTTCTTTCCAGTTTTGAACGGAAGATATTTCCTTTTTTCACCATAGCCCTCTATGGGCTTCCAAATATCCCTTTGCCAATTCCACAAGAACAGCCTTAGCGAAAGGGTTCTTGAAGGGAAAGATGTAACTCTGTGAGATGAATTAACAGAACGCAGAGCAGTTTCTCAGAAAGCTTCTTTCCAGTTTTGAACGGAAGATATTTCCTTTTTCACCATAGCCCTCTATGGGCTTCCAAATATCACTTTGCCAATTCCAAAAGAACAGTCTTAGCGAAAGGCTTCTTGAAGGGAAAGATGTAACTCTGTGAGATGAATTAACAGAACACAGAGCAGTTTCTCCGAAAGCTTCTTTCCAGTTTTGAACGGAAGATATTTCCTTTTTCACCATAGCCCTCTATGGGCTTAAAAACATCCCTTTGCCAATTCCACAAGAACAGCCTTAGCGAAAGGCTTCTTGAAGGGAAAGATGTTAACTCTGTGAGATGATTTAACAGAACACAGAGCAGTTTCTCAGAAAGCTTCTTTCCAGTTTTGAACGGAAGATATTTCCTTTTTCACCATAGCCCCCTACGGGCTTCAAAATATCCCTTTGCCTATTCCACAAGAACAGCCTTAGCGAAATGCTTCTTGATGGGGAAGATGTAACTGTGAGAGATGATTTAACAGAACACAGAGCAGTTTCACAGAAAGCTTCTTTCCAGTTTTGAATGGAAGATATTTCGTTTTTCACCATAGCCCTCTAAGGGCTTCCAAATATCCCTTTGCCAATTCCACAAGAACAGCCTTAGCGAAAGGCTTCTTGAAGGGAAAGATGTAACTCTTTGAGATGAATTAACAGAAAACAGAGCAGTTTCTCAGAAAGCTTCTTTCCAGTTTTGAACGGAAGATATTTACTTTTTCACCATAGCCCTCTATGGGCTTCCAAATATCCCTTTGCCAATTCCAGAAGAACAGCCTTAGCGAAACGCTTCTTGATGGGGAAGATGTAACTCTGTGAGATGCTTTAACAGAACACAGACCAGTTTCTCAGAAAGCTTCTTTCCACTTTTGAACGGAAGATATTTCCTTTTTCACCATAGCCCTCTATGGGCTTCCAAATATCCCTTTGCCAATTCCACAAGAACAGCCTTAGCGAAAGGCTTCTGGAAGGGAAAGATGTAACTCTGTGAGATGAATTAACATAACACAGAGCAGTTTCCCATTAAGATTCTTTCCAGTTTTGAACGGAAGATATTTCCTTTTTCACCAAAGCCCTCTATGGGCGTCTAAATATCCCTTTGCGAATTCCACAAGAACAGCCTTAGCGAAAGGCTACTTGAAGGGAAAGATGTAGCTCTGTGAGATGAATTAACAGAACACAGAGCAGTTTCTCAGAAAGGTTCTTTCCAGTTTTGAACGGAAGATATTTCCTTTTTCACCATAGCCCTCTATGGGCTTCCAAATATCACTTTGCCAATTCCTCAAGAACAGCCTTACCGAAAGGCTTCTTGAAGGGAAAGATGTAACTCTGTGAGATGATTTAACAGAACACAGAGCAGCTTCCCAGAAAGCTTCTTTCCAGTTTTGAACTTAAGATATTTCCTTTTTCACCATAGCCCCCTATGTTCTTCCAAATATCCCTTTGCCAATTCCACAAGAACAGCCTTAGCGAAAGGCTCCTTGAAGGGAAAGATGTAACTCTGTGAGATGAATTAACAGAACGCAGAGCAGTTTCTCAGAAAGCTTCTTTCCAGTTTTGAACGGAAGATATTTCCTTTTTCACCATAGCCCTCTATGGGCTTCCAAATATCACTTTGCCAATTCCAAAAGAACAGTCTTAGCGAAAGGCTTCTTGAAGGGAAAGATGTAACTCTGTGAGATGAATTAACAGAACACAGAGCAGTTTCTCCGAAAGCTTCTTTCCAGTTTTGAACGGAAGATATTTCCTTTTTCACCATAGCCCTCTATGGGCTTAAAAACATCCCTTTGCCAATTCCACAAGAACAGCCTTAGCGAAAGGCTTCTTGAAGGGAAAGATGTTAACTCTGTGAGATGATTTAACAGAACACAGAGCAGTTTCTCAGAAAGCTTCTTTCCAGTTTTGAACGGAAGATATTTCCTTTTTCACCATAGCCCCCTACGGGCTTCAAAATATCCCTTTGCCTATTCCACAAGAACAGCCTTAGCGAAATGCTTCTTGATGGGGAAGATGTAACTGTGTGAGATGATTTAACAGAACACAGAGCAGTTTCACAGAAAGCTTCTTTCCAGTTTTGAATGGAAGATATTTCGTTTTTCACCATAGCCCTCTAAGGGCTTCCAAATATCCCTTTGCCAATTCCACAAGAACAGCCTTAGCGAAAGGCTTCTTGAAGGGAAAGATGTAACTCTTTGAGATGAATTAACAGAAAACAGAGCAGTTTCTCAGAAAGCTTCTTTCCAGTTTTGAACGGAAGATATTTCCTTTTTCACCTTAGCCCTCTATGGGCTTCCAAATATCCCTTTGCCAATTCCAGAAGAACAGCCTTAGCGAAACGCTTCTTGATGGGGAAGATGTAACTCTGTGAGATGCTTTAACAGAACACAGACCAGTTTCTCAGAAAGCTTCTTTCCACTTTTGAACGGAAGATATTTCCTTTTTCACCATAGCCCTCTATGGGCTTCCAAATATCCCTTTGCCAATTCAACAAGAACAGCCTTAGCGAAAGGCTTCTGGAAGGGAAAGATGTAACTCTGTGAGATGAATTAACATAACACAGAGCAGTTTCTCATTAAGTTTCTTTCCAGTTTTGAACGGAAGATATTTCCTTTTTCACCAAAGCCCTCTATGGGCGTCTAAATATCGCTTTGCGAATTCCACAAGAACAGCCTTAGCGAAAGGCTACTTGAAGGGAAAGATATAGCTCTGTGAGATGAATTAACAGAACACAGAGCAGTTTTTCAGAAAGCTTCTTTCCAGTTTTGAACGGAAGATATTTCCTTTTTCACCATAGCCCTCTATGGGCTTCCAAATATCACTTTGCCAATTCCTCAAGAACAGCCTTACCGAAAGGCTTCTTGAAGGGAAAGATGTAACTCTGTGAGATGATTTAACAGAACACAGAGCAGCTTCCCAGAAAGCTTCTTTCCAGTTTTGAACTTAAGATATTTCCTTTTTCACCATAGCCCCCTATGGGCTTCCAAATATCCCTTTGCCAATTCCACAAGAACAGCCTTAGCGAAACGCTTCTTGAAGGTGAAGATGTAACTCAGTGAGATGATTTTACAGAACACAGAGCAGTTTCTCAGAAAGCTTCTTTCCAGTTTTGAACGGAAGAAATTTCCTTTGTCATCATAGCCCTCTATGGGCTTCCAAATATCCCTTTGCCGATTCCAAAAGAACAGCCTCAGCGAAAGGATTCTTGAACGGAAAGATGTAACTCTGTGAGATGAATTAAGAGAACACAGAGCACTTTCTCAGAAAGCTTCTTTCCAGTTTTGAACGGAAGATATTTCCTTTTTCACCATAGCCCTCTATAGGCGCCCAAATATCCCTTTGCCAATTCCACAAGAACAGGCTTAGCGTAAGGCTTCTTGAAGGGAAAGATGTAACTCTGTGAGATGAATTAACAGAACACAGAGCAGTTTCTCAGAAAGCTTCTTTCCAGTTTTGAACGGAAGATATTTCCTTTTTCACCATAGCCCCCTATGGGCTTCAAAATATCCCTTTGCCAATTCCACTAGAACAGCCTTAGGGAAACGCTTCTTGATGGGGAAGATGTAACTCTGTGAGATGATTTAGCAGAACACAGAGCAGTTTCACAGAATGCTTCTTTCCAGTTTTGAACGGAAGTTATTTCCTTTTTCACCATAGCCCTCTATGGGCTTCCAAATATCCCTTTGCCAATTCCACAAGAACAGCCTTAGCGAAAGGTTTCTTAAATGGAAAGATGTAACTCTGTGAGATGAATTAACAGAACACAGAGCAGTTTCTCAGAAAGCTTCTTTAAACTTTTGAACGGAAGATATATCCTTTTTTCGCCATAGCCCTCTATGGGCTTCCAAATATCACTTTGCCAATTCCACATGAACAGTCTTAGGGAAAGGCTTCTTGAAGGGAAAGATGTAACTCTGTGAGATGAATTAACAGAACACACAGCAGTTTCTCAGGGAGCTTCTTTGCAGTTTTGAACGGAAGATATTTCCTTTTTCACCATAGCCCTCTATGGGCTTCCAAATATCCCTTTGCCAATTCCACAAGAACAGCCTTAGCGAAAGGCTTCCTGAAGGGAAAGATGTAACTCTGTGAGATAAATTAACAGAACACCGAGCAGTTTCTCAGAAAGCTTATTTCCAGTTTTGAAAGGAAGACATTTCCTTTTTCACCATAGCCCTCTATGGGCTTCCAAATATCACTTTGCCAATTCCTCAAGAACAGCCTTACCGAAAGGCTTCTTGAAGGGAAAGATGTAACTCTGTGAGATGATTTAACAGAACACAGAGCAGCTTCCCAGAAAGCTTCTTTCCAGTTTTGAACTTAAGATATTTCCTTTTTCACCATAGCATCCTATGGGCTTCCAAATATCCCTTTGCCAATTCCACAAGAACAGCCTTAGCGAAAGGCTCCTTGAAGGGAAAGATGTAACTCTGTGAGATGAATTAACAGAACGCAGAGCAGTTTCTCAGAAAGCTTCTTTCCAGTTTTGAACGGAAGATATTTCCTTTTTCACCATTCCCCTCTATGGGCTTCCAAATATCACTTTGCCAATTCCAAAAGAACAGTCTTAGCGAAAGGCTTCTTGAAGGGAAAGATGTAACTCTGTGAGATGAATTAACAGAACACAGAGCAGTTTCTCCGAAAGCTTCTTTCCAGTTTTTAACGGAAGATATTTCCTTTTTCACCAAAGCCCTCTATGGGCTTCCCAATATCCCTTTGCGAATTCCACAAGAACAGCCTTAGCGAAAGGCTTCTTGAAGGGAAAGATGTAGCTCTGTGAGATGAATTAACAGAACACTGAGCAGTTTCTCAGAAAGCTTCTTTCCAGTTTTGAACGGAAGATATTTCCTTTTTCACCATAGCCCTTTAAGGGCTTCCAAATATCCCTTTGCGAATTCCACAAGTACAGCCTTAGCGAAAGGATTCTTGAAGGGAAAGATGTAACTCTGTGAGATGAATTAACAGAACACAGAGCAGTCTCTCAGAAAGCTTCTTTCCAGTTTTGAACGGAAGATATTTCGTTTTTCACCATAGCCCTCTAAGGGCTTCCAAATATCCCTTTGCCAATTCCACAAGAAGAACCTTAGCGAAAGGCTTCTTGAAGGGAAAGATGTAACTCTGTGAGATGAATTAACAGTAGACAGAGCAGTTTCTCAGAAAGCTTGTTTCCAGTTTTGAACGGAAGATATTTCCTTTTTCACCATAGCCCTCTATGGGCTTCCAAATATCCCTTTCCAATTCGAGAAGAACCGTCTTAGCGAAACGCTTCTTGATGGGGAAGATGTAACACTGTGAGATGATTTAACAGAACACAGAGCAGTTTCTCAGAAAATTTCTTTCCAGTTTTGAAAGGAAGACATTTCCTTTTTCAGCAAAGCCCTCTATGGGCTTCCAAATATCACTTTGCCAATTCCACAAGAACAACCTTAGCAAAAGGCTTCTTGAAGGGAAAGATGTAATTCTGTGAGATGAATTAACAGAACACAGAGTAGATTCCCAGAAAGCTTCTTTCCAGTTTTGAACGGAAGATATTTCCTTTTTCACCATAGCCCTCTATGGGCTTCCAAATATACCTTTGCCAATTCCACAAGAACAGCCTTAGCGAAAGGCTTCCTGAAGGGAAAGATGTAATTCTGTGAGATGAATTAACAGAACACAGAGCAGTTTCTCAGAAAGCTTTTTTCCAGTTTTGAAAGGAAGATATTTCCTTTTTCACCATTGCCCTCTAGGGGTTCCAAATATCACTTTGCCAATTCCACAAGAACAGCCTTAGCGAAAGGCTTCCTGAAGGGTAAGATGTAACTCTGTGAGATGAATTAACAGAACACAGAGCAGTTTCTCAGAAAGATTCTTTCCAGTTTTGAAAGGAAGACATTTCCTTTTTCAGCAAAGCCTTCTATGGGCTTCCAAATATCACTTTGCCAATTCCACAAGAACAACCTTAGTGAAAGGCTTCTTGAAGGGAAAGATGTAACTCTGTGAAATGAATTAACAGAACACAGAGCAGATTCTCAGAAAGGTTCTTTCCAGTTTTGAACGGAAGATATTTCCTTTTTTCACCATAGCCCTCTAAGGGCTTCCAAATATCCCTTTGCCAATTCCACAAGAAGAGCTTTATCGAAAGGCTTCTTGAAGGGATACATGTAACTCTGTGAGATGAATTAAAAGAACACAGAGCAGTTTCTCAGAAAGCTTCTTTCCAGTTTTGAAAGGAAGATATTTCCTTTTTCACCATGGCCCTCTATGGGATTCCAAATATCACTTTGCCAACTCCACAAGAACAGCCTTAGCGAAAGGCTAATTGAAGGGAAAGATGTAACTCTGTGAGATGAATTAACAGAACACAGAGCAGTTTCTCAGAAAGCTTCTTTCCAGTTTTGAACGGAAGATATTTCCTTTTTTCACCATAGCCCTCTATGGGCTTCCAAATATCCCTTTGCCAATTCCACAAGAACAGCCTTAGCGAAAGGCTTCTTGAAGGGAAAGATGTAACTCTGTGAGATGATTTAACAGAACACAGAGCAGTTTCTCCGAAAGCTTCTTTCCAGTTTTGAACGGAAGATATTTCCTTTTTCACCATAGCCCTCTATGGGCTTAAAAACATCCCTTTGCCAATTCCACAAGAACAGCCTTAGCGAAAGGCTTCTTGACGGGAAAGATGTTAACTCTGTGAGATGATTTAACAGAACACAGAGCAGTTTCTCAGAAAGCTTCTTTCCAGTTTTGAACGGAAGATATTTCCTTTTTCACCATAGCCCCCTACGGGCTTCAAAATATCCCTTTGCCTATTCCACAAGAACAGCCTTAGCGAAATGCTTCTTGATGGGGAAGATGTAACTGTGAGAGATGATTTAACAGAACACAGAGCAGTTTCACAGAAAGCTTCTTTCCAGTTTTGAATGGAAGATATTTCGTTTTTCACCATAGCCCTCTAAGGGCTTCCAAATATCCCTTTGCCAATTCCACAAGAACAGCCTTAGCGAAAGGCTTCTTGAAGGGAAAGATGTAACTCTTTGAGATGAATTAACAGAACACAGAGCAGTTTCTCAGAAAGCTTCTTTCCAGTTTTGAACGGAAGATATTTCCTTTTTCACCATAGCCCTCTATGGGCTTCCAAATATCCCTTTGCCAATTCCAGAAGAACAGCCTTAGCGAAAGGCTTCTGGAAGGGAAAGATGTAACTCTGTGAGATGAATTAACATAACACAGAGCAGTTTCTCATTAAGTTTCTTTCCAGCTTTGAAAGGAAGATATTTCCTTTTTCACCAAAGCCCTCTATGGGCGTCTAAATATCCCTTTGCGAATTCCACAAGAACAGCCTTAGCGAAAGGCTACTTGAAGGGAAAGATGTAGCTCTGTGAGATGAATTAACAGAACACAGAGCAGTTTCTCAGAAAGCTTCTTTCCAGTTTTGAACGGAAGATATTTCCTTTTTCACCATAGCCCTCTATGGGCTTCCAAATATCACTTTGCCAATTCCTCAAGAACAGCCTTAGCGAAAGGCTTCTTGAAGGGAAAGATGTAACTCTGTGAGATGATTTAACAGAACACAGAGCAGCTTCCCAGAAAGCTTCTTTCCAGTTTTGAACTTAAGATATTTCCTTTTTCACCATAGCCCCCTATGGGCTTCCAAATATCCCTTTGCCAATTCCACAAGAACAGCCTTAGCGAAAGGCTCCTTGAAGGGAAAGATGTAACTCTGTGAGATGAATTAACAGAACGCAGAGCAGTTTCTCAGAAAGCTTATTTCCTGTTTTGAACGGAAGATATTTCCTTTTTCACCATAGCCCTCTATGGGCTTCCAAATATCCCTTTGCCAATTCCACAAGAACAGCCTTAGCGAAAGGCTTCTTAAATGGAAAGATGTAACTCTGTGAGATGAATTAACAGAACACAGAGCAGTTTCTCAGAAAGCTTCTTTCCACTTTTGAACAGAAGATATATCCTTTTTTCGCCATAGCCCTCTATGGGCTTCCAAATATCACTTTGCCAATTCCACATGAACAGCCTTAGCGAAAGGCTTCTTGAAGGGAAAGATGTAACTCTGTGAGATGAATTAACAGAACACAGAGCAGTTTCTCAGGGAGCTTCTTTGCAGTTTTGAACGGAAGATATTTCCTTTTTCACCGTAGCCCTCTATGGGCTTCCAAATATCCCTTTGCCAATTCCACAAGAACAGCCTTAGCGAAAGGCTTCCTGAAGGGAAAGATGTAACTCTGTGAGATAAATTAACAGAACACCGAGCAGTTTCTCAGAAAGCTTATTTCCAGTTTTGAAAGGAAGACATTTCCTTTTTCAGCAAAGCACTCCATGGGCTTCCAAATATCACTTTGCCAATTCCACAAGAACAACCTTAGCGAAAGGCTTCTTGAAGGGAAAGATGTAACTCTGTGAGATGAATTAACAGAACACAGAGCAGATTCTAAGAAAGCTTCTTTGCAGTTTTGAACGGAAGATATTTCCTTTTTCACCGGAGCCCTCTATGGGCTTCCAAATATCACTTTGCGAATTCCACAAGAACAGCCTTAGCGAAAGGATTCTTGAAGTGGAAGATGTAACTCTGTGAGATGAATTAACAGAACACAGAGCTGTTTCTCAGAAAGCTTCTTTCCAGTTTTGAACGGAAGATATTTCCTTTTTCACCATAGCCCACTATGGGCGTCCAAATATCCCTTTGTGAATTCCACAAGAACAGCCTTAGTGTAAGGCATCTTGAAGGGAAAGAGGTAACTCTGTAAGATGAATTAACAGAACACCGAGCAGTCTCTCAGAAAGCTTCTTTCCAGTGTTGAACGGAAGATATTTCCTTTTTCACCGTAGCCCTCTATGGGCGTCCAAATATCCCTTTGCCAATTCCACAAGAAGAGCCTTAGCGAAAGGCTTCTTGAAGGGAAAGATGTAATTCTGTGAGATGAATTAACAGAACACAGAGTAGTTTCTCAGAAAGCTTCTTTCCAGTTTTGAACGGAAGATATTTCCTTTTTCACCAAAGCCCTCTATGGGCGTCCTAATATCCCTTTGCGAATTCCACAAGAACAGCCTTAGCGAAAGGCTTCTTGAAGGGAAAGATGTAGCTCTGTGAGATGAATTAACAGAACACAGAGCAGTTTCTCAGAAAGCTTCGTTCCAGTTTTGAACGGAAGATATTTCCTTTTTCACCATAGCCCTCTAAGGGCTTCCAAATATCCCTTTGCGAATTCCACAAGAACAGCCTTAGCGAAAGGATTCTTGAAGGGAAAGATGTAACTCTGTGAGATGAATTAACAGTACACAGAGCAGTTTCTCAGAAAGCTTCTTTCCAGTTTTGAACGGAAGATATTTCCTTTTTCAATATAGCCCTCTATGGGCTTCCAAATATCAGTTTGCCAATTCCAAAAGAACAGTCTTAGCGAAAGGCTTCTTGAAGGGATACATGTAACTCTGTGAGATGAATTAAAAGAACACAGAGCAGTTTCTCAGAAAGCTTCTTTCCAGTTTTGAACGGAAGATATTTCCTTTTTCACCATAGCCCTCTATGGGCTTCCAAATATCCCTTTGCCAATTCAACAAGAACAGCCTTAGCGAAAGGCTTCCTGAAGGGAAAGATGTAACCCTGTGAGATGATTTAACAGAACACAGAGCAGTTTCTCAGAAAGCTTCTTTCCAGTTATGAACGGAAGATATTTCCTTTTTCACCATAGCCCCCTATAGGCTTCAAAATATCCCTTTGCCAATTCCACAAGAACAGCCTTAGAGAAATGCTTCTTGATGGGGAAGATGTAACTCTGTGAGATGATTTAACAGAACACAGAGCAGTTTCACAGAAAGCTTCTTTCCAGTTTTGAATGGAAGATATTTCCTTTTTCACCATAGCCCTCTAAGGTCTTCCAAATATCCCTTTGCCAATTCCACAAGAACAGCCTTAGCGAAAGGCTTCTTGAAGGGAAAGATGTAACTCTGTGAGATGAATTAACAGAACACAGAGCAGTTTCTCAGAAAGCTTCTTTCCAGTTTTGAACGTAAGATATTTCCTTTTTCACCCTAGCCCTCTATGGGCTTCCAAATATCCCTTTGCCAGTTCCAGAAGAACAGCCTTAGCGAAACGCTTCTTGATGGGGAAGATGTAACTCTGTGAGATGATTTAACAGAACACAGACCAGTTTCTCAGAAAGCTTCTTTCCAGTTTTGAACGGAAGATACTTCCTTTTTCAGCATAGCCCTCTATGGGCTTCCAAATATCCCTTTGCCAATTCCACAAGAACAGCCTTAGCGAAACGCTTTTGATGGGGAAGATGTAACTCTGTGAGATGAATTAACAGAACACAGAGCAGTTTCTCAGAAAGCTTCTTTCAGTTTTGTACAGAAGATATTTCCTTTTTCACCATAGCCCTCTATGGGCTTCCAAATACCACTTTGCGAATTCCACAAGAACAGCCTTAGCGAAAGGCTTCTTGAAGGGAAAGATGTAACTCTGTGAGATGAATTAACAGAACACAGAGCAGTTTCTCAGAAAGCTTCTTTCCAGTTTTGAACGGAAGATATTTCCTTTTTCACCATAGCCCTCCATGGGCTTCCAAATATCCCTTTGCCAGTTCCACAAGAACAGCCTTAGCGAAAGGCTTCTTGAAGGGAAAGATGTAACTCTGTGAGATGAATTAACAGAACACGGAGCAGTTTCTCAGAAAGCTTGTTTCCAGTTTTGAACGGAAGATATTTCCTTTTTCACCATAGCCCTCTATGGGCTTCCAAATATCCCTTTTCCAATTCCACAAGAACAGCCTTAGCGAAAGGCTTCTTGAAGGGAAAGATGTAACTCTGTGAGATGAATTAACAGAACACAGAGCAGTCTCTCCGAAAGCTTCTTTCCAGTTTTGAACGGAAGATATTTCCTTTTTCACCATAGCCCTCTATGGGCTTCCAAATATCCCTTTGCCAATGCCACAAGAACAGACTTAGCGAAAGGCTTCCTGAAGGGAAAGATGTAACTCTCTGAGATAAATTAACAGAACGCAGAGCAGTTTCTCAGAAAGCTTCTTTCCAGTTTTGAAAGGAAGATATTTCCTTTTTCACCATAGCCCTCTAAGGGCTTCCAAATATCACTTTGCCAATTCCACAAGAATAGCCTTAGCGAAAGGCTTCTTGAAGGGAAAGATGTAACTCTGTGAGATGAATTAACAGAACACACAACAGTTTCTCAGAAAGCTTCTTTCCAGTTTTGAACGGAAGATATTTCCTTTTTCACCATAACCCTCTATGGGCTTCCAAATACCTCTTTGCAAATTCCACAAGAACAGTCCTAGCAAAAGGCTTCTTGAAGAGAAAGATGTAACTCTGTAAGATGAATTAACAGAACACAGAGCAGTTTCTCAGAAAGCTTCTTTCCAGTTTTGAAAGGAAGATATTTCCTTTTTCACTGTAGCCCTCTATGGGCTTCCAAATATCCCTTTGCGAATTCCACAAGAACAGTCCTAGCAAAAGGCTTCTTGAAGGGAAAGATGTAACTCTGTGGGATGCATTAACAGAACACAGAACAGTCTCTCAGAAAGCTTCTTTCCAGTTTTGAACGGAAGATATTTCCTTTTTCACCATAGCCCTCTACGGGCGTCCAAATATCCCTTTGCCAATTCCAGAAGAACAGCGTTAGCGTAAGGCTTCTTGAATGGAAAGATGAAACTCTGTGAGATGAATTAACAGAACACAGAGCAGTTTCTCAGAAAGCTTCTTTGCAGTTTTGAACGTAAGATATTTACTTTTTCACTGGAGCCCTCTATGGGCTTCCAAATATCACTTTGCGAATTCCACAAGAACAGCCTTAGCGAAAGGATTCTTGAAGTGGAAGATGTAACTCTGTGAGATGAATTAACAGAACACAGAGCTGTTTCTCAGAAAGCTTCTTCCCAGTTTTGAACGGAAGATATTTCCTTTTTCACCATAGCCCTCTATGGGCGTCCAAATATCCCTTTGCGAATTCCACAAGAACAGCCTTAGCGTAAGGCTTCTTGAAGGGAAAGATGTACCTCTGTGAGATGAATTAACAGAACACAGAGCAGTTTCTCAGAAAGCTTCTTTCCAGTTTTGAACGGAAGATATTTCCTTTTTCACCATAGCCTCCTATGGGCTTCCAAATATCCCTTTGCCAATTCCACAAAAACAGCCTTAGCGAAACGCTTTTGTTGGGGAAGATGTAACTCTGTGAGATGAATTAACAGAACACAGAGCAGTTTCTCAGAAAGCTTCTTTCCAGTTTTGAAAGGAAGATATTTCCTTTTTCACTGTAGCCCTCTATGGGCTTCCAAATATCCCTTTGCGAATTCCACAAGAACAGTCCTAGCAAAAGGCTTCTTGAACCAAAAGATGTAACTCTGTGGGATGCATTAACAGAACACAGAACAGTCTCTCAGAAAGCTTCTTTCCAGTTTTGAACGGAAGATATTTCCTTTTTCACCATAGCCCTCTACGGGCGTCCAAATATGCCTTTGCCAATTCCAGAAGAACAGCGTTAGTGTAAGGCTTCTTGAATGGAAAGATGTAACTCTGTGAGATGAATTAACAGAACACAGAGCAGTTTCTCAGAAAGTTTCTTTGCAGTTTTGAAGGTAAGATATTTACTTTTTCACCGGAGCCCTCTATGGGCTTCCAAATATCACTTTGCGAATTCCACAAGAACAGCCTGGGCGAAAGGATTCTTGAAGTGGAAGATGTAACTCTGTGAGATGAATTAACAGAACACAGAGCTGTTTCTCAGAAAGCTTCTTTCCAGTTTTGAACGGAAGATATTTCCTTTTTCACCGTAGCCCTCTATGGGCGTCCAAATATCCCTTTGCGAATTCCACAAGAACAGCCTTAGCGTAAGGCTTCTTGAAGGGAAAGATGTACCTCTGTGAGATGAATTAACAGAACACAGAGCAGTTTCTCAGAAAGCTTCTTTCCAGTTTTGAACGGAAGATATTTCCTTTTTCACCATAGCCTCCTATGGGCTTCCAAATATCCCTTTGCCAATTCCACAAGAACAGCCTTAGCGAAACGCTTTTGATGGGGAAGATGTAACTCTGTGAGATGAATTAACAGAACACAGAGCAGTTTCTCAGAAAGCTTCTTTCCAGTTTTGAGCGGAAGATATTTCCTTTTTCACCATAGCCCCCTATGGGCTTCAAAATATCCCTTTGCCAATTCCACAAGAACAGCGTTAGAGAAATGCTTCTTGATGGGGAAGATATAACTCTGTGAGATGATTTAACAGAACACAGAGCAGTTTCACAGAAAGCTTCTTTCCAGTTTTGAATGGAAGATATTTCCTTTTTCACCATAGCCCTCTAAGTTCTTCCAAATATCCCTTTGCCAATTCCACAAGAACAGCCTTAGCGAAACGCTTTTGATGGGGAAGATGTAACTCTGTGAGATGAATTAACAGAACACAGAGCAGTTTCTCAGAAAGCTTCTTTCAGTTTTGAACTGAAGATATTTCCTTTTTCACCATAGCCCTCTATGGGCTTCCAAATATCACTTTGCGAATTCCACAAGAACAGCCTTAGCGAAAGGCTTCTTGAAGGGAAAGATGTAACTCTGTGAGATGAATTAACAGAACACAGAGCAGTTTCTCAGAAAGCTTCTTTCCAGTTTTGAACGGAAGATATTTCCTTTTTCACCATAGCCCTCCATGGGCTTCCAAATATCCCTTTGCCAGTTCCACAAGAACAGCCTTAGCGAAAGGCTTCTTGAAGGGAAACATGTAACTCTGTGAGATGAATTAACAGAACACAGAGCAGTTTCTCAGAAAGCTTCTTTCCAGTTTTGAACGGAAGATATTTCCTTTTTCAACATAGCCCTCTATGGGCTTCCAAATATCCCTTTGGCAGTGCCACAAGAACAGACTTAGCGAAAGGCTTCCTGAAGGGAAAGATGTAACTCTCTGAGATAAATTAACAGAACACAGAGCAGTTTCTCAGAAAGCTTCTTTCCAGTTTTGAAAGGAAGATATTTCCTTTTTCACCATAGCCCTCTAAGGGCTTCCAAATATCACTTTGCCAATTCCACAAGAATAGCCTTAGCGAAAGGCTTCCTGAAGGGAAAGATGTAACTCTGTGAGTTGAATTAACAGAACACAGAGCAGTTTCTCAGAAAGCTTCTTTCCACTTTTGAACGGAAGATATATCCTTTTTTCACCATAGCCCTCTATGGGCTTCCAAATATCACTTTGCCAATTCCACAAGAACAGCCTTAGCGAAAGGCTTCTCGAAGGGAAAGATGTAACTCTGTGAGATGAATTCACAGAACACAGAGCAGTTTCTCAGAAAGCTTCTTTCCACTTTTGAACGGAAGATATATCCTTTTTTCACCATAGCCCTCTAGGGGTTCCAAATATCACTTTGCCAATTCCACAAGAACAGCCTTAGCGAAAGGCTTCTTGAAGGGAAAGATGTAACTCTGTGAGATGAATTAACAGAACACAGAGCAGTTTCTCAGAAAGCTTCTTTCCAGTTTTGAACGGAAGATATTTCCTTTTTCACCATAACCCTCTATGGGCTTCCAAATACCTCTTTGCAAATTCCACAAGAACAGTCCTAGCAAAAGGCTTCTTGAAGAGAAAGATGTAACTCTGTAAGATGAATTAACAGAACACAGAGCAGTTTCTCAGAAAGCTTCTTTCCAGTTTTGAAAGGAAGATATTTCCTTTTTCACTGTAGCCCTCTATGGGCTTCCAAATATCCCTTTGCGAATTCCACAAGAACAGTCCTAGCAAAAGGCTTCTTGAAGGGAAAGATGTAACTCTGTGGGATGCATTAACAGAACACAGAACAGTGTCTCAGAAAGCTTCTTTCCAGTTTTGAACGGAAGATATTTCCTTTTTCACCATAGCCCTCTACGGGCGTCCAAATATCCCTTTGCCAATTCCAGAAGAACAGCGTTAGCGTAAGGCTTCTTGAATGGAAAGATGTAACTCTGTGAGATGAATTAACAGAACACAGAGCAGTTTCTCAGAAAGCTTCTTTGCAGTTTTGAACGTAAGATATTTACTTTTTCACCGGAGCCCTCTATGGGCTTCCAAATATCACTTTGCGAATTCCACAAGAACAGCCTTAGCGAAAGGATTCTTGAAGTGGAAGATGTAACTCTGTGAGATGAATTAACAGAACACAGAGCTGTTTCTCAGAAAGCTTCTTTCCAGTTTTGAACGGAAGATATTTCCTTTTTCACCATAGCCCTCTATGGGCGTCCAAATATCCCTTTGCGAATTCCACAAGAACAGCCTTAGCGTAAGGCTTCTTGAAGGGAAAGATGTACCTCTGTGAGATGAATTAACAGAACACAGAGCAGTTTCTCAGAAAGCTTCTTTCCAGTTTTGAACGGAAGATATTTCCTTTTTCACCATAGCCTCCTATGGGCTTCCAAATATCCCTTTCCCAATTCCACAAGAACAGCCTTAGCGAAACGCTTTTGATGGGGAAGATGTAACTCTGTGAGATGAATTAACAGAACACAGAGCAGTTTCTCAGAAAGCTTCTTTCCAGTTTTGAACGGAAGATATTTCCTTTTTCACCATAGCCCTCCATGGGCTTCCAAATATCCCTTTGCCAGTTCCACAAGAACAGCCTTAGCGAAAGGCTTCTTGAAGGGAAAGATGTAACTCTGTGAGATGAATTAACAGAACACAGAGCAGTTTCTCAGAAAGCTTCTATCCAGTTTTGAACGGAAGATATTTCCTTTTTCACCATAGCCCTCTATGGGCTTCCAAATATCATTTTTCCAATTCCACAAGAACAGCCTTAGCGAAAGGCTTCTTGAAGGGAAAGATGTAATTCTGTGAGATGAATTAACAGAACACAGAGTAGTTTCTCAGAAAGCTTCTTTCCAGTTTTGAACGGAAGATATTTCCTTTTTCACCAAAGCCCTCTATGGGCGTCCAAATATCCCTTTGCCAATTCCACAAGAAGAGCCTTAGCGAAAGGCTTCTTGAAGGGAAAGATGTAATTCTGTGAGATGAATTAACAGAACACAGAGTAGTTTCTCAGAAAGCTTCTTTCCAGTTTTGAACGGAAGATATTTCCTTTTTCACCAAAGCCCTCTATGGGCGTCCCAATATCCCTTTGCGAATTCCACAAGAACAGCCTTAGCGAAAGGCTTCTTGAAGGGAAAGATGTAGCTCTGTGAGATGAATTAACAGAACACAGAGCAGTTTCTCAGAAAGCTTCTTTCCAGTTTTGAACGGAAGATATTTCCTTTTTCATCATAGCCCTCTAATGGCTTCCAAATATCCCTTTGCGGATTCCACAAGAACAGCCTTAGCGAAAGGATTCTTGAAGGGAAAGATGTAACTGTGTGAGATGAATTAACAGAACACAGAGCAGTCTCTCAGAAAGCTTCTTTCCAGTTTGGAACGGAAGATATTTCCTTTTTCACCATAGCCCTCTAAGGGCTTCCAAATATCCCTTTGCCAATTCCACAAGAAGAGCCTTAGCGAAAGGCTTCTTGAAGGGATACATGTAACACTGTGAGATGAATTAAAAGAACACAGAGCAGTTTCTCAGAAAGCTTCTTTCCAGTTTTGAACGGAAGATATTTCCTTTTTCACCATAGCCCTCTATGGGCTTCCAAATATCCCTTTGCCAATTCAACAAGAACAGCCTTAGCGAAAGGCTTACTGAAGGGAAAGATGTAACTCTGTGAGATGATTTAACAGAACACAGAGCAGTTTCTCAGAAAGCTTCTTTCCAGTTTTGAACGGAAGATATTTCCTTTTTCACCATAGCCCCCTATGGGCTTCAAAATATCCCTTTGACAATTCCACAAGAACAGCCTTATAGAAATGCTTCTTGATGGGGAAGATGTAACTCTGTGAGATGATTTAACAGAACACAGAGCAGTTTCACAGAAAGCTTCTTTCCAGTTTTGAATGGAAGATATTTCCTTTTTCACCATAGCCCTCTAAGGTCTTCCAAATATCCCTTTGCCAATTCCACAAGAACAGCCTTAGCGAAAGGCTTCTTGAAGGGAAAGATGTAACTCTGTGAGATGAATTAACAGAACACAGAGCAGTTTCTCAGAAAGCTTCTTTCCAGTTTTGAACGGAAGATATTTCCTTTTTCACCCTAGCCCTCTATGGGCTTCCAAATATCCCTTTGCCAGTTCCAGAAGAACAGCCTTAGCGAAACGCTTCTTGATGGGGAAGATGTAACTCTGTGAGATGATTTAACAGAACACAGACCAGTTTCTCAGAAAGCTTCTTTCCAGTTTTGAACGGAAGATACTTCCTTTTTCAGCATAGCCCTCTATGGGCTTCCAAATATCCCTTTGCCAATTCCACAAGAACAGCCTTAGCGAAACGCTTTTGATGGGGAAGATGTAACTCTGTGAGATGAATTAACAGAACACAGAGCAGTTTCTCAGAAAGCTTCTTTCCAGTTTTGAACGGAAGATATTTCCTTTTTCACCATAGCCCTCTATGGGCTTCCAAATATCACTTTGCGAATTCCACAAGAACAGCCTTAGCGAAAGGCTTCTTGAAGGGAAAGATGTAACTATGTGAGATGAATTAACAGAACACAGAGCAGTTTCTCAGAAAGCTTCTTTCCAGTTTTGAACGGAAGATATTTCCTTTTTCACCATAGCCCTCCATGGGCTTCCAAATATCCCTTTGCCAGTTCCACAAGAACAGACTTAGCGAAAGGCTTTTTGAAGGGAAAGATGTAACTCTGTGAGATGAATTAACAGAACACAGAGCTGTTTCTCAGAAAGCTTCTTCCCAGTTTTGAACGGAAGATATTTCCTTTTTCACCATAGCCCTCTATGGGCGTCCAAATATCCCTTTGCGAATTCCACAAGAACAGCCTTAGCGTAAGGCTTCTTGAAGGGAAAGATGTACCTCTGTGAGATGAATTAACAGAACACAGAGCAGTTTCTCAGAAAGCTTCTTTCCAGTTTTGAACGGAAGATATTTCCTTTTTCACCATAGCCTCCTATGGGCTTCCAAATATCCCTTTGCCAATTCCACAAAAACAGCCTTAGCGAAACGCTTTTGTTGGGGAAGATGTAACTCTGTGAGATGAATTAACAGAACACAGAGCAGTTTCTCAGAAAGCTTCTTTCCAGTTTTGAAAGGAAGATATTTCCTTTTTCACTGTAGCCCTCTATGGGCTTCCAAATATCCCTTTGCGAATTCCACAAGAACAGTCCTAGCAAAAGGCTTCTTGAACGGAAAGATGTAACTCTGTGGGATGCATTAACAGAACACAGAACAGTCTCTCAGAAAGCTTCTTTCCAGTTTTGAACGGAAGATATTTCCTTTTTCACCATAGCCCTCTACGGGCGTCCAAATATCCCTTTGCCAATTCCAGAAGAACAGCGTTAGTGTAAGGCTTCTTGAATGGAAAGATGTAACTCTGTGAGATGAATTAACAGAACACAGAGCAGTTTCTCAGAAAGCTTCTTTGCAGTTTTGAAGGTAAGATATTTACTTTTTCACCGGAGCCCTCTATGGGCTTCCAAATATCACTTTGCGAATTCCACAAGAACAGCCTGGGCGAAAGGATTCTTGAAGTGGAAGATGTAACTCTGTGAGATGAATTAACAGAACACAGAGCTGTTTCTCAGAAATCTTCTTTCCAGTTTTGAACGGAAGATATTTCCTTTTTCACCATAGCCCTCTATGGGCGTCCAAATATCCCTTTGCGAATTCCACAAGAACAGCCTTAGCGTAAGGCTTCTTGAAGGGAAAGATGTACCTCTGTGAGATGAATTAACAGAACACAGAGCAGTTTCTCAGAAAGCTTCTTTCCAGTTTTGAACGGAAGATATTTCCTTTTTCACCATAGCCTCCTATGGGCTTCCAAATATCCCTTTGCCAATTCCACAAGAACAGCCTTAGCGAAACGCTTTTGATGGGGAAGATGTAACTCTGTGAGATGAATTAACAGAACACAGAGCAGTTTCTCAGAAAGCTTCTTTCAGTTTTGAACTGAAGATATTTCCTTTTTCACCATAGCCCTCTATGGGCTTCCAAATATCACTTTGCGAATTCCACAAGAACAGCCTTAGCGAAAGGCTTCTTGAAGGGAAAGATGTAACTCTGTGAGATGAATTAACAGAACACAGAGCAGTTTCTCAGAAAGCTTCTTTCCAGTTTTGAACGGAAGATATTTCCTTTTTCACCATAGCCCTCCATGGGCTTCCAAATATCCCTTTGCCAGTTCCACAAGAACAGCCTTAGCGAAAGGCTTCTTGAAGGGAAACATGTAACTCTGTGAGATGAATTAACAGAACACAGAGCAGTTTCTCAGAAAGCTTCTTTCCAGTTTTGAACGGAAGATATTTCCTTTTTCAACATAGCCCTCTATGGGCTTCCAAATATCCCTTTGGCAGTGCCACAAGAACAGACTTAGCGGAAGGCTTCCTGAAGGGAAAGATGTAACTCTCTGAGATAAATTAACAGAACACAGAGCAGTTTCTCAGAAAGCTTCTTTCCAGTTTTGAAAGGAAGATATTTCCTTTTTCACCATAGCCCTCTAAGGGCTTCCAAATATCACTTTGCCAATTCCACAAGAATAGCCTTAGCGAAAGGCTTCCTGAAGGGAAAGATGTAACTCTGTGAGTTGAATTAACAGAACACAGAGCAGTTTCTCAGAAAGCTTCTTTCCACTTTTGAACGGAAGATATATCCTTTTTTCACCATAGCCCTCTATGGGCTTCCAAATATCACTTTGCCAATTCCACAAGAACAGCCTTAGCGAAAGGCTTCTTGAAGGGAAAGATGTAACTCTGTGAGATGAATTCACAGAACACAGAGCAGTTTCTCAGAAAGCTTCTTTCCACTTTTGAACGGAAGATATATCCTTTTTTCACCATAGCCCTCTAGGGGTTCCAAATATCACTTTGCCAATTCCACAAGAACAGCCTTAGCGAAAGGCTTCTTGAAGGGAAAGATGTAACTCTGTGAGATGAATTAACAGAACACAGAGCAGTTTCTCAGAAAGCTTCTTTCCAGTTTTGAACGGAAGATATTTCCTTTTTCACCATAACCCTCTATGGGCTTCCAAATACCTCTTTGCAAATTCCACAAGAACAGTCCTAGCAAAAGGCTTCTTGAAGAGAAAGATGTAACTCTGTAAGATGAATTAACAGAACACAGAGCAGTTTCTCAGAAAGCTTCTTTCCAGTTTTGAAAGGAAGATATTTCCTTTTTCACTGTAGCCCTCTATGGGCTTCCAAATATCCCTTTGCGAATTCCACAAGAACAGTCCTAGCAAAAGGCTTCTTGAAGGGAAAGATGTAACTCTGTGGGATGCATTAACAGAACACAGAACAGTGTCTCAGAAAGCTTCTTTCCAGTTTTGAACGGAAGATATTTCCTTTTTCACCATAGCCCTCTACGGGCGTCCAAATATCCCTTTGCCAATTCCAGAAGAACAGCGTTAGCGTAAGGCTTCTTGAATGGAAAGATGTAACTCTGTGAGATGAATTAACAGAACACAGAGCAGTTTCTCAGAAAGCTTCTTTGCAGTTTTGAACGTAAGATATTTACTTTTTCACCGGAGCCCTCTATGGGCTTCCAAATATCACTTTGCGAATTCCACAAGAACAGCCTTAGCGAAAGGATTCTTGAAGTGGAAGATGTAACTCTGTGAGATGAATTAACAGAACACAGAGCTGTTTCTCAGAAAGCTTCTTTCCAGTTTTGAACGGAAGATATTTCCTTTTTCACCATAGCCCTCTATGGGCGTCCAAATATCCCTTTGCGAATTCCACAAGAACAGCCTTAGCGTAAGGCTTCTTGAAGGGAAAGATGTACCTCTGTGAGATGAATTAACAGAACACAGAGCAGTTTCTCAGAAAGCTTCTTTCCAGTTTTGAACGGAAGATATTTCCTTTTTCACCATAGCCTCCTATGGGCTTCCAAATATCCCTTTCCCAATTCCACAAGAACAGCCTTAGCGAAACGCTTTTGATGGGGAAGATGTAACTCTGTGAGATGAATTAACAGAACACAGAGCAGTTTCTCAGAAAGCTTCTTTCCAGTTTTGAACGGAAGATATTTCCTTTTTCACCATAGCCCTCCATGGGCTTCCAAATATCCCTTTGCCAGTTCCACAAGAACAGCCTTAGCGAAAGGCTTCTTGAAGGGAAAGATGTAACTCTGTGAGATGAATTAACAGAACACAGAGCAGTTTCTCAGAAAGCTTCTATCCAGTTTTGAACGGAAGATATTTCCTTTTTCACCATAGCCCTCTATGGGCTTCCAAATATCATTTTTCCAATTCCACAAGAACAGCCTTAGCGAAAGGCTTCTTGAAGGGAAAGATGTAATTCTGTGAGATGAATTAACAGAACACAGAGTAGTTTCTCAGAAAGCTTCTTTCCAGTTTTGAACGGAAGATATTTCCTTTTTCACCAAAGCCCTCTATGGGCGTCCAAATATCCCTTTGCCAATTCCACAAGAAGAGCCTTAGCGAAAGGCTTCTTGAAGGGAAAGATGTAATTCTGTGAGATGAATTAACAGAACACAGAGTAGTTTCTCAGAAAGCTTCTTTCCAGTTTTGAACGGAAGATATTTCCTTTTTCACCAAAGCCCTCTATGGGCGTCCCAATATCCCTTTGCGAATTCCACAAGAACAGCCTTAGCGAAAGGCTTCTTGAAGGGAAAGATGTAGCTCTGTGAGATGAATTAACAGAACACAGAGCAGTTTCTCAGAAAGCTTCTTTCCAGTTTTGAACGGAAGATATTTCCTTTTTCATCATAGCCCTCTAATGGCTTCCAAATATCCCTTTGCGGATTCCACAAGAACAGCCTTAGCGAAAGGATTCTTGAAGGGAAAGATGTAACTGTGTGAGATGAATTAACAGAACACAGAGCAGTCTCTCAGAAAGCTTCTTTCCAGTTTGGAACGGAAGATATTTCCTTTTTCACCATAGCCCTCTAAGGGCTTCCAAATATCCCTTTGCCAATTCCACAAGAAGAGCCTTAGCGAAAGGCTTCTTGAAGGGATACATGTAACACTGTGAGATGAATTAAAAGAACACAGAGCAGTTTCTCAGAAAGCTTCTTTCCAGTTTTGAACGGAAGATATTTCCTTTTTCACCATAGCCCTCTATGGGCTTCCAAATATCCCTTTGCCAATTCAACAAGAACAGCCTTAGCGAAAGGCTTACTGAAGGGAAAGATGTAACTCTGTGAGATGATTTAACAGAACACAGAGCAGTTTCTCAGAAAGCTTCTTTCCAGTTTTGAACGGAAGATATTTCCTTTTTCACCATAGCCCCCTATGGGCTTCCAAATATCCCTTTGCGAATTCCACAAGAACAGTCCTAGCAAAAGGCTTCTTGAAGGGAAAGATGTAACTCTGTGGGATGCATTAACAGAACACAGAACAGTCTCTCAGAAAGCTTCTTTCCAGTTTTGAACGGAAGATATATCCTTTTTCACCATAGCCCTCTACGGGTTTCCGAGTATCCCTTTGCGAATTCCACAAGAACAGACTTAGCGAAAGGATTCTTGAAGGGAAAGATGTAACTCTGTGAGATGAATTAACAGAACACAGAGCAGTTTCTCAGAAAGCTTCTTTCCAGTTTTGAACGGAAGATATTTCCTTTTTCACCATAGCCCCCTATGGGCTTCAAAATATCCCTTTGCCAATTCCACTAGAACAGCCTTAGGGAAACGCTTCTTGATGGGGAAGATGTAACTCTGTGAGATGATTTAACAGAACACAGAGCAGTTTCACAGAATGCTTCTTTCCAGTTTTGAACGGAAGTTATTTCCTTTTTCACCATAACCCTCTATGGGCTTCCAAATATCCCTTTGCTAATTCCACAAGAACAGCCTTAGCGAAAGGCTTCTTGAATGGAAAGATGTAACTCTGTGAGATGAATTAACAGAACACAGAGCAGTTTCTCAGAAAGCTTCTTTCCACTTTTGAACGGAAGATATATCCTTTTTTCGCCATAGCCCTCTATGGGCTTCAAAATATCACTTTGCCAATTCCACAAGAACAGCCTTAGCGAAAGGCTTCTTGAAGGGAAAGATGTAACTCTGTGAGATGAATTAACAGAACACAGAGCAGTTTCTCAGGAAGCTTCTTTGCAGTTTTGAACGGAAGATATTTCCTTTTTCACCATAGCCCTCTATGGGCTTCCAAATATCACTTTGCCAATTCCAAAAGAACAGTCTTAGCGAAAGACTTCTTGAAGGGAAAGATGTAACTCTGTGAGATGAATTAACAGAACACAGAGCAGTTTCTCAGAAAGCTTCTTTCCAGTTTTGAACGGGAAATATTTCCTTTTTCACCATAGCCCTCTATGGGCTTCCAAATATCCCTTTGCCAATTCCACAAGAACAGCCTTAGCGAAAGGCTTCCTGAAGGGAAAGATGTAACTCTGTGAGATAAATTAACAGAACACCGAGCAGTTTCTCAGAAAGCTTCTTTCCAGTTTTGAAAGGAAGGCATTTCCTTTTTCAGCAAAGCACTCCATGGGCTTCCAAATATCACTTTGCCAATTCCAGAAGAACAACCTTAGCGAAAGGCTTCTTGAAGGGAAAGATGTAACTCTGTGAGATGAATTAACAGAACACAGAGCAGTTTCTCAGAAAGCTTCTTTGCAGTTTTGAACGGAAGATATTTCCTTTTTCACCGGAGCCCTCTATGGGCTTCCAAATATCACTTTGCGAATTACACAAGAACAGCTTTAGCGAAAGGATTCTTGAAGTGGAAGATGTAACTCTGTGAGATGAATTAACAGAACACAGAGCTGATTCTCAGAAAGCTTCTTTCCAGTTTTGAAAGGGAGATATTTCCTTTTTCACTGTAGCCCTCTATGGGCTTCCAAATATCCCTTTGCGAATTCCACAAGAACAGTCCTAGCAAAAGGCTTTTTGAAGGGAAAGATGTAACTCTGTGGGATGCATTAACAGAACACAGAACAGTCTCTCAGAGAGCTTCTTTCCACTTTTGAATGGAAGATATTTACTTTTTCACCATAGCCCTCTACGGGCGTCCAAATATCCCTTTGCCAATTCCAGAAGAACAGCGTTAGCGTAAGGCTTCTTGAAGGGAAAGATGTAACTCTGTGAGATGAATTAACAGAACACAGAGCAGTTTCTCAGAAAGCTTCTTTGCAGTTTTGAACGTAAGATATTTACTTTTTCACCGGAGCCCTCTATGGGCTTCCAAATATCACTTTGCGAATTCCACAAGAACAGCCTTAGCGAAAGGATTCTTGAAGTGGAAGATGTAACTCTGTGAGATGAATTAACAGAACACAGAGCTGTTTCTCAGAAAGCTTCTTTCCAGTTTTGAACGGAAGATATTTCCTTTTTCACCATAGCCCTCTATGGGCGTCCAAATATCCCTTTGCGAATTCCACAAGAACAGCCTTAGCGTAAGGCTTCTTGAAGGGAAAGATGTACCTCTGTGAGATGAATTAACAGAACACAGAGCAGTTTCTCAGAAAGCTTCTTTCCAGTTTTGAACGGAAGATATTTCCTTTTTCACCATAGCCTCCTACGGGCTTCCAAATATCCCTTTGCCAATTCCACAAGAACAGCCTTAGCGAAACGCTTTTGATGGGGAAGATGTAACTCTGTGAGATGAATTAACAGAACACAGAGCAGTCTCTCAGAAAGCTTCTTTCCAGTGTTGAACTTAAGATATTTCCTTTTTCACCGTAGGCCTCTATGGGCGTCCAAATATCCCTTTGCCAATTCCACAAGAAGAGCCTTAGCGAAAGGCTTCTTGAAGGGAAAGATGTAATTCTGTGAGATGAATTAACAGAACACAGAGTAGTTTCTCAGAAAGCTTCTTTCCAGTTTTGAACGGAAGATATTTCCTTTTTCACCAAAGCCCTCTATGGGCGTCCCAATATCCCTTTGCGAATTCCACAAGAACAGCCTTAGAGAAAGGCTTCTTGAAGGGAAAGATGTAGCTCTGTGAGATGAATTAACAGAACACAGAGCAGTTTCTCAGAAAGCTTCTTTCCAGTTTTGAACGGAAGATATTTCCTTTTTCACCATAGCCCTCTAAGGGCTTCCAAATATCCCTATGCGGATTCCACAAGAACAGCCTTAGCGAAAGGATTCTTGAAGGGAAAGATGTAACTGTGTGAGACGAATTAACAGAACACAGAGCAGACTCTCAGAAAGCTTCTTTCCAGTTTGGAACGGAAGATATTTCCTTTTTCACCATAGCCCTCTAAGGGCTTCCAAATATCCCTTTGCCAATTCCACAAGAAGAGCCTTAGCGAAAGGCTTCTTGAAGGGGAAGATGTAACTCTGTGAGATGAATTAACAGAACACAGAGCAGTTTCTCAGAAAGCTTCTTTCCAGTTTTGAACGGAAGATATTTCCTTTTTCACCATAGCCCTCTATGGGCTTCCAAATATCCCTTTGCCAATTCAACAAGAACAGCCTTAGCGAAAGGCTTCCTGAAGGGAAAGATGTAACTCTGTGAGATGATTTAACAGAACACAGAGCAGTTTCTCAGAAAGCTTCTTTCCAGTTTTGAAGGGAAGATATTTCCTTTTTCACCATAGCCCCCTATGGGCTTCAAAATATCCCTTTGCCAATTCCACAAGAACAGCCTTAGAGAAATGCTTCTTGATGGGGAAGATGTAACTCTGTGAGATGATTTAACAGAACACAGAGCAATTTCACAGAAAGCTTCTTTCCAGTTTTGAATGGAAGATATTTCCTTTTTCACCATAGACCTCTAAGGTCTTCCAAGTATCCCTTTGCCAATTCAACAAGAACAGCCTTAGCGAAAGGCTTCTTGAAGGGAAAGATGTAACTCTGTGAGATGAATTGACAGAACACAGAGCAGTTTCTCAGAAAGCTTCTTTCCAGTTTTGAACGGAAGATATTTCCTTTTTCACCCTAGCCCTCTATGGGCTTCCAAATATCCCTTTGCCAGTTCCAGAAGAACAGCCTTAGCGAAACGCTTCTTGATGGGGAAGATGTAACTCTGTGAGATGATTTAACAGAACACAGACCAGTTTCTCAGAAAGCTTCTTTCCAGTTTTGAACGGAAGATACTTCCTTTTTCAGCATAGCCCTCTATGGGCTTCCAAATATCCCTTTGCCAATTCCACAAGAACAGCCTTAGCGAAACGCTTTTGATGGGGAAGATGTAACTCTGTGAGATGAATTAACAGAACACAGAGCAGTTTCTCAGAAAGCTTCTTTCCAGTTTTGAACGGAAGATATTTCCTTTTTCACCATAGCCCTCTATGGGCTTCCAAATATCACTTTGCGAATTCCACAAGAACAGCCTTAGCGAAAGGCTTCTTGAAGGGAAAGATGTACCTCTGTGAGATGAATTAACAGAACACAGAGCAGTTTCTCAGAAAGCTTCTTTCCAGTTTTGAACGGAAGATATTTCCTTTTTCACCATAGCCCTCTATGGGCTTCCAAATATCCCTTTTCCAATTCCACAAGAACAGCCTTAGCGAAAGGCTTCTTGAAGGGAAAGATGTAACTCTGTGAGATGAATTAACAGAACACAGAGCAGTCTCTCCGAAAGCTTCTTTCCAGTTTTGAACGGAAGATACTTCCTTTTTCAGCAGAGCCCTCTATGGGCTTCCAAATATCCCTTTGCCAATTCCACAAGAACAGACTTAGCGAAAGGCTTAATGAAGGGAAAGATGTAACTCTCTGAGATAAATTAACAGAACACAGAGCAGTTTCTCAGAAAGCTTCTTTCCAGTTTTGAACGGAAGATATTTCCTTTTTCACCATAGCCCTCATTGGGCTTCCAAATATCACTTTGCCAATTCCAAAAGAACAGTCTTAGCGAAAGGCTTCTTGAAGGGAAAGATGTAACTCTGTGAGATGAATTAACAGAACACAGAGCAGTTTCTCAGAAAGCTTCTTTCCAGTTTTGAACGGAAGATATTTCCTTTTTCACCATAACCCTCTATGGGCTTCCAAATACCTCTTTGCAAATTCCACAAGAACAGTCCTAGCAAAAGGCTTCTTGAAGAGAAAGATGTAACTCTGTAAGATGAATTAACAGAACACAGAGCAGTTTCTCAGAAAGCTTCTTTCCAGTTTTGAAAGGAAGATATTTCCTTTTTCACTGTAGCCCTCTATGGGCTTCCAAATATCCCTTTGCGAATTCCTCAAGAACAGTCCTAGCAAAAGGCTTCTTGAAGGGAAAGATGTAACTCCGTGGGATGCATTAACAGAACACAGAACAGTCTCTCAGAAAGCTTCTTTCCAGTTTTGAACGGAAGATATTTCCTTTTTCACCATAGCCCTCTATGGGCTTCCAAATATCATTTTTCCAATTCCACAAGAACAGCCTTAGCGAAAGGCTTCTTGAAGGGAAAGATGTAACTCTGTGAGATGAATTAACAGAACACAGAGCAGTCTCTCAGAAAGCTTCTTTCCAGTGTTGAACGGAAGATATTTCCTTTTTCACCGTAGGCCTCTATGGGCGTCCAAATATCCCTTTGCCAATTCCACAAGAAGAGACTTAGCGAAAGGCTTCTTGAAGGGAAAGATGTAATTCTGTGAGATGAATTAACAGAACACAGAGTAGTTTCTCAGAATGCTTCTTTCCAGTTTTGAACGGAAGATATTTCCTTTTTCACCAAAGCCCTCTATGGGCGTCCCAATATCCCTTAGCGAATTCCACAAGAACAGCCTTAGCGAAAGGCTTCTTGAAGGGAAAGATGTATCTCTGTGAGATGAATTAACAGAACACAGAGCAGTTTCTCAGAAAGCTTCTTTCCAGTTTTGAACATAAGATATTTCCTTTTTCACCATAGCCCTCTAAGGGCTTCCAAATATCCCTTTGCGGATTCCACAAGAACAGCCTTAGCGAAAGGATTCTTGAAGGGAAAGATGTAACTGTGTGAGATGAATTAACAGAACACAGAGCAGTCTCTCAGAAAGCTTCTTTCCAGTTTGCAACGGAAGATATTTCCTTTTTCACCATAGCCCTCTAAGGGCTTCCAAATATCCCTTTGCCAATTCCACAAGAAGAGCCTTAGCGAAAGGCTTCTTGAAGGGAAAGATGTAACTCTGTGAGATGAATTAACAGAACACAGAGCAGCTTCTCAGAAAGCTTCTTTCCAGCTTTCAACGGAAGATATTTCCTTTTTCACCATAGCCCTCATTGGGCTTCCAAATATCACTTTGCCAATTCCAAAAGAACAGTCTTAGCGAAAGGCTTCTTGAAGGGAAAGATGTAACTCTGTGAGATGAATTAACAGAACACAGAGCAGTTTCTCAGAAAGCTTCTTTCCAGTTTTGAACGGAAGATATTTCCTTTTTCACCCTAACCCTCTATGGGCTTCCAAATACCTCTTTGCAAATTCCACAAGAACAGTCCTAGCAAAAGGCTTCTTGAAGAGAAAGATGTAACTCTGTAAGATGAATTAACAGAACACAGAGCAGTTTCTCAGAAAGCTTCTTTCCAGTTTTGAAAGGAAGATATTTCCTTTTTCACTGTAGCCCTCTATGGGCTTCCAAATATCCCTTTGCGAATTCCACAAGAACAGTCCTAGCAAAAGGCTTCTTGAAGGGAAAGATGTAACTCTGTGGGATGAATTAACAGAACACAGAGCAGTTTCTCAGAAAGCTTCTTTGCAGTTTTGAACGTAAGATATTTACTTTTTCACCGGAGCCCTCTATGGGCTTCCAAATATCACTTTGCGAATTCCACAAGAACAGCCTTAGCGAAAGGATTCTTGAAGTGGAAGATGTAACTCTGTGAGATGAATTAACAGAACACAGAGCTGTTTCTCAGAAAGCTTCTTTCCAGTTTTGAACGGAAGATATTTCCTTTTTCACCATAGCCCTCTATGGGCGTCCAAATACCCCTTTGCGAATTCCACAACAACAGCCTTAGCGTAAGGCTTCTTGAAGGGAAAGATGTACCTCTGTGAGATGAATTAACAGAACACAGAGCAGTTTCTCAGAAAGCTTCTTTCCAGTTTTGAACGGAAGATGTTTCCTTTTTCACCATAGACTCCTATGGGCTTCCAAATATCCCTTTGCCAATTCCAGAAGAACAGCCTTAGCGAAACGCTTTTGATGGGGAAGATGTAACTCTGTGAGATGAATTAACAGAACACAGAGCAGTTTCTCAGAAAGCTTCTTTCCAGTTTTGAACGGAAGATATTTCCTTTTTCACCATAGCCCTCCATGGGCTTCCAAATATCCCTTTGCCAGTTCCACAAGAACAGCCTTAGCGAAAGGCTTCTTGAAGGGAAAGATGTAACTCTGTGAGATGAATTAACAGAACACAGAGCAGTTTCTCAGAAAGCTTCTATCCATTTTTGAACGGAAGATATTTCCTTTTTCACCATAGCCCTCTATGGGCTTCCAAATATCATTTTTCCAATTCCACAAGAACAGCCTTAGCGAAAGGCTTCTTGAAGGGAAAGATGTAACTCTGTGAGATGAATTAACAGAACACAGAGCAGTCTCTCAGAAAGCTTCTTTCCAGTGTTGAACGGAAGATATTTCCTTTTTCACCATAACCCTCTATGGGCTTCTCAATACCTCTTTGCAAATTCCACAAGAACATTCCTAGCAAAAGGCTTCTTGAAGAGAAAGATGTAACTCTGTAAGATGAATTAACAGAACACAGAGCAGTTTCTCAGAAAGCTTCTTTCCAGTTTTGAAAGGAAGATATTTCCTTTTTCACTGTAGCCCTCTATGGGCTTCCAAATATCCCTTTGCGAATTCCACAAGAACAGTCCTAGCAAAAGGCTTCTTGAAGGGAAAGATGTAACTCTATGGGATGTATTAACAGAACACAGAACAGTCTCTCAGAAAGCTTCTTTCCACTTTCGAACGGAAGATATATCCTTTTTCACCATAGCCCTCTACGGGCTTCCAAATATCCCTTTGCGAATTCCACAAGAACAGACTTAGCGAAAGGATTCTTGAAGGGAAAGATGTAGCTCTGCGAGATGAATTAACAGAACACAGAGCAGTTTCTCAGAAAGCTTCTTTCCAGTTTTGAAAGGAAGATATTTCCTTTTTCACTGTAGCCCTCTATGGGCTTCCGAATATCACTTTGCCAATTCCTCAAGAACAGCCTTACCGAACGGCTTCTTGAAGGGAAAGATGTAACTCTGTGAGATGATTTAACAGAACACAGAGCAGCTTCTCAGAAAGCTTCTTTCCAGTTTTGAACTTAAGATATTTCCTTTTTCACCATAGCCCCCTATGGGCTTCCAAATATCCCTTTGCCAATTCCACAAGAACAGCCTTAGCGAAACCCTTCTTGAAGGGGAAGATGTAATTCAGTGAGATGATTTTACAGAACACAGAGCAGTTTCTCAGAAAGCTTCTTTCCAGTTTTGAACGGAAGATATTTCCTTTATCACCATAGCCCTCTATGGGCTTCCAAATATCACTTTGCCAATTCCAAAAGAACAGTCTTAGCGAAAGGCTTCTTGAAGGGAAAGATGTAACTCTGTGACATGAATTAACAGAACACAGAGCAGTCTCTCAGAAAGCTTCTTTCCAGTTTTGAACGGAAGATATTTCCTTTTTCAGCTTAGCCCTCTATGGGCTTCCAAATATCCCTTTGCCAATTCCACAAGAACAGACTTAGCGAAAGGCTTCCTGAAGGGAAAGATGTAACTCTCTGAGATAAATTAACAGAACACAGAGCAGTTTCTCAGAAAACTTCTTTCCAGTTTTGAAAGGAAGATATTTCCTTTTTCACCATAGCCCTCTATGGGCTTCCAAATATCACTTTGCCAATTCCACAAGAACAGCCTTAGCGAAAGTCTTCTCGAAGGGAAAGATGTAACTCTGTGAGATGAATTAAAAGAACACAGAGCAGTTTCTCAGAAAGCTTCTTTCCAGTTTTGAAAGGAAGATATTTCCTTTTGCACCATGGCCCTCGATTCGATTCCAAATATCACTTTGCCAACTCCACAAGAACAGCCTTAGCGAAAGGCTAATTGAAGGGAAAGATGTAACTCTGTGAGATGAATTAACAGAACACAGAGCAGTTTCTCAGAAAGCTTCTTTCCAGTTTTGAACGGAAGATATTTCCTTTTTTCACCATAGCCCTCTATGGGCTTCCAAATATCCCTTTGCCAATTCTACAAGAACAGACTTAGCGAAAGGCTTCCTGAAGGAAAGATGTAACTCTCTGAGATAAATTAACAGAACACAGAGCAGTTTCTCAGAAAGCTTCTTTCCAGTTTTGAAAGGAAGATATTTCCTTTTTCACCATTGCCCTCTATGGGCTTCCAAATATCCCTTTGCCAATTCCACAAGAACAGCCTTAGCGAAAGGCTTCCTGAAGGAAAGATGTAACTCTCTGAGATAAATTAACATTACACAGAGCAGTTTCTCAGGAAGCTTCTTTGCAGTTTTGAACGGAAGATATTTCCTTTTTCACCATAGCCCTCTATGGGCTTCCAAATATCACTTTGCCAATTCCAAAAGAACAGTCTTAGCGAAAGACTTCTTGAAGGGAAAGATGTATCTCTGTGAGATGAATTAACAGAACACAGAGCAGTTTCTCAGAAAGCTTCTTTCCAGTTTTGAACGGAAAATATTTCCTTTTTCACCATAGCCCTCTATGGGCTTCCAAATATCCCTTTGCGAATTCCACAAGAACAGACTTAGCGAAAGGCTTCCTGAAGGGAAAGATGTAATTCTGTGAGATAAATTAACAGAACACCGAGCAGTTTCTCAGAAAGCTTCTTTCCAGTTTTGAAAGGAAGACATTTCCTTTTTCAGCAAAGCACTCTATGGGCTTCCAAATATCACTTTGCCAATTCCACAAGAACAACCTTAGCGAAAGGCTTCTTGAAGGGAAAGATGTAACTCTGTGAGATGAATTAACAGTACACAGAGCAGTTTCTCAGAAAGCTTCTTTCCAGTTTTGAACGGAAGATATTTCCTTTTTCACCATAACCCTCTATGGGCTTCCAAATACCTCTTTGCAAATTCCACAAGAACAGTCCTAGCACATGGCTTCTTGAAGAGAAAGATGTAACTCTGTACGATGAATTAACAGAACACAGAGCAGTTTCTAAGAAAGCTTCTTTCCAGTTTTGAAAGGAAGATATTTCCTTTTTCACCGTAGCCCTCTATGGGCTTCCAAATATCCCTTTGCGAATTCCACAAGAACAGTCCTAGCAAAAGGCTTATTGAAGGGAAAGATGTAACTCTGTGAGATGCATTAACAGAACACAGAACAGTCTCTCAGAAAGCTTCTTTCCAGTTTTGAACGGAAGATATATCCTTTTGCACCATAGCCCTCTACGGGCTTCCAAATATCCCTTTGCGAATTCCACAAGTACAGCCTTAGCGAAAGGATTCTTGAACGGAAAGATGTAACTCTGTGAGATGAATTAACAGAACACAGAGCAGTCTCTCAGAAAGCTTCTTTTCAGTTTTGAACAAAAGATATTTCGTTTTTCACCATAGCCCTCTAAGGGCTTCCAAATATCCCTTTGCCAATTCCACAAGAAGAGCCTTTGCGAAAGGCTTCTTGAAGGGATACATGTAACTCTGTGAGATGAATTAAAAGAACACAGAGCAGTTTCTCAGAAAGCTTCTTTCCAGTTTTGAACGGAAGATATTTCCTTTTTCACCATAGCCCTCTATGGGCTTCCAAATATCCCTTTGCCAATTCAACAAGAACAGCCTAAGCGAAAGGCTTCCTGAAGGGAAAGATGTAACTCTGTGAGATGATTTAACAGAACACAGAGCAGTTTCTCAGAAAGCTTCTTTCCAGTTTTGAACGGAAGATATTTCCTTTTTCACCATAGCCCCCTACGGGCTTCAAAATATCCCTTTGCCAATTCCACAAGAACAGCCTTAGAGAAATGCTTCTTGATGGGGAAGATGTAACTCTGTGAGATGATTTAACAGAACACAGAGCAGTTTCACAGAAAGCTTCTTTCCAGTTTTGAATGGAAGATATTTCATTTTTCTCCATAGCCCTCTAAGGTCTTCCAAATATCCCTTTGCCAATTCCACAAGAACAGCCTTAGCGAAAGGCTTCTTGAAGGGAAAGATGTAACTCTGTGAGATGAATTAACAGAACACAGAGCAGTTTCTCAGAAAGCTTCTTTCCAATTTTGAACGGAAGATATTTCCTTTTTCAACCTAGCCCTCTATGGGCTTCCAAATATCCCTTTGCCAGTTCCAGAAGAACAGCCTTAGCGAAACGCTTCTTGATGGGGAAGATGTAACTCTGTGAGATGATTTAACAGAACACAGACCAGTTTCTCAGAAAGCTTCTTTCCAGTTTTGAACGGAAGATACTTCCTTTTTCAGCATAGCCCTCTATGGGCTTCCAAATATCCCTTTGCCAATTCCACAAGAACAGCCTTAGCGAAACGATTTTGATGGGGAAGATGTAACTCTGTGAGATGAATTAACAGAACACAGAGCAGTTTCTCAGAAAGCTTCTTTCCAGTTTTGAACGGAAGATATTTCCTTTTTCACCATAGCCCTCCATGGGCTTCCAAATATCCCTTTGCCAGTTCCACAAGAAAAGCCTTAGCGAAAGGCTTCTTGAAGGGAAAGATGTAACTCTGTGAGATGAATTAACAGAACACAGAGCAGTCTCTCAGAAAGCTTCTTTCCAGTGTTGAACGGAAGATATTTCCTTTTTCACCGTAGGCCTCTATGGGCGTCCAAATATCCCTTTGCCAATTCCACAAGAAGAGACTTAGCGAAAGTCTTCTTGAAGGGAAAGATGTAATTCTGTGAGATGAATTAACAGAACACAGAGTAGTTTCTCAGAATGCTTCTTTCCAGTTTTGAACGGAAGATATTTCCTTTTTCACCAAAGCCCTCTATGGGCGTCCCAATATCCCTTTGCGAATTCCACAAGAACAGCCTTAGCGAAAGGCTTCTTGAAGGGAAAGATGTATCTCTGTGAGATGAATTAACAGAACACAGAGCAGTTTCTCAGAAAGCTTCTTTCCAGTTTTGAACGGAAGATATTTCCTTTTTCACCATAGCCCTCTAAGGGCTTCCAAATATCCCTTTGCGGATTCCACAAGAACAGCCTTAGCGAAAGGATTCTTGAAGGGAAAGATGTAACTGTGTGAGATGAATTAACAGAACTCAGAGCAGTCTCTCAGAAAGCTTCTTTCCAGTTTTGAACGGAAGATATTTCCTTTTTCACCATAGCCCTCTAAGGGCTTCCAAATATCCCTTTGCCAATTCCACAAGAACAGCCTTAGCGAAACGCTTCTCGATGGGGAAGATGTAACTCTGTGAGATGATTTAACAGAACACAGAGCAGTCTCTCAGAAAGCTTCTTTCCAGTTTTGAACGGAAGATATTTCCTTTTCCACCATAGCCCTCTAAGGGCTTCCAAATATCCCTTTGCCAATTCCACAAGAAGAGCCTTAGAGAAAGGCTTCTTGAAGGGAAAGATGTAACTCTGTGAGATGAATTAACAGAACACAGAGCAGTTTCTCAGAAAGCTTCTTTCCAGTTTTGAACGGAAAATATTTCCTTTTTCACCATAGCCCTCTATGGGCTTCGAAATATCCCTTTGCCAATTCCACAAGAACAGCCTAAGCGAAAGGCTTCCTGAAGGGAAAGATGTAACTCTGTGAGATAAATTAACAGAACACCGAGCAGTTTCTCAGAAAGCTTCTTTCCAGTTTTGAAAGGAAGACATTTCCTTTTTCAGCAAATCCCTCTATGAGCTTCCAAATATCCCTTTGCCAATTCCACAAGAACAACCTTAGCGAAAGGCTTCTTGAAGGGAAAGATGTAACTCTGTGAAATGAATTAACTGAACACAGAGCAGATTCTCAGAAAGCTTCTTTCCAGTTTTGAACGGAAGATATTTCCTTTTTCACCATAGCCCTCTAAGGGCTTCCATATATCCCTTTGACAATTCCACAAGAAGAGCCTTAGCGAAAGGCTTCTTGAAGGGATACATGTAACTCTGTGAGATGAATTAACAGAACACAGAGCAGTTTCTCAGAAAGCTTCTTTCCAGTTTTGAACAAAAGATATTTCGTTTTTCACCATAGCTCTCTAAGGGATTCCAAATATCCCTTTGCCAATTCCACAAGAAGAGCCTTAGCGCAAGGTTTCTTGAAGGGATACATGTAACTCTGTGAGATGAATTAAAAGAACACAGAGCAGTTTCTCAGAAAGCTTCTTTCCAGTTTTGAACGGAAGATATTTCCTTTTTCACCATAGCCCTCTATGGGCTTCCAAATATCCCTTTGCCAATTCAACAAGAACAGCCTTAGCGAAAGGCTTCCTGAAGGGAAAGATGTAACTCTGTGAGATGATTTAACAGAACACAGAGCAGTTTCTCAGAAAGCTTCTTTCCAGTTTTGAACGGAAGATATTTCCTTTTTCACCATAGCCCCCTATGGGCTTCAAAATATCCCTTTGCCAATTCCACAAGAACAGCCTTAGAGAAATGCTTCTTGATGGGGAAGATGTAACTCTGTGAGATGATTTAACAGAACACAGAGCAATTTCACAGAAAGCTTCTTTCCAGTTTTGAATGGAAGATATTTCCTTTTTCACCATAGACCTCTAAGGTCTTCCAAGTATCCCTTTGCCAATTCAACAAGAACAGCCTTAGCGAAAGGCTTCTTGAAGGGAAAGATGTAACTCTGTGAGATGAATTGACAGAACACAGAGCAGTTTCTCAGAAAGCTTCTTTCCAGTTTTGAACGGAAGATATTTCCTTTTTCACCCTAGCCCTCTATGGGCTTCCAAATATCCCTTTGCCAGTTCCAGAAGAACAGCCTTAGCGAAACGCTTCTTGATGGGGAAGATGTAACTCTGTGAGATGATTTAACAGAACACAGACCAGTTTCTCAGAAAGCTTCTTTCCAGTTTTGAACGGAAGATACTTCCTTTTTCAGCATAGCCCTCTATGGGCTTCCAAATATCCCTTTGCCAATTCCACAAGAACAGCCTTAGCGAAACGCTTTTGATGGGGAAGATGTAACTCTGTGAGATGAATTAACAGAACACAGAGCAGTTTCTCAGAAAGCTTCTTTCCAGTTTTGAACGGAAGATATTTCCTTTTTCACCATAGCCCTCTATGGGCTTCCAAATATCACTTTGCGAATTCCACAAGAACAGCCTTAGCGAAAGGCTTCTTGAAGGGAAAGATGTACCTCTGTGAGATGAATTAACAGAACACAGAGCAGTTTCTCAGAAAGCTTCTTTCCAGTTTTGAACGGAAGATATTTCCTTTTTCACCATAGCCCTCTATGGGCTTCCAAATATCCCTTTTCCAATTCCACAAGAACAGCCTTAGCGAAAGGCTTCTTGAAGGGAAAGATGTAACTCTGTGAGATGAATTAACAGAACACAGAGCAGTCTCTCCGAAAGCTTCTTTCCAGTTTTGAACGGAAGATATTTCCTTTTTCACCATAACCCTCTATGGGCTTCCAAATACCTCTTTGCAAATTCCACAAGAACAGTCCTAGCAAAAGGCTTCTTGAAGAGAAAGATGTAACTCTGTAAGATGAATTAACAGAACACAGAGCAGTTTCTCAGAAAGCTTCTTTCCAGTTTTGAAAGGAAGATATTTCCTTTTTCACTGTAGCCCTCTAGGGGCTTCCAAATATCCCTTTGCGAATTCCACAAGAACAGTCCTAGCAAAAGGCTTCTTGAAGGGAAAGATGTAACTCCGTGGGATGCATTAACAGAACACAGAACAGTCTCTCAGAAAGCTTCTTTCCAGTTTTGAACGGAAGATATTTCCTTTTTCACCATAGCCCTCTACGGGCGTCCAAATATCCCTTTGCCAATTCCAGAAGAACAGCGTTAGCGTAAGGATTCTTGAAGTGGAAGATGTAACTTTGTGAGATGAATTAACAGAACACAGAGCTGTTTCTCAGAAAGCTTCTTTCCAGTTTTGAACGGAAGATATTTCCTTTTTCACCATAGCCCTCTATGGGCGTCCAAATATCCCTTTGCGAATTCCACAAGAACAGCCTTAGCGTAAGGTTTCTTGAAGGGAAAGATGTACCTCTGTGAGATGAATTAACAGAACACAGAGCAGTTTCTCAGAAAGCTTCTTTCCAGTTTTGAACGGAAGATATTTCCTTTTTCACCATAGCCTCCTATGGGCTTCCAAATATCCCTTTGCCAATTCCACAAGAACAGCCTTAGCGAAACGCTTTTGATGGGGAAGATGTAACTCTGTGAGATGAATTAACAGAACACAGAGCAGTTTCTCAGAAAGCTTCTTTCCAGTTTTGAACGGAAGATATTTCCTTTTTCACCATAGCCCTCCATGGGCTTCCAAATATCCCTTTGCCAGCTCCACAAGAACAGCCTTAGCGAAAGGCTTCTTGAAGGGAAAGATGTAACTCTGTGAGATGAATTAACAGAACACAGAGCAGTTTCTCAGAAAGCTTCTATGCAGTTTTGAACGGAAGATATTTCCTTTTTCACCATAGCCCTCTATGGGCTTCCAAATATCATTTTTCCAATTCCACAAGAACAGCCTTAGCGAAAGGCTTCTTGAAGGGAAAGATGTAACACTGTGAGATGAATTAACAGAACACAGAGCAGTCTCTCAGAAAGCTTCTTTCCAGTGTTGAACGGAAGATATTTCCTTTTTCACCGTAGGCCTCTATGGGCGTCCAAATATCCCTTTGCCAATTCCACAAGAAGAGACTTAGCGAAAGGCTTCTTGAAGGGAAAGATGTAATTCTGTGAGATGAATTAACAGAACACAGAGTAGTTTCTCAGAATGCTTCTTTCCAGTTTTGAACGGAAGATATTTCCTTTTTCACCAAAGCCCTCTATGGGCGTCCCAATATCCCTTTGCGAATTCCACAAGAACAGCCTTAGCGAAAGGCTTCTTGAAGGGAAAGATGTATCTCTGTGAGATGAATTAACAGAACACAGAGCAGTTTCTCAGAAAGCTTCTTTCCAGTTTTGAACGGAAGATATTTCCTTTTTCACCATAGCCCTCTAAGGGCTTCCAAATATCCCTTTGCGGATTCCACAAGAACAGCCTTAGCGAAAGGATTCTTGAAGGGAAAGATGTAACTGTGTGAGATGAATTAACAGAACACAGAGCAGTCTCTCAGAAAGCTTCTTTCCAGTTTGCAACGGAAGATATTTCCTTTTTCACCATAGCCCTCTAAGGGCTTCCAAATATCCCTTTGCCAATTCCAAAAGAACAGTCTTAGCGAAAGGCTTCTTGAAGGGAAAGATGTAACTCTGTGAGATGAATTAACAGAACACAGAGCAGTTTCTCAGAAAGCTTCTTTCCAGTTTTGAACGGAAGATATTTCCTTTTTCACCCTAACCCTCTATGGGCTTCCAAATACCTCTTTGCAAATTCCACAAGAACAGTCCTAGCAAAAGGCTTCTTGAAGAGAAAGATGTAACTCTGTAAGATGAATTATCAGAACACAGAGCAGTTTCTCAGAAAGCTTCTTTCCAGTTTTGAAAGGAAGATATTTCCTTTTTCACTGTAGCCCTCTATGGGCTTCCAAATATCCCTTTGCGAATTCCACAAGAACAGTCCTAGCAAAAGGCTTCTTGAAGGGAAAGATGTAACTCTGTGGGATGAATTAACAGAACACAGAGCAGTTTCTCAGAAAGCTTCTTTGCAGTTTTGAACGTAAGATATTTACTTTTTCACCGGAGCCCTCTATGGGCTTCCAAATATCACTTTGCGAATTCCACAAGAACAGCCTTAGCGAAAGGATTCTTGAAGTGGAAGATGTAACTCTGTGAGATGAATTAACAGAACACAGAGCTGTTTCTCAGAAAGCTTCTTTCCAGTTTTGAACGGAAGATATTTCCTTTTTCACCATAGCCCTCTATGGGCGTCCAAATACCCCTTTGCGAATTCCACAAGAACAGCCTTAGCGTAAGGCTTCTTGAAGGGAAAGATGTACCTCTGTGAGATGAATTAACAGAACACAGAGCAGCTTCTCAGAAAGCTTCTTTCCAGTTTTGAACTTAAGATATTTTCTTTTTCACCATAGCCCCCTATGGGCTTCCAAATATCCCTTTGCCAATTCCACAAGAACAGCCTTAGCGAAACGCTTCTTGAAGGGGAAGATGTAATTCAGTGAGATGATTTTACAGAACACAGAGCAGTTTCTCAGAAAGCTTCTTTCCAGTTTTGAACGGAAGATATTTCCTTTATCACCATAGCCCTCTATGGGCTTCCAAATATCACTTTGCCAATTCCAAAAGAACAGTCTTAGCGAAAGGCTTCTTGAAGGGAAAGATGTAACTCTGTGACATGAATTAACAGAACACAGAGCAGTCTCTCAGAAAGCTTCTTTCCAGTTTTGAACGGAAGATATTTCCTTTTTCAGCTTAGCCCTCTATGGGCTTCCAAATATCCCTTTGCCAATTCCACAAGAACAGACTTAGCGAAAGGCTTCCTGAAGGGAAAGATGTAACTCTCTGAGATAAATTAACAGAACACAGAGCAGTTTCTCAGAAAACTTCTTTCCAGTTTTGAAAGGAAGATATTTCCTTTTTCACCATAGCCCTCTATGGGCTTCCAAATATCACTTTGCCAATTCCACAAGAACAGCCTTAGCGAAAGTCTTCTCGAAGGGAAAGATGTAACTCTGTGAGATGAATTAAAAGAACACAGAGCAGTTTCTCAGAAAGCTTCTTTCCAGTTTTGAAAGGAAGATATTTCCTTTTTCACCATGGCCCTCTATTCGATTCCAAATATCACTTTGCCAACTCCACAAGAACAGCCTTAGCGAAAGGCTAATTGAAGGGAAAGATGTAACTCTGTGAGATGAATTAACAGAACACAGAGCAGTTTCTCAGAAAGCTTCTTTCCAGTTTTGAACGGAAGATATTTCCTTTTTTCACCATAGCCCTCTATGGGCTTCCAAATATCCCTTTGCCAATTCTACAAGAACAGACTTAGCGAAAGGCTTCCTGAAGGAAAGATGTAACTCTCTGAGATAAATTAACAGAACACAGAGCAGTTTCTCAGAAAGCTTCTTTCCAGTTTTGAAAGGAAGATATTTCCTTTTTCACCATTGCCCTCTATGGGCTTCCAAATATCCCTTTGCCAATTCCACAAGAACAGCCTTAGCGAAAGGCTACCTGAAGGAAAGATGTAACTCTCTGAGATAAATTAACAGAACACAGAGCAGTTTCTCAGAAAGCTTCTTTCCACTTTTGAACGGAAGATATATCCTTTTTTCGCCATAGCCCTCTATGGGCTTCCAAATATCACTTTTCCAATTCCACAAGAACAGCCTTAGCGAAAGGCTTCTTGAAGGGAAAGATGTAACTCTGTGAGTTGAATTAACAGAACACAGAGCAGTTTCTCAGGAAGCTTCTTTGCAGTTTTGAACGGAAGATATTTCCTTTTTCACCATAGCCCTCTATGGGCTTCCAAATATCACTTTGCCAATTCCAAAAGAACAGTCTTAGCGAAAGACTTCTTGAAGGGAAAGATGTATCTCTGTGAGATGAATTAACAGAACACAGAGCAGTTTCTCAGAAAGCTTCTTTCCAGTTTTGAACGGAAAATATTTCCTTTTTCACCATAGCCCTCTATGGGCTTCCAAATATCCCTTTGCGAATTCCACAAGAACAGACTTAGCGAAAGGCTTCCTGAAGGGAAAGATGTAATTCTGTGAGATAAATTAACAGAACACCGAGCAGTTTCTCAGAAAGCTTCTTTCCAGTTTTGAAAGGAAGACATTTCCTTTTTCAGCAAAGCACTCTATGGGCTTCCAAATATCACTTTGCCAATTCCACAAGAACAACCTTAGCGAAAGGCTTCTTGAAGGGAAAGATGTAACTCTGTGAGATGAATTAACAGTACACAGAGCAGTTTCTCAGAAAGCTTCTTTCCAGTTTTGAACGGAAGATATTTCCTTTTTCACCATAACCCTCTATGGGCTTCCAAATACCTCTTTGCAAATTCCACAAGAACAGTCCTAGCACAAGGCTTCTTGAAGAGAAAGATGTAACTCTGTACGATGAATTAACAGAACACAGAGCAGTTTCTAAGAAAGCTTCTTTCCAGTTTTGAAAGGAAGATATTTCCTTTTTCAACGTAGCCCTCTATGGGCTTCCAAATATCCCTTTGCGAATTCCACAAGAACAGTCCTAGCAAAAGGCTTATTGAAGGGAAAGATGTAACTCTGTGAGATGCATTAACAGAACACAGAACAGTCTCTCAGAAAGCTTCTTTCCAGTTTTGAACGGAAGATATATCCTTTTGCACCATAGCCCTCTACGGGCTTCCAAATATCCCTTTGCGAATTCCACAAGTACAGCCTTAGCGAAAGGATTCTTGAACGGAAAGATGTAACTCTGTGAGATGAATTAACAGAACACAGAGCAGTCTCTCAGAAAGCTTCTTTTCAGTTTTGAACAAAAGATATTTCGTTTTTCACCATAGCCCTCTAAGGGCTTCCAAATATCCCTTTGCCAATTCCACATAAAGAGCCTTTGCGAAAGGCTTCTTGAAGGGATACATGTAACTCTGTGAGATGAATTAAAAGAACACAGAGCAGTTTCTCAGAAAGCTTCTTTCCAGTTTTGAAAGGAAGATATTTCCTTTTTCACCATAGCCCTCTATGGGCTTCCAAATATCCCTTTGCCAATTCAACAAGAACAGCCTAAGCGAAAGGCTTCCTGAAGGGAAAGATGTAACTCTGTGAGATGATTTAACAGAACACAGAGCAGTTTCTCAGAAAGCTTCTTTCCAGTTTTGAACGGAAGATATTTCCTTTTTCACCATAGCCCCCTACGGGCTTCAAAATATCCCTTTGCCAATTCCACAAGAACAGCCTTAGAGAAATGCTTCTTGATGGGGAAGATGTAACTCTGTGAGATGATTTAACAGAACACAGAGCAGTTTCACAGAAAGCTTCTTTCCAGTTTTGAATGGAAGATATTTCATTCTTCTCCATAGCCCTCTAAGGTCTTCCAAATATCCCTTTGCCAATTCCACAAGAACAGCCTTAGCGAAAGGCTTCTTGAAGGGAAAGATGTAACTCTGTGAGATGAATTAACAGAACACAGAGCAGTTTCTCAGAAAGCTTCTTTCCAATTTTGAACGGAAGATATTTCCTTTTTCAACCTAGCCCTCTATGGGCTTCCAAATATCCCTTTGCCAGTTCCAGAAGAACAGCCTTAGCGAAACGCTTCTTGATGGGGAAGATGTAACTCTGTGAGATGATTTAACAGAACACAGACCAGTTTCTCAGAAAGCTTCTTTCCAGTTTTGAACGGAAGATACTTCCTTTTTCAGCATAGCCCTCTATGGGCTTCCAAATATCCCTTTGCCAATTCCACAAGAACAGCCTTAGCGAAACGATTTTGATGGGGAAGATGTAACTCCGTGAGATGAATTAACAGAACACAGAGCAGTTTCTCAGAAATCTTCTTTCCAGTTTTGAACGGAAGATATTTCCTTTTTCACCATAGCCCTCCATGGGCTTCCAAATATCCCTTTGCCAGTTCCACAAGAACAGCCTTAGCGAAAGGCTTCTTGAAGGGAAAGATTTAACTCTGTGAGATGAATTAACAGAACACAGAGCAGTCTCTCAGAAAGCTTCTTTCCAGTGTTGAACGGAAGATATTTCCTTTTTCACCGAAGGCCTCTAAGGGCGTCCAAATATCCCTTTGCCAATTCCACAAGAAGAGACTTAGCGAAAGGCTTCTTGAAGGGAAAGATGTAATTCTGTGAGATGAATTAACAGAACACAGAGTAGTTTCTCAGAATGCTTCTTTCCAGTTTTGAACGGAAGATATTTCCTTTTTCACCATAGCCCTCTATGGGCGTCCAAATACCCCTTTGCGAATTCCACAAGAACAGCCTTAGCGTAAGGCTTCTTGAAGGGAAAGATGTACCTCTGTGAGATGAATTAACAGAACACAGAGCAGTTTCTCAGAAAGCTTCTTTCCAGTTTTGAACGGAAGATGTTTCCTTTTTCACCATAGCCTCCTATGGGCTTCCAAATATCCCTTGGCGAATTCCACAAGAACAGCCTTAGCGAAACGCTTTTGATGGGGAAGATGTAACTCTGTGAGATGAATTAACAGAACACAGAGCAGTTTCTCAGAAAGCTTCTTTCCAGTTTTGAACGGAAGATATTTCCTTTTTCACCATAGCCCTCTATGGGCTTCCAAATATCCCTTTGCCAATTCCACAAGAACAGCCTTAGCGAAAGGCTTCTTGAAGGGAAAGATGTAACTCTGTGAGATGAATTAACAGAACACAGAGCAGTTTCTCAGAAAGCTTCTTTCCAATTTTGAACGGAAGATACTTCCTTTTTCACCATAGCCCTCTATGGGCTTCCAAATATCCCTTTGCCAATTCCACAAGAACAGCCTTAGCGAAAGGCTTCTTGAAGTTAAAGATGTAACTCTGTGAGATGAATTAGCAGAACACAGAGCAGTTTCTCAGAAAGCTTCTTTCCAGTTTTGAACGGAAGATATTTCCTTTTTCACCATAGCCCTCTATGGGCTTCCAAATATCCCTTTGCCAATTCCACAAGAACAGCCTTAGCGAAAGGCTTCTTGAAGGGAAAGATGTAACACTGTGAGATGAATTAACAGAACACAGAGCAGTTTCTCAGAAAGCTTCTTTCCAGTTTTGAACGGAAGATATTTCCTTTTTCACCATAGCCCTCTATGGGCTTCCAAATATCCCTTTGCCAATTCCACAAGAACAGCCTTAGCGAAAGACTTCTTGAAGGGAAAGATGTAACTCGTTGAGATGCATTAACAGAACACAGAGCAGTTTCTCAGAAAGCTTCTTTCCAGTTTTGAACGGAAGATATTTCCTTTTTCACCATAGCCCTCTATGGGCTTCCAAATATCCCTTTGCCAATTCCACAAGAACAGCCTTAGCGAAAGGCTTCTTGAAGGAAGAGATGTAACTCTGTGAGATGAATTAACAGAACACAGAGCAGTTTCTCAGAAAGCTTCTTTCCAGTTTTGAACGGAAGATATTTCCTTTTTCACCTTAGCCCTCTATGGGCTTCCAAATATCCCTTTGCCAATTCCACAAGAACAGCCTTAGCGAAAGGCTTCTTGAAGGGAAAGATGTAACTCTGTGAGATGAATTAACAGAACACAGAGCAGTTTCTCAGAAAGCTTCTTTCCAGTTTTGAACGGAAGATACTTCCTTTTTCAGCATAGCCCTCTATGGGCTTCCAAATATCCCTTTGCCAATTCCACAAGAACAGCCTTAGCGAAACGATTTTGATGGGGAAGATGTAACTCTGTGAGATGAATTAACAGAACACAGAGCAGTTTCTCAGAAAGCTTCTTTCCAGTTTTGAACGGAAGATATTTCCTTTTTCACCATAGCCCTCCATGGGCTTCCAAATATCCCTTTGCCAGTTCCACAAGAACAGCCTTAGCGAAAGGCTTCTTGAAGGGAAAGATGTAACTCTGTGAGATGAATTAACAGAACACAGAGCAGTTTCTCAGAAAGCTTCTATCCAGTTTTGAACGGAAGATATTTCCTTTTTCACCATAGCCCTCTATGGGCTTCCAAATATCATTTTTCCAATTCCACAAGAACAGCCTTAGCGAAAGGCTTCTTGAAGGGAAAGATGTAACTCTGTGAGATGAATTAACAGAACACAGAGCAGTCTCTCAGAAAGCTTCTTTCCAGTGTAGAAGGGAAGATATTTCCTTTTTCACCATAACCCTCTATGGGCTTCCCAATACCTCTTTGCAAATTCCACAAGAACAGTCCTAGCAAAAGGCTTCTTGAAGAGAAAGATGTAACTCTGTAAGATGAATTAACAGAAAACAGAGCAGTTTCTCAGAAAGCTTCTTTCCAGTTTTGAAAGGAAGATATTTCCTTTTTCACTGTAGCCCTCTATGGGCTTCCAAATATCCCTTTGCGAATTCCACAAGAACAGTCCTAGCAAAAGGCTTCTTGAAGGGAAAGATGTAACTCTGTGGGATGTATTAACAGAACACAGAACAGTCTCTCAGAAAGCTTCTTTCCAGTTTTGAACGGAAGATATATCCTTTTTCACCATAGCCCTCTACGGGCTTCCAAATATCCCTTTGCGAATTCCACAAGAACAGACTTAGCGAAAGGATTCTTGAAGGGAAAGATGTAGCTCTGCGAGATGAATTAACAGAACACAGAGCAGTTTCTCAGAAAGCTTCTTTCCAGTTTTGAAAGGAAGATATTTCCTTTTTCACCATAGCCCTCTATGGGCTTCCAAATATCACTTTGCCAATTCCTCAAGAAGAGCCTTACCGAACGGCTTCTTGAAGGGAAAGATGTAACTCTGTGAGATGATTTAACAGAACACAGAGCAGCTTCTCAGAAAGCTTCTTTCCAGTTTTGAACTTAAGATATTTCCTTTTTCACCATAGCCCCCTATGGGCTTCCAAATATCCCTTTGCCAATTCCACAAGAACAGCCTTAGCGAAACGCTTCTTGAAGGGGAAGATGTAATTCAGTGAGATGATTTTACAGAAAACAGAGCAGTTTCTCAGAAAGCTTCTTTCCAGTTTTGAACGGAAGATATTTCCTTTATCACCATAGCCCTCTATGGGCTTCCAAATATCCCTTTGCCAATTCCACTAGAACAGCCTTAGCGAAAGGCTTCTTGAAGGGAAAGATGTAACTCTGTGAGATGAATTAACAGAACACAGAGCAGTCTCTCAGAAAGCTTCTTTCCAGTGTTGAACGGAAGATATTTCCTTTTTCACCGTAGGCCTCTATGGGCGTCCAAATATCCCTTTGCCAATTCCACAAGAAGAGACTTAGCGAAAGGCTTCTTGAAGGGAAAGATGTAATTCTGTGAGATGAATTAACAGAACACAGAGTAGTTTCTCAGAATGCTTCTTTCCAGTTTTGAACGGAAGATATTTCCTTTTTCACCAAAGCCCTCTATGGGCGTCCCAATATCCCTTTGCGAATTCCACAAGAACAGCCTTAGCGAAAGGCTTCTTGAAGGGAAAGATGTATCTCTGTGAGATGAATTAACAGAACACAGAGCAGTTTCTCAGAAAGCTTCTTTCCAGTTTTGAACGGAAGATATGTCCTTTTTCACCATAGCCCTCTAAGGGCTTCCAAATATCCCTTTGCGGATTCCACAAGAACAGCCTTAGCGAAAGGATTCTTGAAGGGAAAGATGTAACTGTGTGAGATGAATTAACAGAACTCAGAGCAGTCTCTCAGAAAGCTTCTTTCCAGTTTGCAACGGAAGATATTTCCTTTTTCACCATAGCCCTCTAAGGGCTTCCAAATATCCCTTTGCCAATTCCACAAGAAGAGCCTTAGCGAAAGGCTTCTTGAAGGGAAAGATGTAACTCTGTGAGATGAATTAACAGAACACAGAGCAGCTTCTCATAAAGCTTCTTTCCAGTTTTGAACGGAAGATATTTCCTTTTTCACCATAGCCCTCATTGGGCTTCCAAATATCACTTTGCCAATTCCAAAAGAACAGTCTTAGCGAAAGGCTTCTTGAAGGGAAAGATGTAACTCTGTGAGATGAATTAGCAGAACACAGAGCAGTTTCTCAGAAAGCTTCTTTCCAGTTTTGAACGGAAGATATTTCCTTTTTCACCATAACCCTCTATGGGCTTCCAAATACCTCTTTGCAAATTCCACAAGAACAGTCCTAGCAAAAGGCTTCTTGAAGAGAAAGATGTAACTCTGTAAGATGAATTAACAGAACACAGAGCAGTTTCTCAGAAAGCTTCTTTCCAGTTTTGAAAGGAAGATATTTCCTTTTTCACTGTAGCCCTCTATGGGCTTCCAAATATCCCTTTGCGAATTCCACAAGAACACTCCTAGCAAAAGGCTTCTTGAAGGGAAAGATGTAACTCTGTGGGATGAATTAACAGAACACAGAGCAGTTTCTCAGAAAGCTTCTTTGCAGTTTTGAACGTAAGATATTTACTTTTTCACCGGAGCACACTATGGGCTTCCAAATATCACTTTGCGAATTCCACAAGAACAGCCTTAGCGAAAGGATTCTTAAAGTGGAAGATGTAACTCTGTGAGATGAATTAACAGAACACAGAGCTGTTTCTCAGAAAGCTTCTTTCCAGTTTTGAACGGAAGATATTTCCTTTTTCACCATAGCCCTCTATGGGCGTCCAAATACCCCTTTGCGAATTCCACAAGAACAGCCTTAGCGTAAGGCTTCTTGAAGGGAAAGATGTACCTCTGTGAGATGAATTAACAGAACACAGAGCAGTTTCTCAGAAAGCTTCTTTCCAGTTTTGAACGGAAGATGTTTCCTTTTTCACCATAGCCTCCTATGGGCTTCCAAATATCCCTTTGCCAATTCCAGAAGAACAGCCTTAGCGAAACGCTTTTGATGGGGAAGATGTAACTCTGTGAGATGAATTAACAGAACACAGAGCAGTTTCTCAGAAAGCTTCTTTCCAGTTTTGAACGGAAGATATTTCCTTTTTCACCATAGCCCTCCATGGGCTTCCAAATATCCCTTTGCCAGTTCCACAAGAACAGCCTTAGCGAAAGGCTTCTTGAAGGGAAAGATGTAACTCTGTGAGATGAATTAACAGAACACAGAGCAGTTTCTCAGAAAGCTTCTATCCATTTTTGAACGGAAGATATTTCCTTTTTCACCATAGCCCTCTATGGGCTTCCAAATATCATTTTTCCAATTCCACAAGAACAGCCTTAGCGAAAGGCTTCTTGAAGGGAAAGATGTAACTCTGTGAGATGAATTAACAGAACACAGAGCAGTCTCTCAGAAAGCTTCTTTCCAGTGTTGAACGGAAGATATTTCCTTTTTCACCATAACCCTCTATGGTCTTCCCAATACCTCTTTGCAAATTCCACAAGAACAGTCCTAGCAAAAGGCTTCTTGAAGAGAAAGATGTAACTCTGTAAGATGAATTAACAGAACACAGAGCAGTTTCTCAGAAAGCTTCTTTCCAGTTTTGAAAGGAAGATATTTCCTTTTTCACTGTAGCCCTCTATGGGCTTCCAAATATCCCTTTGCGAATTCCACAAGAACAGTCCTAGCAAAAGGCTTCTTGAAGGGAAAGATGTAACTCTGTGGGATGTATTAACAGAACACAGAACAGTCTCTCAGAAAGCTTCTTTCCACTTTTGAACGGAAGATATATCCTTTTTCACCATAGCCCTCTACGGGCTTCCAAATATCCCTTTGCGAATTCCACAAGAACAGACTTAGCGAAAGGATTCTTGAAGGGAAAGATGTAGCTCTGCGAGATGAATTAACAGAACACAGAGCAGTTTCTCAGAAAGCTTCTTTCCAGTTTTGAAAGGAAGATATTTCCTTTTTCACTGTAGCCCTCTATGGGCTTCCAAATATCACTTTGCCAATTCCTCAAGAACAGCCTTACCGAACGGCTTCCTGAAGGGAAAGATGTAACTCTGTGAGATGATTTAACAGAACACTGAGCAGCTTCTCAGAAAGCTTCTTTCCACTTTTGAACTTAAGATATTTTCTTTTTCACCATAGCCCCCTATGGGCTTCCAAATATCCCTTTGCCAATTCCACAAGAACAGCCTTAGCGAAACGCTTCTTGAAGGGGAAGATGTAATTCAGTGAGATGATTTTACAGAACACAGAGCAGTTTCTCAGAAAGCTTCTTTCCAGTTTTGAACGGAAGATATTTCCTTTATCACCATAGCCCTCTATGGGCTTCCAAATATCACTTTGCCAATTCCAAAAGAACAGTCTTAGCGAAAGGCTTCTTGAAGGGAAAGATGTAACTCTGTGACATGAATTAACAGAACACAGAGCAGTCTCTCAGAAAGCTTCTTTCCAGTTTTGAACGGAAGATATTTCCTTTTTCAGCTTAGCCCTCTATGGGCTTCCAAATATCCCTTTGCCAATTCCACAAGAACAGACTTAGCGAAAGGCTTCCTGAAGGGAAAGATGTAACTCTCTGAGATAAATTAACAGAACACAGAGCAGTTTCTCAGAAAACTTCTTTCCAGTTTTGAAAGGAAGATATTTCCTTTTTCACCATAGCCCTCTATGGGCTTCCAAATATCACTTTGCCAATTCCACAAGAACAGCCTTAGCGAAAGTCTTCTCGAAGGGAAAGATGTAACTCTGTGAGATGAATTAAAAGAACACAGAGCAGTTTCTCAGAAAGCTTCTTTCCAGTTTTGAAAGGAAGATATTTCCTTTTTCACCATGGCCCTCTATTCGATTCCAAATATCACTTTGCCAACTCCACAAGAACAGCCTTAGCGAAAGGCTAATTGAAGGGAAAGATGTAACTCTGTGAGATGAATTAACAGAACACAGAGCAGTTTCTCAGAAAGCTTCTTTCCAGTTTTGAACGGAAGATATTTCCTTTTTTCACCATAGCCCTCTATGGGCTTCCAAATATCCCTTTGCCAATTCTACAAGAACAGACTTAGCGAAAGGCTTCCTGAAGGAAAGATGTAACTCTCTGAGATAAATTAACAGAACACAGAGCAGTTTCTCAGAAAGCTTCTTTCCAGTTTTGAAAGGAAGATATTTCCTTTTTCACCATTGCCCTCTATGGGCTTCCAAATATCCCTTTGCCAATTCCACAAGAACAGCCTTAGCGAAAGGCTACCTGAAGGAAAGATGTAACTCTCTGAGATAAATTAACAGAACACAGAGCAGTTTCTCAGAAAGCTTCTTTCCACTTTTGAACGGAAGATATATCCTTTTTTCGCCATAGCCCTCTATGGGCTTCCAAATATCACTTTTCCAATTCCACAAGAACAGCCTTAGCGAAAGGCTTCTTGAAGGGAAAGATGTAACTCTGTGAGTTGAATTAACAGAACACAGAGCAGTTTCTCAGGAAGCTTCTTTGCAGTTTTGAACGGAAGATATTTCCTTTTTCACCATAGCCCTCTATGGGCTTCCAAATATCACTTTGCCAATTCCAAAAGAACAGTCTTAGCGAAAGACTTCTTGAAGGGAAAGATGTATCTCTGTGAGATGAATTAACAGAACACAGAGCAGTTTCTCAGAAAGCTTCTTTCCAGTTTTGAACGGAAAATATTTCCTTTTTCACCATAGCCCTCTATGGGCTTCCAAATATCCCTTTGCGAATTCCACAAGAACAGACTTAGCGAAAGGCTTCCTGAAGGGAAAGATGTAATTCTGTGAGATAAATTAACAGAACACCGAGCAGTTTCTCAGAAAGCTTCTTTCCAGTTTTGAAAGGAAGACATTTCCTTTTTCAGCAAAGCACTCTATGGGCTTCCAAATATCACTTTGCCAATTCCACAAGAACAACCTTAGCGAAAGGCTTCTTGAAGGGAAAGATGTAACTCTGTGAGATGAATTAACAGTACACAGAGCAGTTTCTCAGAAAGCTTCTTTCCAGTTTTGAACGGAAGATATTTCCTTTTTCACCATAACCCTCTATGGGCTTCCAAATACCTCTTTGCAAATTCCACAAGAACAGTCCTAGCACAAGGCTTCTTGAAGAGAAAGATGTAACTCTGTACGATGAATTAACAGAACACAGAGCAGTTTCTAAGAAAGCTTCTTTCCAGTTTTGAAAGGAAGATATTTCCTTTTTCAACGTAGCCCTCTATGGGCTTCCAAATATCCCTTTGCGAATTCCACAAGAACAGTCCTAGCAAAACGCTTATTGAAGGGAAAGATGTAACTCTGTGAGATGCATTAACAGAACACAGAACAGTCTCTCAGAAAGCTTCTTTCCAGTTTTGAACGGAAGATATATCATTTTGCACCATAGCCCTCTACGGGCTTCCAAATATCCCTTTGCGAATTCCACAAGTACAGCCTTAGCGAAAGGATTCTTGAACGGAAAGATGTAACTCTGTGAGATGAATTAACAGAACACAGAGCAGTCTCTCAGAAAGCTTCTTTCCAGTTTTGAACGGAAGATATATCCTTTTGCACCATAGCCCTCTACGGGCTTCCAAATATCTCTTTGCGAATTCCACAAGTACAGCCTTAGCGAAAGGATTCTTGAACGGAAAGATGTAACTCTGTGAGATGAATTAACAGAACACAGAGCAGTCTCTCAGAAAGCTTCTTTTCAGTTTTGAACAAAAGATATTTCGTTTTTCACCATAGCCCTCTAAGGGCTTCCAAATATCCCTTTGCCAATTCCACAAGAAGAGCCTTTGCGAAAGGCTTCTTGAAGGGATACATGTAACTCTGTGAGATGAATTAAAAGAACACAGAGCAGTTTCTCAGAGAGCTTCTTTCCAGTTTTGAATGGAAGATATTTCATTTTTCTCCATAGCCCTCTAAGGTCTTCCAAATATCCCTTTGCCAATTCCACAAGAACAGCCTTAGCGAAAGGCTTCTTGAAGGGAAAGATGTAACTCTGTGAGATGAATTAACAGAACACAGAGCAGTTTCTCAGAAAGCTTCTTTCCAATTTTGAACGGAAGATATTTCCTTTTTCAACCTAGCCCTCTATGGGCTTCCAAATATCCCTTTGCCAGTTCCAGAAGAACAGCCTTAGCGAAACGCTTCTTCATGGGGAAGATGTAACTCTGTGAGATGATTTAACAGAACACAGAACAGTTTCTCAGAAAGCTTCTTTCCAGTTTTGAACGGAAGATACTTCCTTTTTCAGCATAGCCCTCTATGGGCTTCCAAATATCCCTTTGCCAATTCCACAAGAACAGCCTTAGCGAAACGATTTTGATGGGGAAGATGTAACTCTGTGAGATGAATTAACAGAACACAGAGCAGTTTCTCAGAAAGCTTCTTTCCAGTTTTGAACGGAAGATATTTCCTTTTTCACCATAGCCCTCCATGGGCTTCCAAATATCCCTTTGCCAGTTCCACAAGAACAGCCTTAGCGAAAGGCTTCTTGAAGGGAAAGATGTAACTCTGTGAGATGAATTAACAGAACACAGAGCAGTTTCTCAGAAAGCTTCTATCCAGTTTTGAACGGAAGATATTTCCTTTTTCACCATAGCCCTCTATGGGCTTCCAAATATCATTTTTCCAATTCCACAAGAACAGCCTTAGCGAAAGGCTTCTTGAAGGGAAAGATGTAACTCTGTGAGATGAATTAACAGAACACAGAGCAGTCTCTCAGAAAGCTTCTTTCCAGTGTAGAAGGGAAGATATTTCCTTTTTCACCATAACCCTCTATGGGCTTCCCAATACCTCTTTGCAAATTCCACAAGAACAGTCCTAGCAAAAGGCTTCTTGAAGAGAAAGATGTAACTCTGTAAGATGAATTAACAGAAAACAGAGCAGTTTCTCAGAAAGCTTCTTTCCAGTTTTGAAAGGAAGATATTTCCTTTTTCACTGTAGCCCTCTATGGGCTTCCAAATATCCCTTTGCGAATTCCACAAGAACAGTCCTAGCAAAAGGCTTCTTGAAGGGAAAGATGTAACTCTGTGGGATGTATTAACAGAACACAGAACAGTCTCTCAGAAAGCTTCTTTCCAGTTTTGAACGGAAGATATATCCTTTTTCACCATAGCCCTCTACGGGCTTCCAAATATCCCTTTGCGAATTCCACAAGAACAGACTTAGCGAAAGGATTCTTGAAGGGAAAGATGTAGCTCTGCGAGATGAATTAACAGAACACAGAGCAGTTTCTCAGAAAGCTTCTTTCCAGTTTTGAAAGGAAGATATTTCCTTTTTCACCATAGCCCTCTATGGGCTTCCAAATATCACTTTGCCAATTCCTCAAGAAGAGCCTTACCGAACGGCTTCTTGAAGGGAAAGATGTAACTCTGTGAGATGATTTAACAGAACACAGAGCAGCTTCTCAGAAAGCTTCTTTCCAGTTTTGAACTTAAGATATTTCCTTTTTCACCATAGCCCCCTATGGGCTTCCAAATATCCCTTTGCCAATTCCACAAGAACAGCCTTAGCGAAACGCTTCTTGAAGGGGAAGATGTAATTCAGTGAGATGATTTTACAGAAAACAGAGCAGTTTCTCAGAAAGCTTCTTTCCAGTTTTGAACGGAAGATATTTCCTTTATCACCATAGCCCTCTATGGGCTTCCAAATATCCCTTTGCCAATTCCACTAGAACAGCCTTAGCGAAAGGCTTCTTGAAGGGAAAGATGTAACTCTGTGAGATGAATTAACAGAACACAGAGCAGTCTCTCAGAAAGCTTCTTTCCAGTGTTGAACGGAAGATATTTCCTTTTTCACCGTAGGCCTCTATGGGCGTCCAAATATCCCTTTGCCAATTCCACAAGAAGAGACTTAGCGAAAGGCTTCTTGAAGGGAAAGATGTAATTCTGTGAGATGAATTAACAGAACACAGAGTAGTTTCTCAGAATGCTTCTTTCCAGTTTTGAACGGAAGATATTTCCTTTTTCACCAAAGCCCTCTATGGGCGTCCCAATATCCCTTTGCGAATTCCACAAGAACAGCCTTAGCGAAAGGCTTCTTGAAGGGAAAGATGTATCTCTGTGAGATGAATTAACAGAACACAGAGCAGTTTCTCAGAAAGCTTCTTTCCAGTTTTGAACGGAAGATATGTCCTTTTTCACCATAGCCCTCTAAGGGCTTCCAAATATCCCTTTGCGGATTCCACAAGAACAGCCTTAGCGAAAGGATTCTTGAAGGGAAAGATGTAACTGTGTGAGATGAATTAACAGAACTCAGAGCAGTCTCTCAGAAAGCTTCTTTCCAGTTTGCAACGGAAGATATTTCCTTTTTCACCATAGCCCTCTAAGGGCTTCCAAATATCCCTTTGCCAATTCCACAAGAAGAGCCTTAGCGAAAGGCTTCTTGAAGGGAAAGATGTAACTCTGTGAGATGAATTAACAGAACACAGAGCAGCTTCTCATAAAGCTTCTTTCCAGTTTTGAACGGAAGATATTTCCTTTTTCACCATAGCCCTCATTGGGCTTCCAAATATCACTTTGCCAATTCCAAAAGAACAGTCTTAGCGAAAGGCTTCTTGAAGGGAAAGATGTAACTCTGTGAGATGAATTAGCAGAACACAGAGCAGTTTCTCAGAAAGCTTCTTTCCAGTTTTGAACGGAAGATATTTCCTTTTTCACCATAACCCTCTATGGGCTTCCAAATACCTCTTTGCAAATTCCACAAGAACAGTCCTAGCAAAAGGCTTCTTGAAGAGAAAGATGTAACTCTGTAAGATGAATTAACAGAACACAGAGCAGTTTCTCAGAAAGCTTCTTTCCAGTTTTGAAAGGAAGATATTTCCTTTTTCACTGTAGCCCTCTATGGGCTTCCAAATATCCCTTTGCGAATTCCACAAGAACAGTCCTAGCAAAAGGCTTCTTGAAGGGAAAGATGTAACTCTGTGGGATGAATTAACAGAACACAGAGCAGTTTCTCAGAAAGCTTCTTTGCAGTTTTGAACGTAAGATATTTACTTTTTCACCGGAGCACTCTATGGGCTTCCAAATATCACTTTGCGAATTCCACAAGAACAGCCTTAGCGAAAGGATTCTTAAAGTGGAAGATGTAACTCTGTGAGATGAATTAACAGAACACAGAGCTGTTTCTCAGAAAGCTTCTTTCCAGTTTTGAACGGAAGATATTTCCTTTTTCACCATAGCCCTCTATGGGCGTCCAAATACCCCTTTGCGAATTCCACAAGAACAGCCTTAGCGTAAGGCTTCTTGAAGGGAAAGATGTACCTCTGTGAGATGAATTAACAGAACACAGAGCAGTTTCTCAGAAAGCTTCTTTCCAGTTTTGAACGGAAGATGTTTCCTTTTTCACCATAGCCTCCTATGGGCTTCCAAATATCCCTTTGCCAATTCCAGAAGAACAGCCTTAGCGAAACGCTTTTGATGGGGAAGATGTAACTCTGTGAGATGAATTAACAGAACACAGAGCAGTTTCTCAGAAAGCTTCTTTCCAGTTTTGAACGGAAGATATTTCCTTTTTCACCATAGCCCTCCATGGGCTTCCAAATATCCCTTTGCCAGTTCCACAAGAACAGCCTTAGCGAAAGGCTTCTTGAAGGGAAAGATGTAACTCTGTGAGATGAATTAACAGAACACAGAGCAGTTTCTCAGAAAGCTTCTATCCATTTTTGAACGGAAGATATTTCCTTTTTCAATATAGCCCTCTATGGGCTTCCAAATATCATTTTTCCAATTCCACAAGAACAGCCTTAGCGAAAGGCTTCTTGAAGGGAAAGATGTAACTCTGTGAGATGAATTAACAGAACACAGAGCAGTCTCTCAGAAAGCTTCTTTCCAGTGTTGAACGGAAGATATTTCCTTTTTCACCATAACCCTCTATGGTCTTCCCAATACCTCTTTGCAAATTCCACAAGAACAGTCCTAGCAAAAGGCTTCTTGAAGAGAAAGATGTAACTCTGTAAGATGAATTAACAGAACACAGAGCAGTTTCTCAGAAAGCTTCTTTCCAGTTTTGAAAGGAAGATATTTCCTTTTTCACTGTAGCCCTCTATGGGCTTCCAAATATCCCTTTGCGAATTCCACAAGAACAGTCCTAGCAAAAGGCTTCTTGAAGGGAAAGATGTAACTCTGTGGGATGTATTAACAGAACACAGAACAGTCTCTCAGAAAGCTTCTTTCCACTTTTGAACGGAAGATATATCCTTTTTCACCATAGCCCTCTACGGGCTTCCAAATATCCCTTTGCGAATTCCACAAGAACAGACTTAGCGAAAGGATTCTTGAAGGGAAAGATGTAGCTCTGCGAGATGAATTAACAGAACACAGAGCAGTTTCTCAGAAAGCTTCTTTCCAGTTTTGAAAGGAAGATATTTCCTTTTTCACTGTAGCCCTCTATGGGCTTCCAAATATCACTTTGCCAATTCCTCAAGAACAGCCTTACCGAACGGCTTCCTGAAGGGAAAGATGTAACTCTGTGAGATGATTTAACAGAACACTGAGCAGCTTCTCAGAAAGCTTCTTTCCACTTTTGAACTTAAGATATTTTCTTTTTCACCATAGCCCCCTATGGGCTTCCAAATATCCCTTTGCCAATTCCACAAGAACAGCCTTAGCGAAACGCTTCTTGAAGGGGAAGATGTAATTCAGTGAGATGATTTTACAGAACACAGAGCAGTTTCTCAGAAAGCTTCTTTCCAGTTTTGAACGGAAGATATTTCCTTTATCACCATAGCCCTCTATGGGCTTCCAAATATCACTTTGCCAATTCCAAAAGAACAGTCTTAGCGAAAGGCTTCTTGAAGGGAAAGATGTAACTCTGTGACATGAATTAACAGAACACAGAGCAGTCTCTCAGAAAGCTTCTTTCCAGTTTTGAACGGAAGATATTTCCTTTTTCAGCTTAGCCCTCTATGGGCTTCCAAATATCCCTTTGCCAATTCCACAAGAACAGACTTAGCGAAAGGCTTCCTGAAGGGAAAGATGTAACTCTCTGAGATAAATTAACAGAACACAGAGCAGTTTCTCAGAAAACTTCTTTCCAGTTTTGAAAGGAAGATATTTCCTTTTTCACCATAGCCCTCTATGGGCTTCCAAATATCACTTTGCCAATTCCACAAGAACAGCCTTAGCGAAAGTCTTCTCGAAGGGAAAGATGTAACTCTGTGAGATGAATTAAAAGAACACAGAGCAGTTTCTCAGAAAGCTTCTTTCCAGTTTTGAAAGGAAGATATTTCCTTTTTCACCATGGCCCTCTATTCGATTCCAAATATCACTTTGCCAACTCCACAAGAACAGCCTTAGCGAAAGGCTAATTGAAGGGAAAGATGTAACTCTGTGAGATGAATTAACAGAACACAGAGCAGTTTCTCAGAAAGCTTCTTTCCAGTTTTGAACGGAAGATATTTCCTTTTTTCACCATAGCCCTCTATGGGCTTCCAAATATCCCTTTGCCAATTCTACAAGAACAGACTTAGCGAAAGGCTTCCTGAAGGAAAGATGTAACTCTCTGAGATAAATTAACAGAACACAGAGCAGTTTCTCAGAAAGCTTCTTTCCAGTTTTGAAAGGAAGATATTTCCTTTTTCACCATTGCCCTCTATGGGCTTCCAAATATCCCTTTGCCAATTCCACAAGAACAGCCTTAGCGAAAGGCTACCTGAAGGAAAGATGTAACTCTCTGAGATAAATTAACAGAACACAGAGCAGTTTCTCAGAAAGCTTCTTTCCACTTTTGAACGGAAGATATATCCTTTTTTCGCCATAGCCCTCTATGGGCTTCCAAATATCACTTTTCCAATTCCACAAGAACAGCCTTAGCGAAAGGCTTCTTGAAGGGAAAGATGTAACTCTGTGAGTTGAATTAACAGAACACAGAGCAGTTTCTCAGGAAGCTTCTTTGCAGTTTTGAACGGAAGATATTTCCTTTTTCACCATAGCCCTCTATGGGCTTCCAAATATCACTTTGCCAATTCCAAAAGAACAGTCTTAGCGAAAGACTTCTTGAAGGGAAAGATGTATCTCTGTGAGATGCATTAACAGAACACAGAACAGTCTCTCAGAAAGCTTCTTTCCAGTTTTGAACGGAAGATATATCATTTTGCACCATAGCCCTCTACGGGCTTCCAAATATCCCTTTGCGAATTCCACAAGTACAGCCTTAGCGAAAGGATTCTTGAACGGAAAGATGTAACTCTGTGAGATGAATTAACAGAACACAGAGCAGTCTCTCAGAAAGCTTCTTTCCAGTTTTGAACGGAAGATATATCCTTTTGCACCATAGCCCTCTACGGGCTTCCAAATATCTCTTTGCGAATTCCACAAGTACAGCCTTAGCGAAAGGATTCTTGAACGGAAAGATGTAACTCTGTGAGATGAATTAACAGAACACAGAGCAGTCTCTCAGAAAGCTTCTTTTCAGTTTTGAACAAAAGATATTTCGTTTTTCACCATAGCCCTCTAAGGGCTTCCAAATATCCCTTTGCCAATTCCACAAGAAGAGCCTTTGCGAAAGGCTTCTTGAAGGGATACATGTAACTCTGTGAGATGAATTAAAAGAACACAGAGCAGTTTCTCAGAGAGCTTCTTTCCAGTTTTGAATGGAAGATATTTCATTTTTCTCCATAGCCCTCTAAGGTCTTCCAAATATCCCTTTGCCAATTCCACAAGAACAGCCTTAGCGAAAGGCTTCTTGAAGGGAAAGATGTAACTCTGTGAGATGAATTAACAGAACACAGAGCAGTTTCTCAGAAAGCTTCTTTCCAATTTTGAACGGAAGATATTTCCTTTTTCAACCTAGCCCTCTATGGGCTTCCAAATATCCCTTTGCCAGTTCCAGAAGAACAGCCTTAGCGAAACGCTTCTTCATGGGGAAGATGTAACTCTGTGAGATGATTTAACAGAACACAGAACAGTTTCTCAGAAAGCTTCTTTCCAGTTTTGAACGGAAGATACTTCCTTTTTCAGCATAGCCCTCTATGGGCTTCCAAATATCCCTTTGCCAATTCCACAAGAACAGCCTTAGCGAAACGATTTTGATGGGGAAGATGTAACTCTGTGAGATGAATTAACAGAACACAGAGCAGTTTCTCAGAAAGCTTCTTTCCAGTTTTGAACGGAAGATATTTCCTTTTTCACCATAGCCCTCCATGGGCTTCCAAATATCCCTTTGCCAGTTCCACAAGAACAGCCTTAGCGAAAGGCTTCTTGAAGGGAAAGATGTAACTCTGTGAGATGAATTAACAGAACACAGAGCAGTTTCTCAGAAAGCTTCTATCCAGTTTTGAACGGAAGATATTTCCTTTTTCACCATAGCCCTCTATGGGCTTCCAAATATCATTTTTCCAATTCCACAAGAACAGCCTTAGCGAAAGGCTTCTTGAAGGGAAAGATGTAACTCTGTGAGATGAATTAACAGAACACAGAGCAGTCTCTCAGAAAGCTTCTTTCCAGTGTAGAAGGGAAGATATTTCCTTTTTCACCATAACCCTCTATGGGCTTCCCAATACCTCTTTGCAAATTCCACAAGAACAGTCCTAGCAAAAGGCTTCTTGAAGAGAAAGATGTAACTCTGTAAGATGAATTAACAGAAAACAGAGCAGTTTCTCAGAAAGCTTCTTTCCAGTTTTGAAAGGAAGATATTTCCTTTTTCACTGTAGCCCTCTATGGGCTTCCAAATATCCCTTTGCGAATTCCACAAGAACAGTCCTAGCAAAAGGCTTCTTGAAGGGAAAGATGTAACTCTGTGGGATGTATTAACAGAACACAGAACAGTCTCTCAGAAAGCTTCTTTCCAGTTTTGAACGGAAGATATATCCTTTTTCACCATAGCCCTCTACGGGCTTCCAAATATCCCTTTGCGAATTCCACAAGAACAGACTTAGCGAAAGGATTCTTGAAGGGAAAGATGTAGCTCTGCGAGATGAATTAACAGAACACAGAGCAGTTTCTCAGAAAGCTTCTTTCCAGTTTTGAAAGGAAGATATTTCCTTTTTCACCATAGCCCTCTATGGGCTTCCAAATATCACTTTGCCAATTCCTCAAGAAGAGCCTTACCGAACGGCTTCTTGAAGGGAAAGATGTAACTCTGTGAGATGATTTAACAGAACACAGAGCAGCTTCTCAGAAAGCTTCTTTCCAGTTTTGAACTTAAGATATTTCCTTTTTCACCATAGCCCCCTATGGGCTTCCAAATATCCCTTTGCCAATTCCACAAGAACAGCCTTAGCGAAACGCTTCTTGAAGGGGAAGATGTAATTCAGTGAGATGATTTTACAGAAAACAGAGCAGTTTCTCAGAAAGCTTCTTTCCAGTTTTGAACGGAAGATATTTCCTTTATCACCATAGCCCTCTATGGGCTTCCAAATATCCCTTTGCCAATTCCACTAGAACAGCCTTAGCGAAAGGCTTCTTGAAGGGAAAGATGTAACTCTGTGAGATTAATTAACAGAACACAGAGCAGTCTCTCAGAAAGCTTCTTTCCAGTGTTGAACGGAAGATATTTCCTTTTTCACCGTAGGCCTCTATGGGCGTCCAAATATCCCTTTGCCAATTCCACAAGAAGAGACTTAGCGAAAGGCTTCTTGAAGGGAAAGATGTAATTCTGTGAGATGAATTAACAGAACACAGAGTAGTTTCTCAGAATGCTTCTTTCCAGTTTTGAACGGAAGATATTTCCTTTTTCACCAAAGCCCTCTATGGGCGTCCCAATATCCCTTTGCGAATTCCACAAGAACAGACTTAGCGAAAGTCTTCTCGAAGGGAAAGATGTAACTCTGTGAGATGAATTAAAAGAACACAGAGCAGTTTCTCAGAAAGCTTCTTTCCAGTTTTGAAAGGAAGATATTTCCTTTTTCACCATGGCCCTCTATTCGATTCCAAATATCACTTTGCCAACTCCACAAGAACAGCCTTAGCGAAAGGCTTCCTGAAGGAAAGATGTAACTCTCTGAGATAAATTAACAGAACACAGAGCAGTTTCTCAGAAAGCTTCTTTCCAGTTTTGAAAGGATGATATTTCCGTTTTCACCATTGCCCTCTATGGGCTTCCAAATATCCCTTTGCCAATTCCACTAGAACAGCCTTAGCGAAAGGCTTCTTAAAGGGAAAGATGTAACTCTGTGAGTTGAATTAACAGAACACAGAGCAGTTTCTCAGGAAGCTTCTTTGCAGTTTTGAACGGAAGATATTTCCTTTTTCACCTTAGCCCTCTATGGGCTTCCAAATATCTCTTTGCCAATTCCAAAAGAACAGTCTTAGCGAAAGACTTCTTGAAGGGAAAGATGTATCTCTGTGAGATGAATTAACAGAACACAGAGCAGTTTCTCAGAAAGCTTCTTTCCAGTTTTGAACGGAAAATATTTCCTTTTTCACCATAGCCCTCTATGGGCTTCCAAATATCCCTTTGCGAATTCCACAAGAACAGACTTAGCGAAAGGCTTCCTGAAGGGAAAGCTGTAATTCTGTGAGATAAATTAACAGAACACCGAGCAGTTTCTCAGAAAGCTTCTTTCCAGTTTTGAAAGGAAGACATTTCCTTTTTCAGCAAAGCACTCTATGGGCTTCCTAATATCACTTTGCCAATTCCACAAGAACAACCTTAGCGAAAGGCTTCTTGAAGGGAAAGATGTAACTCTGTGAGATGAATTAACAGAACACAGAGCAGTTTCTCAGAAAGCTTCTTTGCAGTTTTGAACGGAAGATATTTCCTTTTTCACCGGAGCCCTCTATGGGCTTCCAAATATCACTTTGCGAATTCCACAAGAACAGCTTTAGCGAAAGGATTCTTGAAGTGGAAGATGTAACTCTGTGAGATGAATTAACAGAACACAGAGCTGTTTCTCAGAAAGCTTCTTTCCAGTTTTGAACGGAAGATATTTCCTTTTTCAACATAGCCCTCTATGAGCTTCCAAATATCCCTTTTTAAATTCCACAAGAGCAGCCTTAGCGAAAGGCTCCTTGAAGGGAAAGATGTAACTCTGTGAGATGAATTAACAGAACACAGAGCAGTTTCTCAGAAAGCTTCTTTCCACTTCTGAACGGAAGATATATCCTTTTTTCACCGTAGCCCTCTATGGGCTTCCAAATATCACTTTGCCAATTCCACAAGAACAGCCTTAGCGAAAGGCTTCTTGAAGGGAAAGATGTAACTCTGTGAGATGAATTAACAGAACACAGAGCAGTTTCTCAGAAAGCTTCTTTCCAGTTTTGAACGGAAGATATTTCCTTTTTCACCATAGCCCTCATAGGGCTTCCAAATATCACTTTGCCAATTCCAAAAGTACAGTCTTAGCGAAAGGCTTCTTGAAGGGAAAGATGTAACTCTGTGAGATGAATTAACAGATCACAGAGCAGTTTCTCAGAAAGCTTCTTTCCAGTTTTGAACGGAAGATATTTCCTTTTTCACCATAAACCTCTATGGGCTTCCAAATACCTCTTTGCAAATTCCACAAGAACAGTCCTAGCAAAAGGCTTCTTGAAGAGAAAGATGTAACTCTGTAAGATGAATTAACAGAACACAGAGCAGTTTTTCAGAAAGCTTCTTTCCAGTTTTGAAAGGAAGATATTTCCTTTTTCACTGTAGCCCTCTATGGGCTTCCAAATATCCCTTTGCGAATTCCACAAGAACAGTCCTAGCAAAAGGCTTCTTGAAGGGAAAGATGTAACTCTGTGGGATGCATTAACAGAACACAGAACAGTCTCTCAGAAAGCTTCTTTCCAGTTTTGAACGGAAGATATATCCTTTTTCACCATAGCCCTCTACGGGCTTCCAAATATCCCTTTGCGAATTCCACAAGAACAGACTTAGCGAAAGGATTCTTGAAGGGAAAGATGTAGCTCTGCGAGATGAATTAACAGAACACAGAGCAGTTTCTCAGAAAGCTTCTTTCCAGTTTTGAAAAGAAGATATTTCCTTTTTCACCATAGCCCTCTATGGGCTTCCAAATATCACTTTGCCAATTCCTCAAGAAGAGCCTTACCGAACGGCTTCTTGAAGGGAAAGATGTAACTCTGTGAGATGATTTAACAGAACACAGAGCAGCTTCTCAGAAAGCTTCTTTCCAGTTTTGAACTTAAGATATTTCCTTTTTCACCATAGCCCCCTATGGGCTTCCAAATATCCCTTTGCCAATTCCACAAGAACAGCCTTAGCGAAACGCTTCTTGAAGGGGAAGATGTAATTCAGTGAGATGATTTTACAGAACACAGAGCAGTTTCTCAGAAAGCTTCTTTCCAGTTTTGAACGGAAGATATTTCCTTTATCAACATAGCCCTCTATGGGCTTCCAAATATCACTTTGCCAATTCCAAAAGAACAGTCTTAGCGAAAGGCTTCTTGAAGGGAAAGATGTAACTCTGTGACATGAATTAACAGAATACAGAGCAGTCTCTCAGAAAGCTTCTTTCCAGTTTTGAACGGAAGATATTTCCTTTTTCAGCTTAGCCCTCTATGGGCTTCCAAATATCCCTTTGCCAATTCCACAAGAACAGACTTAGCGAAAGGCTTCCTGAAGGGAAAGATGTAACTCTCTGAGATAAATTAACAGAACACAGAGCAGTTTCTCAGAAAACTTCTTTCCAGTTTTGAAAGGAAGATATTTCCTTTTTCACCATAGCCCTCTATGGGCTTCCAAATATCACTTTGCCAATTCCACAAGAACAGCCTTAGCGAAAGTCTTCTCGAAGGGAAAGATGTAACTCTGTGAGATGAATTAAAAGAACACAGAGCAGTTTCTCAGAAAGCTTCTTTCCAGTTTTGAAAGGAAGATATTTCCTTTTTCACCATGGCCCTCTATTCGATTCCAAATATCACTTTGCCAACTCCACAAGAACAGCCTTAGCGAAAGGCTAATTGAAGGGAAAGATGTAACTCTGTGAGATGAATTAACAGAACACAGAGCGGTTTCTCAGAAAGCTTCTTTCGAGTTTTGAACGGAAAACATTTCCTTTTTCACCATAGCCCTCTATGGGTTTGCAAATATCCCTTTGCCAATTCCACAGGAACAGCCTTAACGAAAGGCTTCCTGAAGGGAAAGATGTAACTCTGTGAGATAAATTAACAGAACACAGAGCAGTTTCTCAGAAAGATTCTTTCCAGTTTTGAAAGGAAGACATTTCCTTTTTCAGCAAAGCCCTCTATGGGCTTCCATATATCACTTTGCCAATTCCACAAGAACAACCTTAGCGAAAGGCTTCTTGAAGGGAAAGATGTAACTCTGTGAAATGAATTAACAGTAAACAGAGCAGATTCTTAGACAGCTTCTTTCCAGTTTTGAACGGAAGATATTTCCTTTTTCACCGTAGCCCCCTATGGTCTTCAAAATATCCCTTTGCCAATTCCACAAGAACAGCCTTAGCGAAACACTTCTTGATGGGGAAGATGTAACTCTGTGAGATGATTTAACAGAACACAGAGCAGTTTCACAGAAAGCTTCTTTCCAGTTTTGAACGGAAGATATTTCCTTTTTCACCATAGCCCTCTACGGGCTTCCAAATATCCCTTTGCCAATTCCACAAGAACAGCGTTAGCGTAAGGCTTCTTGAAGGGAAAGGTGTAACTCTGTGAGATGAATTAACAGAACACAGAGCAGTTTCTCAGAAAGCTTCTTTCCAGTTTTGAACGGAAGATATTTCCTTTTTCACCCTAGCCCTCTATGGGCTTCCATATATTCCTTTGCCAATTCCACAAGAAGGGCCTTAGCGAAAGGCTTCTTGAAGGGATACATGTAACTCTGTGAAATGAATGAAAAGAACACAGAGCAGTTTCTCAGAAAGCTTCTTTCCAGTTTTGAACGGAAGATATTTCCTTTTTCACCATAGCCCTCTATGGGCTTCCAAATATCCCTTTGCCAATTCAACAAGAACAGCCTTAGCGAAAGGCTTCCTGAAGGGAAAGATGTAACTCTGTGAGATGATTTAACAGAACACAGAGCAGTTTCTCAGAAAGCTTCTTTCCAGTTTTGAACGGAAGATATTTCCTTTTTCACCATAGCCCCCTATGGGCTTCAAAATATCCCGTTGCCAATTCCACAAGAACAGCCTTAGCGAAATGCTTCTTGATGGGGAAGATGTAACTCTGTGAGATGATTTAACAGAACACAGAGGAGTTTCACAGAAAGCTTCTTTCCAGTTTTGAATGGAAGATATTTCCTTTTTCACCATAGCCCTCTAAGGGCTTCCAAATATCCCTTTGCCAATTCCACAAGAACAGCCTTAGCGAAAGGCTTCTTGAAGGGAAAGATGTAACTCTGTGAGATGAATTAACAGAACACAGAGCAGTTTCTCAGAAAGTTTCTTTCCAGTGTAGAACGGAAGATATTTCCTTTTTCACCCTAGCCCTCTATGGGCTTCCAAATATCCCTTTGCCAATTCCACAAGAACAGCCTTAGCGAAAGGATTTTTGAAGGGGAAGATGTAACTCTGTGAGATGAATTAACAGAACACAGAGCAGTTTGTCAGAAAGCTTCTTTCCAGTTTTGAACGGAAGATATTTCCTTTTTCACCATAGCCCTCTACGGGCGTCCAAATATCCCTTTGCCAATTCCACAAGAACAGCGTTAGCGTAAGGCTTCTTGAAGGGAAAGATGTAACTCTGTGAGATGAATTAACAGAACACAGAGCAGTTTCTCAGAAAGCTTCTTTGCAGTTTTGAACGTAAGATATTTCCTTTTTCACCCGAGCCCTCTATGGGCTTCCAAATATCACTTTGCGAATTCCACAAGAACAGCCTTAGCGAAAGGATTCTTGAAGTGGAAGATGTAACTCTGTGAGATGAAATAACAGAACACAGAGCTGTTTCTCAGAAAGCTTCTTTCCAGTTTTGAACGGAAGATATTTCCTTTTTCACCGTAGCCCTCTATGGGCGTCCAAATATCCCTTTGCGAATTCCACAAGAACAGCCTTAGCGTAAGGCTTCTTGAAGGGAAAGATGTAACTCTGTGAGATGAATTAACAGAACACAGAGCAGTTTCTCAGAAAGCTTCTTTCCAGTTTTGAACGGAAGATATTTCCTTTTTCACCATAGCCCTCTAAGGGCTTCCAAATATCCCTTTGCCAATTCCACAAGAAGAGCCTTAGCGAAAGGCTTCTTGAAGGGAAAGATGTAACTCTGTGAGATGAATTAACAGAACACAGAGCAGTTTCTCAGAAAGCTTCTTTCCAGTTTTCAACGGAAGATATTTCCTTTTTCACCATAGCCCTCTAAGGGCTTCCAAATATCCCTTTGCTAATTCCACAAGAACAGCCTTAGCGAAAGGCTTCCTGAAGGGAAAGATGTAACTCTGTGAGATGAATTAACAGAACACAGAGCAGTTTCTCAGAAAGCTTTTTTCCAGTTTTGAAAGGAAGATATTTCCTTTTTCACCATAGACCTCTTGTTGTTCCAAATATCCCTTTGCCAATTCCACAAGAACAGCCTTAGCAAAAGGCTTCCTGAAGGGTAAGATGTAACTCTGTGAGATGAATTAACAGAACACAGAGCAGTTTCTCAGAAAGCTTCTTTCCAGTTTTTAACGGAAGATATTTCCTTTTTCACCATAGCCAGCTGTGGGCTTCCAAATATTCCTTTGCCAATTCCACAAGAACAGCCTTAGAGAAAGGCTTCTTGAAGGGAAAGATGTAACTCTGTGAGATGAATTAACAGAACGCAGAGCAGTCTCTCAGAAAGCTTCTGTCCAGTTATGAACGGAAGATATTTCCTTTTTCAGCATAGCCCTCTATGGGCTTCCAAGTATCCCTTTGCCAATTCCACAACAACAGACTTAGCGAAAGGCTTCCTGAAGGGAAAGATTTAACTCTGTGAGATAAATTAACAGAACACAGAGCAGTTTCTCAGAAAGCTTCTTTGAAGTTTTGAAAGGAAGATATTTCCTTTTTCACCATAGCCCTCTAGGGGCTTCCAAATATCACTTGCCAATTCCACAAGAACAGCCTTAGCGAAAGGCTTCTTGAAGGGAAAGATGTAACTCTGTGACATGAATTAACAGAACACAGAGCAGTTTCTCAGAAAGCTTCTTTCCAGTTTTGAACGGAAGATATTTCCTTTTTTCACCATAGCCCTCTATGGGCTTCCAAATATCACTTTGCCAATTCCACAAGAACAGCCTTAGCGAAAGGCTTCTTGAAGGGAAAGATGTAACCCTGTGAGATGAATTAACAGAACACAGAGCAGTTTCTCAGAAAGCTTCTTTCCAGTTTTGAACGGAAGATATTTCCTTTTTCACCATAGCCCTCATTGGGCTTCCAAATATCACTTTGCCAATTCCAAAAGAACAGTCTTAGCGAAAGGCTTCTTGAAGGGAAAGATGTAACTCTGTGAGATGAATTAACAGAACACAGAGCAGTTTCTCAGAAAGCTTCTTTCCAGTTTTGAACGGAAGATATTTCCTTTTTCACCATAATCCTCTACGGGCTTCCAAATACCTCTTTCCAAATTCCACAAGAACAGACTTAGCGAAAGGCTTCCTGAAGGGAAAGATATAACTCTCTGAGATAAATTAACAGAACACAGAGCAGTTTCTCAGAAAGCTTCTTTCCAGTTTTGAAAGGAAGATATTTCCTTTTTCACCGTAGCCCTCTATGGGCTTCCAAATATCACTTTGCCAATTCCACAAGAACAGCCTTAGTGAAAGGCTTCTTGAAGGGAAAGATGTAACTCTGTGAGATGAATTAAAAGAACCCAGAGCAGTTTCTCAGAATGGTTCTTTCCATTTTTGAACGGAAGATATTTCCTTTTTCACCATAGCCCTCTATGGTCGTCCAAATATCACTTTGCGAATTCCACAAGAACAGCCTTAGCGAAAGGCTTCTTGAAGGAAAGATGTATCTCTGTGAGATGAATTAACAGAACACAGAGCAGTTTCTCAGAAAGCTTCTTTCCAGTTTTGAACGGAAGATATTTCCTTTTTCATCCTAGACCTCTATGGGCTTCCAAATATCCCTTTGCCAATTCCACAAGAACAGCCTTAGCGAAAGACTTCTTGAAGTGAAAGATGTAACTCTGTGAGATGATTTAACAGAACACAGAGCAGTTTCTCAGAAAGTTTCTTTCCAGTTTTGAACGGAAGATATTTCCTTTTTCACCATAGCCCCCTATGGTCTTCAAAATATCCCTTTGCCAATTCCACAAGAACAGCCTTAGCGAAACGCTTCTTGATGGGTAAGATGTAACTCTGTGAGATGATTTAACAGAACACAGAGCACTTTCACAGAAAGCTTATTTCCAGTTTTGAACGGAAGATATTTCCTTTTTCACCATAGCCCTCTATGGGCTTCCAAATATCCCTTTGCCAATTCCACAAGAACAGCCTTAGCGAAAGGCTTCTTGAAGGGAAAGGTGTAACTCTGTGAGATGAATTAACAGAACACAGAGCAGTTTCTCAGAAAGCTTCTTTCCAGTTTTGAACGGAAGATATTTCCTTTTTCACCCTAGCCCTCTATGGGCTTCCATATATCCCTTTGCCAATTCCACAAGAAGAGCCTTAGCGAAAGGTTTCTTGAAGGGATACATGTAACTCTGTGAAATGAATTAAAAGAACACAGAGCAGTTTCTCAGAAAGCTTCTTTCCAGTTTTGAACGGAAGATATTTCCTTTTTCACCATAGCCCTCTATGGGCTTCCAAATATCCCTTTGCCAATTCAACAAGAACAGCCTTAGCGAAAGTCTTCCTGAGGGGAAAGATGTAACTCTGTGAGATGATTTAACAGAACACAGAGCAGTTTCTCAGAAAGCTTCTTTCCAGTTTTGAACGGAAGATATTTCCTTTTTCACCATAGCCCCCTATGGGCTTCAAAATATCCTATTGCCAATTCCACAAGAACAGCCTTAGCGAAATGCTTCTTGATGGGGAAGATGGAACTCTGTGAGATGATTTAACAGAACACAGAAGAGTTTCACAGAAAGCTTCTTTCCAGTTTTGAATGGAAGATATTTCCTTTTTCACCATAGCCCTCATTGGGCTTCCAAATATCCCTTTGCCAATTCCACAAGAACAGCCTTAGCGAAAGGCTTCTTGAAGGGAAAGATGTAACTCTGTGAGATGAATTAACAGAACACAGAGTAGTTTCTCAGAAAGCTTCTTTCCAGTTTTGAACGGAAGATATTTCCTTTTTCACCCTAGCCCTCTATGGACTTCCAAATATCCCTTTGCCAATTCCAGAAGAACAGCCTTAGCGAAACGCTTCTTGATGGGGAAGATGTAACTCTGTGAGATGAATTAACAGAACCCTGAGCAGTTTCTCAGAAAGCTTCTTTCCAGTTTTGAACGGAAGATATTTCCTTTTTCACCATAGCCCTCTATGGGCTTCCAAATATCCCTTTGCGAATTCCACAAGTACAGCCTGAGCGAAAGGATTCTTGAAGGGAAAGATGTAACTCTGTGAGATGAATTAACAGAACACAGAGCAGTCTCTCAGAAAGCTTCTTTCCAGTTTTGAACGGAAGATATTTCCTTTTTCACCATAGCCCTCTAAGGGCTTCCAAATATCCCTTTGCCAATTCCAAAAGAAGACCCTTAGAGAAAGGCTTCTTGAACGGAAAGATGTAACTCTGTGAGATGAATTAACAGAACACAGAGCAGTTTCTCAGAAACCTTCTTTCCAGTTTTGAACGGAAGATATTCCCTTTTTCACCATAGCCCTCTACGGGCTTCCAAATATCCCTTTGCGAATTCCACAAGAACAGCCTTAGCGAAAGGCTTCTTGAAGGAAAAGATGTAACTCTGTGAGATGAATTAACAGAACACGGAGCAGTTTCTCAGAAAGCTTCTTTCCTCTTTTGAACGGAAGATATATCCTTTTTTCTAAAATAGCCCTCTATGGGCTTCCAAATATCACTTTGCCAATTCCACAAGAACAGCCTTAGCGAAAGGCTTCTTGAAGGGAAAGATGTAACTCTGTGAGATGAATTAACAGAACACAGAGCAGTTTCTCAGAAAGCTTCTTTCCAGTTTTGAACGGAAGATATTTCCTTTTTCACCATAGCCCCATATGGGCTTCCAAATATCACCTTGAGAATTCCAAAAGAACAGTCTTAGCGAAAGACTTCTTGAAGGGAAAGATGTAACTCTGTGAGATGAATTAACAGAACACAGAGCAGTTTCTCAGAAAGCTTCTTTCCAGTTTTGAAAGGAAGATATTTCCTTTTTCACCGTAGCCCTCTATGGGCTTCCAAATATCCCTTTGCGAATACCACAGGAACAGTCCTAGCAAAAGGCTTCTTGAAGGGAAAGATGTAACTCTGTGAGATGCATTAACAGAACACAGAACAGTCTCTCAGAAAGCTTCTTTCCAGTTTTGAACGGAAGATATTTCCTTTTTCACCATAGCCCTCTATGGGCTTCCAAATATCCCTTTGCGAATTCCACAAGAACAGCCTTAGCGAAAGGATTCTTGAAGGGAAAGATGTAACTCTGTGAGTTGAATTAACAGAACACAGAGCAGTCTCTCAGAAAGCTTCTTTCCAGTTTTGAACGGAAGATATTTCCTTTTTCACCATAGCCCTCTAAGGGCTTCCAAATATCCCTTTGCCTATTCCAAAAGAAGAGCCTTAGAGAAAGGCTTCTTGAAGGGAAAGATGTAACTCTGTGAGATGAATTAACAGAACACAGAGCAGTTTCTCTGAAAGCTTCTTTCCAGTTTTGAACGGAAAATATTTCCTTTTTCACCATACCCTCTATGGGATTCCAAATATCCCTTTGCCAATTCCACAGGATCAGCCTTAGCGAAAGGCTTCCTGAAGGGAAAGATGTAACTCTGTGAGATGAATTAACAGAACACAGAGCAGTTTCTCAGAAAGATTCTTTCCAGTTTTGAAAGGAAGACATTTCCTTTTTCAGCAAAGCCCTCTATGGGCTTCCAAATATCACTTTGCCAATTCCACAAGAACAACCTTAGCGAAAGGCTTCTTGAAGGGAAAGATGTAACTCTGTGAAATGAATTAACAGAACACAGAGCAGATTGTCGGAAAGCTTCTTTCCAGTTTTGAACGGAAGATATTTCCTTTTTTCACCATAGCTCTCTATGGGCTTCCAAATATCACTTTGCCAATTCCACAAGAACAGCCTTAGCGAAAGGCTTCTTGAAGGGAAAGATGTAACTCTGTGAGATGAATTAACAGAACACAGAGCAGTTTCTCAGAAAGCTTTTTTCCAGTTTTGAAAGGAAGATATTTCCTTTTTCACCATAGCCCTCTAGGGGTTCCAAGTATCACTTTGCCAATTCCACAAGAACAGCCTTAGCGAAAGGCTTCTTGAAGGGAAAGATGTAACTCTGTGAGATGAATTAACAGAACACAGAGCAGTTTCTCAGAAAGCTTCTTTCCAGTTTTTAACGGAAGATATTTCCTTTTTCACCATAGCCCTCAATGGGCTTCCAAATATCCCTTTGCCAATTCCACAAGAACAGCCTTAGCGAAAGGCTTCTTGAAGGGAAAGATGTAACTCTGTGAAATGAATTAACAGTAAACAGAGCAGATTCTTAGACAGCTTCTTTCCAGTTTTGAACGGAAGATATTTCCTATTTTCACCATAGCCCTCTATGGCCTTCCAAATATAACTTTGCCAATTCCACAAGAACAGCCTTAGCGAAAGGCTTCTTGAAGGGAAAGATGTAACTCTTTGAGATGAATTAACAGAACACAGAGCAGTTTCTCAGAAAGCTTCTTTCCAGTTTTGAACGGAAGATATTTCCTTTTTCACCATAGCCCTCTATGGGCTTCCAAATATCCCTTTGTGAATTCCACAAGTACAGCCTTAGCGAAAGGATTCTTGAAGGGAAAGATGTAACTCTGTGAGATGAATTAACAGAACACAGAGCAGTCTCTCAGAAAGCTTCTTTCCAGTTTTGAACAAAAGATATTTCGTTTTTCACCATAGCCCTCAAATGGCTCCCAAATATCCCTTTGCCAATTCCACAAGAACAGCCTTAGCGAAAGGCTTCTTGAAGGGATAGATGTAACTCTGTGAGATGAATTAACAGAACACAGAACAGTTTCTCAGAAAGCTTCTTTCCAGTTTTGAACGGAAGATATTTCCTTTCTCACCATAGCCCTCTATGGGCTTCCAAATATCACTTTGACAATTCCAAAAGAACTGTCTTAGCGAAAGGCTTTTTGAAGGGAAAGATGTAACACTGTGAGATGAATTAACAGAACACAGAGCAGTTTATCGGAAAGCATCTTTAAAGTTTTGAAAGGAAGATATTTCCTGTTTCACCATAGCCCTCTATGGGCTTCCAAATATCCCTTTGCCAATTCCACAAGAACAGCCTTAGCGAAAGGCTTCTTGAAGGGAAAGATGTAACTCTGTGAGATGAATTAACAGAACACAGAGTAGTTTCTCAGAAAGCTTCTTTCCAGTTTTGAACGGAAGATATTTCCTTTTTCTCCATCGCCCTCTATGGTCGTCCAAATATCACTTGGCGAATTCCACAAGAGCAGCCTTAGCGAAAGGCTTCTTGAAGGAAAGATGTATCTCTGTGAGATGAATTAACAGAACACAGAGCAGTTTCTCAGAAAGCTTCTTTCCAGTTTTGAACGGAAGATATTTCCTTTTTCACGATAGCCCTCTATGGGCTTGCAAATATCACTTTGCCAATTCCACAAGAACAGCCTTAGCGAAAGACTTCTTGAAGGGAAAGATGTAACTCTGTAAGATGATTTAACAGAACACAGAGCAGTTTCTCAGAAAGCTTCTTTCCAGTTTTGAACGGAAGATATTTCCTTTTTCACCATAGACCTCTATGGGCTTCCAAATATCCCTTTGCCAATTCCACAAGAACAGCCTTAGCGAAAGGCTTCTTGAAGGGAAAGATGTAACTCTGTGAGATGAATTAAGAGAACGCAGAGCAGTCTCTCAGAAAGCTTCTTTCCAGTTATGAACGGAAGATATTTCCTTTTTCTGCATAGCCCTCTATGGGCTTCCAAGTATCCCTTTGCCAATTCCACAAGAACAGACTTAGCGAAAGGCTTCCTGAAGGGAAAGATGTAACTCTGTGAGATAAATTAATAGAACACAGAGCAGTTTCTCAGAAAGCTTCTTTCCAGTTTTGAAAGGAAGATATTTCCTTTTTCACCATAGCCCTCTATGGGCTTCCAAATATCACTTGCCAATTCCACAAGAACAGCCTTAGCGAAAGGCTTCTTGAAGGGAAAGATGTAACTCTGTGAGATGAATTAACAGAACACAGAACAGTCTCTCAGAAAGCTTCTTTCCAGTTTTGAACGGAAGATATTCCCTTTTTCAGCATAGCCCTCTATGGGCTTCCAAATATCCCTTTGCCAATTCCACAAGAACAGACTTAGCGAAAGGCTTCTTGAAGGGAAAGATGTAACTCTCTGAGATAAATTAACAGGACACAGAGCAGTTACTCAGAAAGCTTCTTTCCAGTTTTGAAAGGAAGATATTTCCTTTTTCACCATAGCCCTCTATGGGCTTCCAAATATCACTTTGCCAATTCCACAAGAACAGCCTTAGCGAAAGGCTTCTTGAAGGGAAAGATGTAACTCTGTGAGATGAATTAACAGAACACAGAGCAGTTTCTCAGAAAGCTTCTTTCCAGTTTTGAACGGAAGATATTTCCTTTTTCACCATAGCCCTCTATGGGCTTCCAAATATCCCTTTGCGAATTCCACAAGAACAGCCTTAGCGAAAGGATTCTTGAAGGGAAAGATGTAACTCTGTGTTATGAATTAACAGAACACAGAGCAGTCTCTCAGAAAGCTTCTTTCCAGTTTTGAACGGAAGATATTTCCTTTTTCACCATAGCCCTCTATGGGTTTGCAAATATCCCTTTGCCAATTCCACAGGAACAGCCTTAACGAAAGGCTTCCTGAAGGGAAAGATGTAACTCTGTGAGATAAATTAACAGAACACAGAGCAGTTTCTCAGAAAGATTCTTTCCAGTTTTGAAAGGAAGACATTTCCTTTTTCAGCAAAGCCCTCTATGGGCTTCCATATATCACTTTGCCAATTCCACAAGAACAAACTTAGCGAAAGGCTTCTTGAAGGGAAAGATGTAACTCTGTGAAATGAATTAACAGTAAACAGAGCAGATTCTTAGACAGCTTCTTTCCAGTTTTGAACGGAAGATATTTCCTATTTTCACCATAGCCCTCTATGGCCTTCCAAATATAACTTTGCCAATTCCACAAGAACAGCCTTAGCGAAAGGCTTCTTGAAGGGAAAGATGTAACTCTTTGAGATGAATTAACAGAACACAGAGCAGTTTCTCAGAAAGCTTCTTTCCAGTTTTGAACGGAAGATATTTCCTTTTTCACCATAGCCCTCTATGGGCTTCCAAATATCCCTTTGTGAATTCCACAAGTACAGCCTTAGCGAAAGGATTCTTGAAGGGAAAGATGTAACTCTGTGAGATGAATTAACAGAACACAGAGCAGTCTCTCAGAAAGCTTCTTTCCAGTTTTGAACAAAAGATATTTCGTTTTTCACCATAGCCCTCAAATGGCTCCCAAATATCCCTTTGCCAATTCCACAAGAAGAGCCTTAGCGAAAGGCTTCTTGAAGCGATACATGTAACTCTGTGAGATGAATTAAAAGAACACAGAGCAGTTTCTCAGAAAGCTTCTTTCCAGTTTTGAAAGGAAGATATTTCCTTTTTCACCATGGCCCTCTATGGGATTCCAAATATCACTTTGCCAACTCCACAAGAACAGCAGTAGCGAAAGACTAATTGAAGGGAAAGATGTAACTCTGGGAGATGAATTAACAGAACACAGAGCAGTTTCTCAGAAAGCTTCTTTCCAGTTTTGAACGGAAGATATTTCCTTTCTCACCATAGCCCTCTATGGGCTTCCAAATATCACTTTGCCAATTCCAAAAGAACAGTCTTAGCGAAAGGCTTCTTGAAGGGAAAGATGTAACTCTGTGAGATGAATTTACAGAACACAGAGCAGTTTCTCAGAAATCTTCTTTCCAGTTTTGAAAGGAAGATATTTCCTTTTTCACCATAGCCCTCTATGGGCTTCCAAATATCCCTTTGCCAATTCCACAAGAACAGCCTTAGCGAAAGGCTCCTTGAAGGGAAAGATGTAACTCTGTGAGATGAATTAACAGAACACAGAGCTGTTTCTCAGAAAGCTTCTTTCCAGTTTTGAACGGAAGATATTTCCTTTTTCATCATAGACCTCTATCGTCGTCCAAATACCACTTTGCGAATTCCACAAGAACAGCCTTAGCGAAAGGCTTCTTGAAGGAAAGATGTATCTCTGTGAGATGAATTAACAGAACACAGAGCAGTTTCTCAGAAAGCTTCTTTCCAGTTTTGAACGGAAGATATTTCCTTTTTCACTCTAGCCCTCTATGGGCTTCCAAATATCCCTTTGCCAATTCCACAAGAACAGCCTTAGCGAAAGGCTTCTTGAAGGGAAAGATGTAACTCTGTGAGATGATTTAACAGAACACAGAGCAGTTTCTCAGAAAGCTTGTTTCCAGTTTTGAACGGAAGATATTTCCTTTTTCACCATAGCCCTCTATGGGCTTCAAAATATCCCTTTGCCAATTCCACAAGAACAGCCTTAGCGAAACGCTTCTTGATGGGGAAGATGTAACTCTGTGAGATGATTTAACAGAACACAGAGCAGTTTCACAGAAAGCTTCTTTCCAGTTTTGAACGGAAGATATTTCCTTTTTCACCACAGCCCTCTATGGGATTCCAAATATCCCTTTGCCAATTCCACAAGAACAGCCTTAGCGAAAGGCTTCTTGAAGGGAAAGATGTACCTCTGTGAGATGAATTAACAGAACACAGAGCAGTTTCTCAGAAAGCTTCTTTCCAGGTTTGAACGGAAGATATTTTATTGTTCACCCTAGCCCTCTATGGGCTTCCATATATCCCTTTGCCAATTCCAGAAGAACAGCCTTAGCGAAACGCTTCTTGATGGGGAAGATGTAACTCTGTGAGATGATTTAACAGAACACAGACCAGTTTCTCAGAAAGCTTCTTTCCAGTTTTGAACGGAAGATATTTCCTTTTTCACCATAGCCCTCTATGGGCTTCCAAATATCACTTTGCAAATTCCACAAGAACAGCCTTAGCGAAAGGCTTCTTGAAGGAAAAGATGTAACTCTGTGAGATGAATTAACAGAACACAGAGCAGTTTCTCAGAAAGCTTCTTTCCACTTTTGAACGGAAGATATATCCTTTTTTCGCCATAGAACTCTATGGGCTTCCAAATATCACTTTGCCAATTCCACAAGAACAGCCTTAGCGAAAGGCTTCTTGAAGGGAAAGATGTAACTCTGTGAGATGAATTCATAGAACACAGAGCAGTTTCTCAGAAAGCTTCTTTCCAGTTTTGAACGGAAGATATTTCCTTTTTCACCATAGCCCCCTATGGGCTTCCAAATATCACTTTGCCAATTCCAAAAGAACAGTCTTAGCGAAAGACTTCATGAAGGTAAAGACGTAACTCTGTGGGATGAATTAACAGAACACAGAGCAGTTTCTCAGAAAGCTTCTTTGCAGTTTTGAACGGAAGATATTTCCTTTTTCACCATAACCCTCTATGGGCTTCCAAATACCTCTTTGCAAATTCTACAAGAACAGTCCTAGGAAAAGGCTTCTTGAAGAGAAAGATGTAACACTGTGAGATGAATTAACAGAACAGAGAGCAGTTTCTCAGAAAGCTTCTTTCCAGTTTTGAAAGGAAGATATTTCCTTTTTCACCATAGCCCTCTAAGGGCTTCCAAATATCCCTTTGCCAATTCCAAAAGAAGACCCTTAGAGAAAGGCTTCTTGAACGGAAAGATGTAACTCTGTGAGATGAATTAACAGAACACAGAGCAGTTTCTCAGAAACCTTCTTTCCAGTTTTGAACGGAAGATATTCCCTTTTTCACCATAGCCCTCTACGGGCTTCCAAATATCCCTTTGCGAATTCCACAAGAACAGCCTTAGCGAAAGGCTTCTTGAAGGAAAAGATGTAACTCTGTGAGATGAATTAACAGAACACGGAGCAGTTTCTCAGAAAGCTTCTTTCCTCTTTTGAACGGAAGATATATCCTTTTTTCTAAAATAGCCCTCTATGGGCTTCAAAATATCACTTTGCCAATTCCACAAGAACAGCCTTAGCGAAAGGCTTCTTGAAGGGAAAGATGTAACTCTGTGAGATGAATTAACAGAACACAGAGCAGTTTCTCAGAAAGCTTCTTTCCAGTTTTGAACGGAAGATATTTCCTTTTTCACCATAGCCCCATATGGGCTTCCAAATATCACCTTGAGAATTCCAAAAGAACAGTCTTAGCGAAAGACTTCTTGAAGGGAAAGATGTAACTCTGTGAGATGAATTAACAGAACACAGAGCAGTTTCTCAGAAAGCTTCTTTCCAGTTTTGAAAGGAAGATATTTCCTTTTTCACCGTAGCCTTCTATGGGCTTCCAAATATCCCTTTGCGAATACCACAGGAACAGTCCTAGCAAAAGGCTTCTTGAAGGGAAAGATGTAACTCTGTGAGATGCATTAACAGAACACAGAACAGTCTCTCAGAAAGCTTCTTTCCAGTTTTGAACGGAAGATATTTCCTTTTTCACCATAGACCTCTATGGGCTTCCAAATATCCCTTTGCGAATTCCACAAGAACAGCCTTAGCGAAAGGATTCTTGAAGGGAAAGATGAAACTCTGTGAGATGTATTAACAGAACACAGAGCAGTCTCTCAGAAAGCTTCTTTCCAGTTTTGAACGGAAGATATTTCCTTTTTCACCATAGCCCTCTAAGGGCTTCCAAATATCCCTTTGCCTATTCCAAAAGAAGAGCCTTAGAGAAAGGCTTCTTGAAGGGAAAGATGTAACTCTGTGAGATGAATTAACAGAACACAGAGCAGTTTCTCTGAAAGCTTCTTTCCAGTTTTGAACGGAAAATATTTCCTTTTTCACCATACCCTCTATGGGATTCCAAATATCCCTTTGCCAATTCCACAGGATCAGCCTTAGCGAAAGGCTTCCTGAAGGGAAAGATGTAACTCTGTGAGATGAATTAACAGAACACAGAGCAGTTTCTCAGAAAGATTCTTTCCAGTTTTGAAAGGAAGACATTTCCTTTTTCAGCAAAGCCCTCTATGGGCTTCCAAATATCACTTTGCCAATTCCACAAGAACAACCTTAGCGAAAGGCTTCTTGAAGGGAAAGATGTAACTCTGTGAAATGAATTAACAGAACACAGAGCAGATTGTCGGAAAGCTTCTTTCCAGTTTTGAACGGAAGATATTTCCTTTTTTCACCATAGCTCTCTATGGGCTTCCAAATATCACTTTGCCAATTCCACAAGAACAGCCTTAGCGAAAGGCTTCTTGAAGGGAAAGATGTAACTCTGTGAGATGAATTAACAGAACACAGAGCAGTTTCTCAGAAAGCTTTTTTCCAGTTTTGAAAGGAAGATATTTCCTTTTTCACCATAGCCCTCTAGGGGTTCCAAGTATCACTTTGCCAATTCCACAAGAACAGCCTTAGCGAAAGGCTTCTTGAAGGGAAAGATGTAACTCTGTGAGATGAATTAACAGAACACAGAGCAGTTTCTCAGAAAGCTTCTTTCCAGTTTTTAACGGAAGATATTTCCTTTTTCACCATAGCCCTCAATGGGCTTCCAAATATCCCTTTGCCAATTCCACAAGAACAGCCTTAGCGAAAGGCTTCTTGAAGGGAAAGATGTAACTCTGTGAGATGAATTAACAGAACGCAGAGCAGTCTCTCAGAAAGCTTCCTTCCAGTTATGAACGGAAGATATTTCCTTTTTCAGCGTAGCACTCTATGGGCTGCCAAGTATCCCCTTGCCAATTCCACAAGAACAGACTTAGCGAAGGGCTTCCTGAAGGGAAAGAAGTAACTCTGTGAGATAAATTAACAGAACACAGAGCAGTTTCTCAGAAAGCTTCTTTCCAGTTTTGAACGGAAGATATTTCCTCTTTCACCATAGCCCTCTATGGGCTACAAAATATCACTTGCCAATTCCACAAGAACAGCCTTAGCGAAAGGCTTCTTGAAGGGAAATATGTAACTCTGTGAGATGAATTAACAGAACACAGAGCAGTTTCTCAGAAAGCTGATTTCCAGTTTTGAAAGGAAGATAGTTCCTTTTTTCACCATAGCCCTCTTTGGGCTTCCAAATATCACTTTGCCAATTCCACAAGAACAGCCTTAGCGAAAGGCTTCTTGAAGGGATAGATGTAACTCTGTGAGATGAATTAACAGAACACAGAACAGTTTCTCAGAAAGCTTCTTTCCAGTTTTGAACGGAAGATATTTCCTTTCTCACCATAGCCCTCTATGGGCTTCCAAATATCACTTTGACAATTCCAAAAGAACTGTCTTAGCGAAAGGCTTTTTGAAGGGAAAGATGTAACTCTGTGAGATGAATTAACAGAACACAGAGCAGTTTATCGGAAAGCATCTTTAAAGTTTTGAAAGGAAGATATTTCCTGTTTCACCATAGCCCTCTATGGGCTTCCAAATATCCCTTTGCCAATTCCACAAGAACAGCCTTAGCGAAAGGCTTCTTGAAGGGAAAGATGTAACTCTGTGAGATGAATTAACAGAACACAGAGTAGTTTCTCAGAAAGCTTCTTTCCAGTTTTGAACGGAAGATATTTCCTTTTTCTCCATCGCCCTCTATGGTCGTCCAAATATCACTTGGCGAATTCCACAAGAGCAGCCTTAGCGAAAGGCTTCTTGAAGGAAAGAAGTATCTCTGTGAGATGAATTAACAGAACACAGAGCAGTTTCTCAGAAAGCTTCTTTCCAGTTTTGAACGGAAGATATTTCCTTTTTCACCCTAGCCCTCTATGGGCTTGCAAATATCACTTTGCCAATTCCACAAGAACAGCCTTAGCGAAAGACTTCTTGAAGGGAAAGATGTAACTCTGTAAGATGATTTAACAGAACACAGAGCAGTTTCTCAGAAAGCTTCTTTCCAGTTTTGAACGGAAGATATTTCCTTTTTCACCATAGACCTCTATGGGCTTCCAAATATCCCTTTGCCAATTCCACAAGAACAGCCTTAGCGAAAGGCTTCTTGAAGGGAAAGATGTAACTCTGTGAGATGAATTAAGAGAACGCAGAGCAGTCTCTCAGAAAGCTTCTTTCCAGTTATGAACGGAAGATATTTCCTTTTTCTGCATAGCCCTCTATGGGCTTCCAAGTATCCCTTTGCCAATTCCACAAGAACAGACTTAGCGAAAGGCTTCCTGAAGGGAAAGATGTAACTCTGTGAGATAAATTAATAGAACACAGAGCAGTTTCTCAGAAAGCTTCTTTCCAGTTTTGAAAGGAAGATATTTCCTTTTTCACCATAGCCCTCTATGGGCTTCCAAATATCACTTGCCAATTCCACAAGAACAGCCTTAGCGAAAGGCTTCTTGAAGGGAAAGATGTAACTCTGTGAGATGAATTAACAGAACACAGAACAGTCTCTCAGAAAGCTTCTTTCCAGTTTTGAACGGAAGATATTCCCTTTTTCAGCATAGCCCTCTATGGGCTTCCAAATATCCCTTTGCCAATTCCACAAGAACAGACTTAGCGAAAGGCTTCTTGAAGGGAAAGATGTAACTCTCTGAGATAAATTAACAGGACACAGAGCAGTTACTCAGAAAGCTTCTTTCCAGTTTTGAAAGGAAGATATTTCCTTTTTCACCATAGCCCTCTATGGGCTTCCAAATATCACTTTGCCAATTCCACAAGAACAGCCTTAGCGAAAGGCTTCTTGAAGGGAAAGATGTAACTCTGTGAGATGAATTAACAGAACACAGAGCAGTTTCTCAGAAAGCTTCTTTCCAGTTTTGAACGGAAGATATTTCCTTTTTCACCATAGCCCTCTATGGGCTTCCAAATATCCTTTGCGAATTCCACAAGAACAGCCTTAGCGAAAGGATTCTTGAAGGGAAAGATGTAACTCTGTGTTATGAATTAACAGAACACAGAGCAGTCTCTCAGAAAGCTTCTTTCCAGTTTTGAACGGAAGATATTTCCTTTTTCACCATAGCCCTCTAAAGGCTTCCAAATATCCCTTTGCCAATTCCAAAAGAAGAGCCTTAGAGAAAGGCTTCTTGAAGGGAAAGATGTAATTCTGTGAGATGAATTAACAGAACACAGAGCAGTTTCTCAGAAAGCTTCTTTCGAGTTTTGAACGGAAAACATTTCCTTTTTCACCATAGCCCTCTATGGGTTTGCAAATATCCCTTTGCCAATTCCACAGGAACAGCCTTAACGAAAGGCTTCCTGAAGGGAAAGATGTAACTCTGTGACATAAATTAACAGAACACAGAGCAGTTTCTCAGAAAGATTCTTTCCAGTTTTGAAAGGAAGACATTTCCTTTTTCAGCAAAGCCCTCTATGGGCTTCCATATATCACTTTGCCAATTCCACAAGAACAAACTTAGCGAAAGGCTTCTTGAAGGGAAAGATGTAACTCTGTGAAATGAATTAACAGTAAACAGAGCAGATTCTTAGACAGCTTCTTTCCAGTTTTGAACGGAAGATATTTCCTATTTTCACCATAGCCCTCTATGGCCTTCCAAATATAACTTTGCCAATTCCACAAGAACAGCCTTAGCGAAAGGCTTCTTGAAGGGAAAGATGTAACTCTTTGAGATGAATTAACAGAACACAGAGCAGTTTCTCAGAAAGCTTCTTTCCAGTTTTGAACGGAAGATATTTCCTTTTTCACCATAGCCCTCTATGGGCTTCCAAATATCCCTTTGTGAATTCCACAAGTACAGCCTTAGCGAAAGGATTCTTGAAGGGAAAGATGTAACTCTGTGAGATGAATTAACAGAACACAGAGCAGTCTCTCAGAAAGCTTCTTTCCAGTTTTGAACAAAAGATATTTCGTTTTTCACCATAGCCCTCAAATGGCTCCCAAATATCCCTTTGCCAATTCCACAAGAAGAGCCTTAGCGAAAGGCTTCTTGAAGCGATACATGTAACTCTGTGAGATGAATTAAAAGAACACAGAGCAGTTTCTCAGAAAGCTTCTTTCCAGTTTTGAAAGGAAGATATTTCCTTTTTCACCATGGCCCTCTATGGGATTCCAAATATCACTTTGCCAACTCCACAAGAACAGCAGTAGCGAAAGACTAATTGAAGGGAAAGATGTAACTCTGGGAGATGAATTAACAGAACACAGAGCAGTTTCTCAGAAAGCTTCTTTCCAGTTTTGAACGGAAGATATTTCCTTTCTCACCATAGCCCTCTATGGGCTTCCAAATATCACTTTGCCAATTCCAAAAGAACAGTCTTAGCGAAAGGCTTCTTGAAGGGAAAGATGTAACTCTGTGAGATGAATTTACAGAACACAGAGCAGTTTCTCAGAAATCTTCTTTCCAGTTTTGAAAGGAAGATATTTCCTTTTTCACCATAGCCCTCTATGGGCTTCCAAATATCCCTTTGCCAATTCCACAAGAACAGCCTTAGCGAAAGGCTCCTTGAAGGGAAAGATGTAACTCTGTGAGATGAATTAACAGAACACAGAGCTGTTTCTCAGAAAGCTTCTTTCCAGTTTTGAACGGAAGATATTTCCTTTTTCATCATAGACCTCTATCGTCGTCCAAATACCACTTTGCGAATTCCACAAGAACAGCCTTAGCGAAAGGCTTCTTGAAGGAAAGATGTATCTCTGTGAGATGAATTAACAGAACACAGAGCAGTTTCTCAGAAAGCTTCTTTCCAGTTTTGAACGGAAGATATTTCCTTTTTCACTCTAGCCCTCTATGGGCTTCCAAATATCCCTTTGCCAATTCCACAAGAACAGCCTTAGCGAAAGGCTTCTTGAAGGGAAAGATGTAACTCTGTGAGATGATTTAACAGAACACAGAGCAGTTTCTCAGAAAGCTTGTTTCCAGTTTTGAACGGAAGATATTTCCTTTTTCACCATAGCCCTCTATGGGCTTCAAAATATCCCTTTGCCAATTCCACAAGAACAGCCTTAGCGAAACGCTTCTTGATGGGGAAGATGTAACTCTGTGAGATGATTTAACAGAACACAGAGCAGTTTCACAGAAAGCTTCTTTCCAGTTTTGAACGGAAGATATTTCCTTTTTCACCACAGCCCTCTATGGGATTCCAAATATCCCTTTGCCAATTCCACAAGAACAGCCTTAGCGAAAGGCTTCTTGAAGGGAAAGATGTACCTCTGTGAGATGAATTAACAGAACACAGAGCAGTTTCTCAGAAAGCTTCTTTCCAGGTTTGAACGGAAGATATTTTATTGTTCACCCTAGCCCTCTATGGGCTTCCATATATCCCTTTGCCAATTCCAGAAGAACAGCCTTAGCGAAACGCTTCTTGATGGGGAAGATGTAACTCTGTGAGATGATTTAACAGAACACAGACCAGTTTCTCAGAAAGCTTCTTTCCAGTTTTGAACGGAAGATATTTCCTTTTTCTCCATCGCCCTCTATGGGCTTCCAAATATCACTTTGCAAATTCCACAAGAACAGCCTTAGCGAAAGGCTTCTTGAAGGAAAAGATGTAACTCTGTGAGATGAATTAACAGAACACAGAGCAGTTTCTCAGAAAGCTTCTTTCCACTTTTGAACGGAAGATATATCCTTTTTTCGCCATAGAACTCTATGGGCTTCCAAATATCACTTTGCCAATTCCACAAGAACAGCCTTAGCGAAAGGCTTCTTGAAGGGAATGATGTAACTCTGTGAGATGAATTCATAGAACACAGAGCAGTTTCTCAGAAAGCTTCTTTCCAGTTTTGAACGGAAGATATTTCCTTTTTCACCATAGCCCCCTATGGGCTTCCAAATATCACTTTGCCAATTCCAAAAGAACAGTCTTAGCGAAAGACTTCATGAAGGTAAAGACGTAACTCTGTGGGATGAATTAACAGAACACAGAGCAGTTTCTCAGAAAGCTTCTTTGCAGTTTTGTACGGAAGATATTTCCTTTTTCACCATAACCCTCTATGGGCTTCCAAATACCTCTTTGCAAATTCTACAAGAACAGTCCTAGGAAAAGGCTTCTTGAAGAGAAAGATGTAACACTGTGAGATGAATTAACAGAACAGAGAGCAGTTTCTCAGAAAGCTTCTTTCCAGTTTTGAAAGGAAGATATTTCCTTTTTCACCATAGCCCTCTATGGGCTTCCAAATATCCCTTTGCGAATTCCACAAGAACAGGCTTAGCGAAAGAATTCTTGAAGGGAAAGATGTAACTCTGTGAGATGAATTAACAGAACACAGAGCAGTCTCTCAGAAAGCTTCTTTCCAGTTTTGAACGGAAGATATTTCCTTTTTCACCATAACCCTCTAAGGGCTTCCAAATATCCCTTTGCCAATTCCACAAGAAGAGCCTTAGAGAAAGGCTTCTTGAAAGGAAAGATGTAACTCTGTGAGATGAATTAACAGAACACAGAGCAGTTTTCAGAAAGCTTCTTTCCAGTTTTGAACGGAAAATATTTCCTTTTTCACCATAGCCCTCTATGGGCTTCCAAATATCCCTTTGCCAATTCCACAAGAACAGCCCTAGCGAAAGGCTTCCTGAAGGGAAAGATGCAACACTGTGAGATAAATTAACAGAACACAGAGCAGTTTCTCAGAAAGATTCTTTCCAGTTTTGAAAGGAAGACATTTCCTTTTTCAGCAAAGCCCTTTATGGGCTTCCAAATATCACTTTGCCAATTCCACACGAACAACCTTAGCGAAAGGCTTCTTGAATTGAAATATGTAACTCTGTGAAATGAATTAACAGAACACAGAGCAGATTATCAGAAAGTTTCTTTCCAGTTTTGAACGGAAGATATTTCCTTTTCTCACCATAGCCCTCTATGGGCTTCCAAATATCCCTTTGCCAATTCCACAAGAACAGTCTTAGCGAAAGGCTTCTTGAAGGGAAAGATGTAACTCTGTGAGATGAATTATCAGAACACAGAGCAGTTTCTCAGAAAGCTTCTTTCCAGTTTTGAACGGAAGATATTTCCTTTTTCACCATAGCCCTCTATGGGCTTCCAAACATCCCTTTGCGAATTCCAGAAGAACAGCCTTAGCGAAAGATTCTTGAAGGGAAAGATGTAACTCTGTGAGATGAATTAACAGAACACAGAGCAGTCTCTCAGAAAGCTTCTTTCCAGTTTTGAACAAAAGATATTTCCTTTTTCACCATAGCCCTCTAAGGGCTTCCAAATATCCCTTTGCCAATTCCACAAGAAGAGCCTTAGCGAAAGGCTTCTTGAAGGGATACATGTAACTCTGTGAGATGAATTAAAAGAACACAGAGCAGTTTCTCAGAAAGCTTCTTTCCAGTTTTGAAAGGAAGATATTTCCTTTTTCACCATGGCCCTCTATGGGATTCCAAATATCACTTTGCCAACTCCACAAGAACAGCCTTAACGAAAGGCTTCTTGAAGGGAAAGATGTAACACTGTGAGATGAATAAACAGAACACAGAGCAGTTTCTCAGAAAGCTTCTTTCCAGTTTTGAACGGAAGATATTTCCTTTCTCACCATAGCCCTCTATGGGCTTCCAAATATCACTTTGCGAATTCCACAAGAACAGCCTTAGCGAAAGGCTTCTTGAAGGGAAAGATGTAACTCTGTGAGATGAATTAACAGATCACAGAGCAGTTTCCCAGAAAGCTTCTTTCCAGTTTTGAACGGAAGATATTTCCTGTTTCACCATAGCCCTCCATGGGCTTCCAAATATCCCTTTGCCAGTTCCACAAGAACAGGCTTAGCGAAAAGCTTCTTGAAGGGAAAGATGTAGCTCTGTGAGATGAATTAACAGAACACAGAGCAGTTTCTCAGAAAGCTTCTTTCCAGTTTTGAACGGAAGATATTTCCTTTTTCACCATAGCCCTCTATGGGCTTCCAAATATCCCTTTTCCAATTCCACAAGAACAGCCTTAGCGAAAGGCTTCTTGAAGGGAAAGATGTAACTCTGTGAGATGAATTAACAGAACACAGAGCAGTCTCTCCGAAAGCTTCTTTCCAGTTTTGAACGGAAGATATTTCCTTTTTCAGCATAGCCCTCTATGGGCTTCCAAATATCCCTTTGCCAATTCCACAAGAACAGACTTAGCGAAAGGCTTCCTGAAGGGAAAGATGTAACTCTCTGAGATAAATTAACAGAACACAGAGCAGTTTCTCAGAAAGCTTCTTTCCAGTTTTGAAAGGAAGATATTTCCTTTTTCACCATAGCCCTCTATGGGCTTCCAAATATCACTTTGCCAATTCCACAAGAACAACCTTAGCGAAAGGCTTCCTGAAGGGAAAGATGTAACTCTGTGAGATGAATTAACAGAACACAGAGCAGTTTCTCAGATAGCTTCTTTCCACGTTTGAACGGAAGATATATCCTTTTTTCACCATAGCCCTCTATGGGCTTCCAAATATCACTTTGCCAATTCCACAAGAACAGCCTTAGCGAAAGGCTTCTTGAAGGGAAAGATGTAACTCTGTGAGATGAATTAACAGAACACAGAGCAGTTTCTCAGAAACCTTCTTTCCAGTTTTGAACGGAAGATATTTCCTTTTTCACCATAGCCCTCATTGGGCTTCCAAATATCACTTTGCCAATTCCAAAAGAACAGTCTTAGCGAAAGGCTTCTTGAAGGGAAAGATGTAACTCTGTGAGATGAATTAACAGAACACAGAGCAGTTTCTCAGAAAGCTTCTTTCCAGTTTTGAACGGAAGATATTTCCTTTTTCACCATAATCCTCTACGGGCTTCCAAATACCTCTTTCCAAATTCCACAAGAACACTCCTAGCAAAAGGCTTCTTGAAGAGAAAGATGTAACTCTGTAAGATGAATTAACAGAACACAGAGCAGTTTCTCAGAAAGCTTCTTTCCAGTTTTGAACGGAAGATATTTCCTTTTTCACCATAGCCCCCTATGGTCTTCAAAATATCCCTTTGCCAATTCCACAAGAACAGCCTTAGCGAAACGCTTCTTGATGGGGAAGATGTAACTCTGTGAGATGATTTAACAGAACACAGAGCAGTTTCACAGAAAGCTTCTTTCCAGTTTTGAACGGAAGATATTTCCTTTTTCACCATAGCCCTCTATGGGCTTCCAAATATCTCTTTGCCAATTCCACAAGAACAGCCTTAGCGAAAGGCTTCTTGAAGGGAATGGTGTAACTCTGTGAGATGAATTAAAAGAACACAGAGCAGTTTCTCAGAAAGCTTCTTTCCAGTTTTGAACGGAAGATATTTCCTTTTTCACCCTAGCCCTCTATGGGCTTCCATATATCCCTTTGCCAATTCCACAAGAAGAGCCTTAGCGAAAGGCTTCTTGAAGGGATACATGTAACTCTGTGAAATGAATTAAAAGAACACAGAGGAGTTTCTCAGAAAGCTTCTTTCCAGTTTTGAACGGAAGATATTTCCTTTTTCACCCGAGCCCTCTATGGGCTTCCAAATATCACTTTGCGAATTCCACAAGAACAGCCTTAGCGAAAGGATTCTTGAAGTGGAAGATGTAACTCTGTGAGATGAATTAACAGAACACAGAGCTGTTTCTCAGAAAGCTTCTTTCCAGTTTTGAACGGAAGATATTTCCTTTTTCACCGTAGCCCTCTATGGGCGTCCAAATATCCCTTTGCGAATTCCACAAGAACAGCCTTAGCGTAAGGCTTCTTGAAGGGAAAGATGTAACTCTGTGAGATGATTTAACAGAACACAGAGCAGTTTCTCAGAAAGCTTCTTTCCAGTTTTGAACGGAAGATATTTCCTTTTTCACCATAGCCCCCTATGGTCTTCAAAATATCCCTTTGCCAATTCCACAAGAACAGGCTTAGCGAAACACTTCTTGATGGGGAAGATGTAACTCTGTGAGATGATTTAACAGAACACAGAGCAGTTTCACAGAAAGCTTCTTTCCAGTTTTGAACGGAAGATATTTCCTTTTTCACCATAGCCCTCTACGGGCTTCCAAATATCCCTTTGCCAATTCCACAAGAACAGCGTTAGCGTAAGGCTTCTTGAAGGGAAAGGTGTAACTCTGTGAGATGAATTAACAGAACACAGAGCAGTTTCTCAGAAAGCTTCTTTCCAGTTTTGAACGGAAGATATTTCCTTTTTCACCCTAGCCCTCTATGGGCTTCCATATATCCCTTTGCCAATTCCACAAGAAGAGCCTTAGCGAAAGGCTTCTTGAAGGGATACATGTAACTCTGTGAAATGAATTAAAAGAACACAGAGCAGTTTCTCAGAAAGCTTCTTTCCAGTTTTGAACGGAAGATATTTCCTTTTTCACCATAGCCCTCTATGGGCTTCCAAATATCCCTTTGCCAATTCAACAAGAACAGCCTTAGCGAAAGGCTTCCTGAAGGGAAAGATGTAACTCTGTGAGATGATTTAACAGAACACAGAGCAGTTTCTCAGAAAGCTTCTTTCCAGTTTTGAACGGAAGATATTTCCTTTTTCACCATAGCCCCCTATGGGCTTCAAAATATCCCGTTGCCAATTCCACAAGAACAGCCTTAGCGAAATCCTTCTTGATGGGGAAGATGTAACTCTGTGAGATGATTTAACAGAACACAGAGGAGTTTCACAGAAAGCTTCTTTCCAGTTTTGAATGGAAGATATTTCCTTTTTCACCATAGCCCTCTAAGGGCTTCCAAATATCCCTTTGCCAATTCCACAAGAACAGCCTTAGCGAAAGGCTTCTTGAAGGGAAAGATGTAACTCTGTGAGATGAATTAACAGAACACAGAGCAGTTTCTCAGAAAGCTTCTTTCCAGTTTTGAACGGAAGATATTTCCTTTTTCACCCTAGCCCTCTATGGACTTCCAAATATCCCTTTGCCAATTCCAGAAGAACAGCCTTAGCGAAACGCTTCTTGATGGGGAAGATGTAACTCTGTGAGATGATTTAACAGAACACAGACCAGTTTCTCAGAAAGCTTCTTTCCAGTTTTGAACGGAAGATATTTCCTTTTTCACCATAGCCCTCTATGGGCTTCCAAATATCCCTTTGCCAATTCCACAAGAACAGCCTTAGCGAAAGGCTTCTTGAAGGGAAAGATGTAACTCTGTGAGATGAATTAACATAACACAGAGCAGTTTCTCAGAAAGTTTCTTTCCAGTGTTGAACGGAAGATATTTCCTTTTTCACCATAGCCCTCTATGGGCTTCCAAATATCCCTTTGCCAATTCCACAAGAACAGCCTTAGCGAAAGGATTTTTGAAGGGGAAGATGTAACTCTGTGAGATGAATTAACAGAACACAGAGCAGTTTGTCAGAAAGCTTCTTTCCAGTTTTGAACGGAAGATATTTCCTTTTTCACCATAGCCCTCTACGGGCGTCCAAATATCCCTTTGCCAATTCCACAAGAACAGCGTTAGCGTAAGGCTTCTTGAAGGGAAAGATGTAACTCTGTGAGATGAATTAACAGAACACAGAGCAGTTTCTCAGAAAGCTTCTTTGCAGTTTTGAACGTAAGATATTTCCTTTTTCACCCGAGCCCTCTATGGGCTTCCAAATATCACTTTGCGAATTCCACAAGAAAAGCCTTAGCGAAAGGATTCTTGAAGTGGAAGATGTAACTCTGTGAGATGAATTAACAGAACACAGAGCTGTTTCTCAGAAAGCTTCTTTCCAGTTTTGAACGGAAGATATTTCCTTTTTCACCGTAGCCCTCTATGGGCGTCCAAATATCCCTTTGCGAATTCCACAAGAACAGCCTTAGCGTAAGGCTTCTTGAAGGGAAAGATGTAACTCTGTGAGATGATTTAACAGAACACAGAGCAGTTTCTCAGAAAGCTTCTTTCCAGTTTTGAACGGAAGATATTTCCTTTTTCACCATAGCCCTCATTGGGCTTCCAAATATCACTTTGCCAAATCCAAAAGAACAGTCTTAGCGAAAGGCTTCTTGAAGGGAAGGATGTAACTCTGTGAGATGAATTAACAGAACACAGAGGAGTTTCTCAGAAAGCTTCTTTCCAGTTTTGAACGGAAGATATTTCCTTTTTCACCATAGCCCTCTACGGGCTTCCAAATATCCCTTTGCCAATTCCACAAGAACAGCGTTAGCGTAAGGCTTCTTGAAGGGAAAGGTGTAACTCTGTGAGATGAATTAACAGAACACAGAGCAGTTTCTCAGAAAGCTTCTTTCCAGTTTTGAACGGAAGATATTTCCTTTTTCACCCTAGCCCTCTATGGGCTTCCATATATCCCTTTGCCAATTCCACAAGAAGAGCCTTAGCGAAAGGCTTCTTGAAGGGATACATGTAACTCTGTGAAATGAATTAAAAGAACACAGAGCAGTTTCTCAGAAAGCTTCTTTCCAGTTTTGAACGGAAGATATTTCCTTTTTCACCATAGCCCTCTATGGGCTTCCAAATATCCCTTTGAAAATTCAACAAGAACAGCCTTAGCGAAAGGCTTCCTGAAGGGAAAGATGTAACTCTGTGAGATGATTTAACAGAACACAGAGCAGTTTCTCAGAAAGCTTCTTTCCAGTCTTGAACGGAAGATATTTCCTTTTTCACCATAGCCCCCTATGGGCTTCAAAATATCCCGTTGCCAATTCCACAAGAACAGCCTTAGCGAAATGCTTCTTGATGGGGAAGATGTAACTCTGTGAGATGATTTAACAGAACACAGAGGAGTTTCACAGAAAGCTTCTTTCCAGTTTTGAATGGAAGATATTTCCTTTTTCACCATAGCCCTCTAAGGGCTTCCAAATATCCCTTTGCCAATTCCACAAGAACAGCCTTAGCGAAAGGCTTCTTGAAGGGAAAGATGTAACTCTGTGAGATGAATTAACAGAACACAGAGCAGTTTCTCAGAAAGTTTCTTTCCAGTGTTGAACGGAAGATATTTCCTTTTTCACCATAGCCCTCTATGGGCTTCCAAATATCCCTTTG